>NC_136513.1:34883330-34925830 GCF_053919585.1 Euprymna scolopes
ACTATTTCAAATATAGCAATCTGAAAAAAACTAACTGTAAATCAATAGCTAATCTACATTAATTACAGAGTACCAATATTAACATTTCTGCGCAATATCTGACTAAACCATGTAAACAGTTTTACTGCAACTTCGCATCAAATATGCTAATATAATTTCAATAACGAGATAGTCCAAGTTTAGAGAAAGTCCAGGTTTAGAAGAAGTCCAAATGAGAGGAAGTCAAAACGAGAGGAAAGAAAAGTTCAAATTAAAGGAGTTTTACTGTATATATATATATATATATATATATATATATATATATATATATATATATATATATATAAATGTAATTTTATATCATAATAATATATAATATATATAATAATAATAATGATAATTTCATAGAATAATATATATGATATATTTATATATATAGTAATAATTGTATATAATAAAATAATTGCGCTATGATAACATAGACGATTTACTGTTTAGTTTTTATCGTTTATATATATTTACGTAGATTTTGTTGTTGATTTTTTAAACGATATTAAGATTAGCGTCTTCATCTTGAAGATAGGATGTTTTTTTTTTTTAGAAACTGCCCATTTTTTTATTATTTTGGACTAAACAAATAATATTTTTATTTATTTATTTATTTTTAAAACAGTAATCTATGTACATGCATGTTTCGGGGCCCTACCCCTCGTCAGCGTAGCTTGACTGTTATTAGGACTCGAACCCTGGACCTTATGTATTTCAGTCCATTGCATATATATATATATATATATATATATATATATATATATATATATATATATATATATATATATATATAAACTCTAGAGGAGTTTCATTCAAACTGAAATATTATGCGCGGTTTGTTTTTATGTTAGTCTTTTACATACCCAATATTTTTTTATTTGGCAATTTATAACTATAATAAATTGCGGTTTCACTTAATGCTTTAACTAGCAAATTCTAGCATTGCTACAAATATAATTTGCTGATTTCTTTATGTCCTCTGATGAGAATAATAATAAGAATAGCATTCTTTGAAACTCCGCGGAATAAGGTCTTTGTAAATTGTTTTTTGGAGTATTAAGTCGAATAATAAATTTTGATTGTAAAGTTCGACTTACAATTTTAATTTTCTTTCTCTTATAATAAGCTCTACTCTCTATTGCCTATTGAGTTTTTTAATTCGGTTGGAATTACATATTCTATATATAAATACTGTTATTTATATTAGTTTGACGTTTACCATTGCGTATATCAGGTAAACACTACATCTCTTTGTTTTCATTAATACACACACACATATGTATATATATATATATATATATATATATATATATATATACAGGCGGCAAAAAGAAAATCCGCACTTGTATTGTTTTCAAAAACTGCAAATTTAAGCTAAATTTGATATAACTGTTTAAAGAACCTATACCTCATTTGATTCGCCTTTTATTCCTCTATAATTTTAGCTGTTCATATTTGGCTTTTAATTGAAATATTCTTGTGTTCACGTCAATTGAAAAAAAATAACTCCAAATTGAGGAGGCAAAAAGAAAGTCCACACAATGGAAAATTGTTATTAAAATGTAACTTTAGGACATTAATGCAACACAAATACAACAAGATCACAATGAGCTAGTTAATATTTAGTAGCATAGACATTCTGCAATTTGACAGCCTGCATTTATTGGGAATTCCTTGAATTAGACTGCAGCAATACTCCAGGGAAAGGGCATCCCACTTTTTAAAATTTTTGTCCAAAGTTCTTCAAAATTTTAAATTTTATCATTGTGTAGCTGTTGCTTGATGCAATGCCATACATTTTCGAAAGGATAGAGGTCTGGAGATTGTGCAGGCCAATCCAAACACAGAATATCATGCTCTTCCAGGAACCTCTTGACATTCCCAGCTGAGTGAATGGGAACATTAGGCTAATGCATGAAGATTGTATTATCATCCAAATACCAACCAAAATAGAGTAGAAAATGCTCAGTCAACATATTAATGTATTGGTCGAATTAATTCGACCTTGCAAGCGAACTATAGGCCCTGGACCATTGGTACTAATAATGCCCCACACCAAAACTGAACCTCCACCACCTTGCAGCGTTGAAACTGAGCACCTAGGATTAAATTCTTCGTCTTTCCTCCGACTGACGTACGGCCTACATCACTGCCTAACCTATTGAACTTGCTTTCGTCGCTAAAAAGCACTTTTGACCAATATGAAGAATCATGATCTTCCTTGCATCTGACGAAGTCCAGACAGCGCTTTCTGTTCTTTACAGAAATCATTGGCTGCGTCTTGCAACATATCCTTGACAATTTAATTCCTTCAATCTGTTCTTGACAGTAGAAAGAGAGCACTTTTTAAACAAGATTGCACTGTTGTTGGATTCGGGGAGCTGTTTCAAATCCGTTTCTTAGACTGTGGATCTTGATAGCATTGTATTCCCTGTTAGAAGTAACTATAGTACGACCAGATATAGAGGCATCACGAACACTGCCGGTGTTTTGGTGCTTTTGCGCAGTCTTTCGTACCGTTTTCTAATCACATTTCAATCTGCGGCCGATTTCTTGATTGAATAAACCAGAAATGTTGAGATTAATGATTAATGAGCTCCTGACGATCACTAAGAGAAAGTCGTGGCATATGAACTAAATGTTACGTTGTATAACCTGGAACAACAACAATTATGATTAGAGATGCTTTGTTGCCTGTTGGTCGATATGTTAAACTGATTATAGGGCGATAATTTAAGCTGGTTTTAAGCGAATTTGTTGCTGCGAAGTTTCTCTTTGCCTCCTCAATTTGAAGTTATTTTTTTAAATTGACGTGAACACTAGAATATTTCAATTAAAAGTCAAATATGAACAGGTAAAATATAGAGGAATAAAAGGCGAATCAAATGAGGTATAGGTTGTTTAACCAGTTTCATTCAATTTAGCTTAAATTTGCAGTTTTTTAAAAAAGTACAAGTGCGGACTTTCTTTTTGTCGGCACTGCATATTAATATATATAGATATATAATACATGTATATATAATACATACATGTGTATATATGTGTGTGTGTGTGTATTAATATATTAATTCATTCATATATTTATTTACTCATTCAAGTGGTGTCCTGTTTGATACATGCATTGGTAGCTATGGTTTTTCATCTTTTTCAATCCGTCATAAGATTCATGAATTCATTGTTGCTCAAAATTCACAAAGGTGTATCTCAACAGTGTTTGGCATATTGCTACAGATTTCTTTTTGCCGGCACTACATATATATGTCATCATTATTAAAAGATGAAATATCTAGAACATGTAATCATTAATAAAAAAAATAAACATCTGCTGATATATCCAAAAGAGTTAGAATTAAATTGTGACCACAGACGAACAGAAAATATATTTCGGGAATTAGATATGAGGATTTAGGATGGAATTTTTATTTATAAAATGTTCGATAAAAGAATCTCTTTCTTTTTTTTCCAATAGTTTATATGCCGCACGTATATGTATATATATTTGTTTTAACATTTTGCCTATTAAACTCCTCTGTCAGTTTTTGGTTTACAGATACGAAACTTTATATATAGGGTATTCGAACTTATGCGAAACTTTATATTCTGGTTTTAGCCGGGAAAAATCGGCACAAAAGTGTAAAAATTAAAAACAAAAATGAAATTTACCAGGTGAAGGTCGAACGACAGCATTACGGATATGCATGCGTAACGTAGTAGCTATTGGTTTAGTTTTTGATTTTTAGCCTTGTAGCAAACATGTCTTCATAGGTCAGGAACTATTACGAGTTATTATTTTTTTAATTTTTAAATGATATCTATATATTGGGCCCAATATAATACAGGCTGAGGAGAGCAACTTGCTTATTTAAATTTGGCGCCCTAAATCGATGGTTGCTCCAAGGATGGTAGGGATGGACTTATTTATGAGGATGAGGCTTAACGTTTTGTTTTTAATGTGCGTTATTTATTTTTTGTTTATTTTTCAGGAACCCCAGTGAGCATCATGGAGTGGACGAAGTTGGAACGCGTTGCTGAGGCATTTTTTTCAAGCGGTCACTCAATCGTCGCAACGCAACGTGCATTCCTGATTTAAAATTAGACATATTCTAGATACTGGTTTGATAAATAGGTAACACGTTGGCTGACTTTATTTTTTTATGTAGAAAATAAGTGGTGGTGTAGAGGTTACTGAGACAGATTATGCAGTGTTTGAGTCATATTGAGGGAAGGGTCTATTTTGTCTAATAAACGATATGAATAAATCTGTTCTCTCTCCAGCTATGAGTGAAATAGCAGCATAGAAAAGTTCATGATTTGGGGTGAAAACTCTAAAATAACACCTGTGACCAGTTGGTTGAGAGCCTAATTTTCTGGCCAGCGGACGATTGTTTCCTGGATAAACAATTTCAGGGAAACGGGTGATGTAAAATAAAAGCCGCACACGAACAGCAAGGTCACCCAAAACATTGACGCGGTGAAAGAATCGGAGTTTCTTTTTTCCCTTCTCGATTTGAAGTTAATTTTTTAAACTGACGTGAACACTAGGAGACTTCAATTAAAAGTCAAATATGAACAGGTAAAATTATGGAAGAATAAAAGGCGAATCAAATGAGGTAGAGGTTGTTTAACCAGTTACATTCAATTTAACTTAAATTTACGATTTTTGAAAAAAGTACAAGTGCAGACTTGTGTACTTACAAAAAGGCTAATTTTTAAATATAGAATGTTTATTGTTTGTAAACAAAGAATACCGTTTAAAAATATATTTCCTTAATCCATGAGTTTTCAATGTTTATTTATCTCCTCAGAGGAAAAAATTTAGCAAATGTTATAAATAGTGTGCACCTTATTTGCTAAAGGCAATAAACATAGAAAATTTAAAGTTTTTAAATCATTTTAGCTACATAGAATAAGAGAAATTATTAGATATTGAGGAAGAAAATAGAAGATATCAAATCCGAAATGCATACTATATATATATATATATATATATATATATATATATATATATATATATATATATATATATATATATATATATATATATATATATATAAAACTTGGTGAGTTAGAAAAAGAGAGTAAATTCAATTCTATAAGACGAGACTTATCAGGATAATATAAAGCTCAACAGATTTCAAATTGCTCTTGGGTTGTATACTCGTTCTGTAAGAAATCGAAATTATATCCCTACAAATCGGTTATGGTACAGGAACTTAATCCATGCGATTTTATTACTCGTGCAAATGCACGTAAGGCGTTTTTGGGCTTGCCTAACGTCACACTTCTTTTCTTTAGTGATATGTCTCTCTTCCATCTTTCGGGATCTGTAAATAAGCAAAACATGCGCTATTGGAGCCCTAAAAACACCAGAGAACTTCTTCAACGCTCTCTACACGCATTCCGTGTAACTGTTTAGTGTGCACTATCACGAGTTGGCATAATTGTCCCATGTTTTTTTTGAAGAAAATGAACAGGCAGTATCAGGAACATCTGATCGTTATGTCAACATGATCAATGAGTGTTTCCCTCCAGATGGGTGTGGAAAATATGTGGTTCCAGCAGGATGGTGCCACGGCTCACACAGAACTTCCCAGGGCACTTCATCTGATTTATCACCATTTTTATTTTTTATGGGGATATCTGAAATCAATTGGTTACGAGGGGTGTGCAATAAGTAATGCCCCTGACCCACTTCCAATTGTCTGATCTAGCTGAAATTTTGCATGTGCAATGATTTATATATCTACGGGTTATGTGGCAAAGTACAGCTCTGATCTAATTGTGGTTTCTGTTTTACAGGTGTTTAAACTGAGTTAGGTGTGAAATGGAGCCCGTTGAATGTGAAGCAGTGATCCGCTTTTTATATTTGAAAGGATACACACCACAGGAGACTTATGATGAAATGAAAGAAACTTATGGTGATAATGCCCCATCATATGACCTTGTAAAACGCCGGCATCGTGAATTCAAACATGATCGGAAGCCCGTGGAAATAGCTCCCAGACCATGTCGCCCCCCTACCATTGATGAGGCATCTGCCCGTCAAGTTGAGGCTGCCATTTTAGAATATCGGCGCATTACTATTCGCCAAATAGCCCAAGATGTCAAGATTAGTACAGGGTCTGTGGAAACTATCATTCATGACCATTTGCATATGCATAAGGTGTCTGCCAGATGGATTCCCAGGTTTCTCACACCATTCCAGAAGCGAGAACGCGTCGAGTGCTCAAGGATGAATTTGGAGATGTGCCAAGAAGATGAGTCAAAGTTTTTCAAAAGATTGATTACACAGGATGAAACCCAGGCCCATCACTATGATCCAGAGACCAAAGCCCAGTCAATGCAGTGGAAGCACTTGGACTCACCACCTCCAAAGAAGGTAAAGGTGAAGCCCTCCGATGGTAAGGTTATGCTCACAGTCTTCTGGGACCAGGACGGAGTAGTGATGACAGATTTCCTGGCAAAGGGTACCACAATTACAGGAGCCTATTATGCTTCAGTTTTGAGGAAATTAAGGGAAGCTATCAAAATCAAGAGGCGGGCCAAGATCAGCAAAGGTACCCTCCTCCTGCAGGACAACGCTCCGGTCCACAACTCGCATGTCGCCAGATCAAAAGCACGGGCGTGTGGTTATGAAATTCCTTCCCCGTCCTCCCTACTCTCCTGACGTTGCACCCTCTGACTTTTACCTCTTCCCAGCCATGAAGTTGTTTTTGGAAGGTAAGCATTTCCCAGATGATGCAGCCTTGATTTCTGAAGTCACGTCATGGTTGGAGGACCAACCTGAAGTGTTCTACAAAAACGGTCTCCAGAGTTGCATCAGACGACAGGAGGAATGCATAACTCTGCGTGGTTCCTATGTAGAGAAAGACTAATGACTGTGCCAAGTTTCGTTGCTCTACTCATATCGGAAGTGGGTCAGGGACATTACTTATTGCACGTCCCTCGTACAACGATTTGACTCACCTGTAAAATAACGTTCAGCGAGCCGTCGCCAAAATATATCCATCGATATGCTGGAAATATTAATTCATTTTATTACAGACTATCCTCATCTTTCTTAGATATTGTTTCACAACGTTTCGACCAACTATTCCTCTGGACTTCGTCAGGTGGTAAATGCGACAGGATAGGAACTCTGAATCTCCTAACTGCATTCTCAGCAATTACTGCCATCCATAGTTGTTGTCGTCTCACAACGTTTTGGCCGAGTAAGTTTCTGGCCGGCTTTGGGTAGAATTAAGACCGCTATATTCAGACAATTCTCAGGCCAGAAGAATAGTTTCACAAAACGTCGTGAAACAACATCTAATGTTACATATATGTCTGGCTCGTGATCGTCTAGGCCGTATAAAATGGACAGCCATCTTGTTTAAAAAGAATACGAGACACTGTTTATAATACAGAATTGTTTATTTACCCTTTCGCTCGAACCTCTCTTTAACACTAAGAAAGATGAGGATAATAGCATGCAATAAAATGAATTATTAAAATAATACTCATCTCAATAATGAATTTCAATTAAAAATAATATATATGCTAGAAATAGTTGGCCGAAACTTGAGAGCTCCATTAACTCAGTGTATAGAGAAGAATAAGCACCACACCATCTTTAAAACCAATAAAACATAAAGTTTAAATATTATACTAGCAAATAAATTAAAATAATTACGTGTATACCTGCATTACCTGTGGTTTAATCGATATTCAAAATAAACAAGCTACTCTGTCCCAACCTGCATAATAATAAATATGAAATCCGCATTAATCAAAATATCATATTTAAGCGTATTTTACGACCGGGCAAAGCTGGGGAGCCTGCACGTAAAATAAACTTAAATATGCGATTTTAATTTAGCCAAATTTCGTATTAATTATTATAAAGCCAATTCTATGTTCATTGTTATATTGTACCCTATATTATAGCAGTGCCCCTTGAGTGATACAGTTGTACAAAAACGTTATTAATATTTTGATTCATGCAGATTTCGGATTTATTAATACAAAGCCAATACTCTATTGATTATGATATTGTACCCAATAATGTCAAACGTTCGCAAAAATATTATTTGGCTGTCATTAGCTAGAATCGAAACCAAAACATAAAGTGTTTCAGTTTTAGTAGTAAAGTTAGAAAAAGTTCCTAGAAATTACCTAAAAAACTTAGGTGGTGTCAAACACAAACGTCTAGTATAATAATAATAATAATAATAATAATAATAATAATAATAATAATAATAATAATAATAATAATAATGATAATGATAATAAAATAATGATAATGATGATAATAATAATAATAATAATAATAATAATAATAATAAAAATGATAATAATAATGATGATGATGATGATGATGATGAGGATAATAATAATGATGATGATAATACTGATAATGATGATGATAATAATAATTATTAATATATTATTATAAATCTTACTATTAAAAAATAATATTAAAAATAATATTTTTATAATTATAATTATTATTATTAATATTATTATTATTATTATAATATTATTATTTGAAATAATAATATTAATATTATTAATAATATTATTAATATTAATGATAGCACTATTAATATTATTATTAATATTATTATAATAAATCATATTATAATTAATAAAAATATTATTATCATTATTATTAATAAGTATGATAATAATATAATTATTAATAATAAGAATATTAGTAATAATATTATTATTAATAACAATATTATTACTAATATTAATAATAATAGTAATATTATTAATAATAATATTATTATTAATATTATTAATAATAATAATATTAATAATAATATTAGTATTATTATTATTATTATTAATAATAATATAAATAAAGATAAAAATAATATTAATAATGATATTAATAAAAATAATAACAATAGTATATATATATATATATATATATATATTTATAAGTCTGAATATATATATATATATATATATATATATATATATATATATATATATATATATATATATATATTATTATGCTAAAAGTCTGAATTTGTTTAAACGCTGGATTACTCGCGTAGTCCGTTTTAATATACCTTTATATAAGTTCATGTGTGGATGTATTTGCGCACTCGCGCGTGTGTGTGCGCGCATGTGTTAGGATATACCGCTGTAACTACGGAAGAGGAGAATCTTTCTGCATAGTACGAAAGTGGGGAAGGGTTGGTTTTTTGAATGGTGGTTCTTGTGGATGGCCTACATGAACTGTTTTTTAAGCCTGCATTATATTACTAATCTCGAATATATATATATATATATATATATATATATATATATATATATATATATACAGTTTTTCTATGCGCAAACGAAATGAATAAAAGCCTTTTCTGAATACATATATATATATATATATATATATATGTATATATATATATATACACACACACACACACACATATATATATAAATATATATATATATGTTAGGGGAACATATGTGTTTTCGCTAGTTTATGTGTTTATGTTCATACGGAGAATATGTATGCATATCCTTAAGCTTAACTCAGATATACGTAGACGAATACATCTACATGTGTATAAAATATAAACGCTGGAAGTGTATATGCGTGTATAATGTACATATATTAATATAATATACATATATATGTGCATACATACTTATATACGCACATATACATACATCAGAGGAGAAACATATATACGTACTAACACATACACATATGCGTGTGTATTAACACAGCTATATGTTTGCATAACATAAATATAATCGCGTATAGATAAGCGCGTGCGTTCGTTCCATATCTCCACCCTCTCCCTCCTCCCCCTCCGTCAACGGCCACATGCCCACGTGCACTTGTGTGCATTCGGTATAAGAAAGAAATCGGCCGGCCCTGAAAAGAATGTTTCCTCATCCCGCCTCGGTGGCGTTCTTTCTTCAAGTATTTTCATTCGTACCGTTGCAGCCGACAGCGCCGCCTGGCGGAGACTTTGGCCGAAGCACAATTAGCCCACGTTGGTTCGGGTCGCGCGGGTCGCACCATTGGCTCCTGGGCTAGTGATCTCTCTGATTGAGGTTGGCTGCGGTCTGGCGATTGGGTAGGGACTGAGGCCGACGTGTGTGGTCCGTGGTAAACAGGACGCGTCCATCAGCCTTACCGACATCAACAAGAAGCGGAGAGGTCAGCACCTCGCTTGCTAAGGCCTATATTGCTTCTTCGCGAATGCCGGCCAGTTCTCGTTCAAAATCTCGTTTGTCAATTGTCTGCTTTCTTTCTTCTTTCTATTTTTTCTTTTTTTTTACGCTCTATTTCTTTATAACACCTTTTAATTTTCTGTTACATATTCCTTATTTATTTTCCGATTTTTTTTATAGAATATATATCTTATAATAATGGAGCTTGTGTGTCTGTAAGTCTTTAACCAAATCTACATAACTACCTATGTCACTACAATGTACCTTTCGGTACTTTTGAACTTTTTTGAATAAAGCAACATCGTTTCGGATAATTCCAACCTTGTTACCGCGTATTACTACGGTGTTACGTCATTATCTTTATGTAACGTTGCAAACAAACAAAGGAAATAAATGAATCTTGATCGGCATTTTTTCTTTTTTTTAAGAAAAGTTTTTTTACGTTATGTTCGGCACCACTTAAAAAGTTTCTCGCTGCGACATGTTCATTTTATGGCTAGCGTTTCTCTTTCCTCCGACCACAAGCCGGTGACAGCCGGCCCATTCTGATCTTCGTCTTTTTCCTCCTTCTTCTCGCGCACACTTCTTAATTTGCGTATCCGTTTTTTTCGGCTACTGCTGCTGCTAATCTCTTTGCAGCCCAGCCATCCTTTGCGTCTGCTGATATTTCCTACGCGCTCATATGCACAATGGTACATTTACTTTGAAACCGTAAAAACAAACAAACAAACAAACATACAAACACACACACAAAAAACGTTTTTGGTAAATTTAACACCCACAACTGTATCTCTCCCCGTCCGAAAATGAGATTCCACTTTTTTGGGAATGTACGCCAAATCCCGCCGTTTTTCTTAACAACAACAACAACAACAACAACACACACACACATATATATTCTAGCTTGTATGTTTACATGTCATTTAAAAGGACCAATTTTCAAATAAAATTCAGAATTCATTGCTTGAATCAAAGAATACCAAGTTTCAATTAATGTCCTTACCTCATGAGTTTTTAATGTAAGCTCATCTGCCGAGAGGAAAATTTCTAGCAAAATACTAATATTCGTTAACAATAATTTTGCTAAGTAGCATATGCAAAGAAAAGTATTAAATATTAAATATTTATTTGCTGTATCTAATATATTGAGCAATTTTATTTGGCTGGGATTGTCTTATGCGAATATTTCATTCTAGTATTATATAGGATTAGGAACCATTAGATTCACCAGTCTATGATGTATTTCATTTCAATACTTCAAAGTGCACGCACGCACGCACACACACACACACACACACACACACACATATACATCTCTCTCTCTCTATATATATATATATAGTTCAGAATAAAATTATCTAACAATCAACTGGTATGGAAACCTGTGATTATAAATCTTACAAAATATTATTGGCAGTAATATTCCATAAGTACTATCCCATCTAAATAAAAAGTGCTCGATATACATTATAGAGCGAAACAATCAAATTTGAGTCATTCAATAAATCTCAAAATTTATGACGTGAAACGATTAAATTTCAAACAAAAGATTTTTTATTATTCTCTGCAAGACAAAGAATACAATAGAAATATTTTAACTCCTTATCCTATAGGATTTCGATGTCAACCATCTCTTCAGAGGAGAAAATATTAGCAAATAATTATAATGGTTTACACCTTATTTGCTAAAGTCAGTGAAACATGGAAAATCACAATTAAAAGTTGTTTAAGTATTTAAATGTCATAGAGTAAAGGAAGTTAATGAAAAGGATATAAAAATTCACATCCAAATTGCATGGTAAAATCCGATCACTTTACCACACTGCTATCAAACACATTCACTTCAGATAATATACTAAAATTTGAATCATTTGCAAAGGATAGAAAAAGAATTATAACAATAATTTCTTTATTTTCAAAATAGGAACGTCCAAAAGTAAGGGACAAAATTGAAAAAACAAACAAACAAAAAAACAATGTAAACAGACACAAAACAATAAAAATACAACGGAACAATTATACAGAACTAGCCAGGGAGGTAAAATTGATATAGAGGGCGACCCCCCCCCCCCAAAAAAAAACGGGGCCCTACTCTAATTAGGCCCCGTTTATTAGGTCCGTTCTTTTGGGGTCACCCTGTAGAAGACAAAGAAAGTTAAGATAACACCGATAATAGTAGAGACATTAGAAACAATACAAAAAAAAAAAATCGAAAAAGGGATTGGCGAAATTGGAATCAGAGGGATGACTGAGAAAATACAACGGATAACTATATTCAAACTTTTGGATTTCCTCTAAAGAATAAGTCTTACTTAGTCATTTGTAAATGTTGCATTAGCCGGCACCATGGCGAAACGTCAAAAACTTGATTACTCTGTGACACAAGCTATTGTGAAGCTACACAAGGAAAAAGACACAATTAGAGAAACGTTCCAAGAGTGTTATAGTAAGGATTGTTAAATCCTACAATGATACTAGCAAAATAGTTAGTGCTTTTAAAACCGGCAGATCCCGCAAAACTTCGGCAAGAGAAGATTGAATAATGCAGTGTATATCATTAAAGGACCGTTTTAAGTCTTGCACGGAAATTAAAAGGGTTATGAATAGTACCCCATGCGTTAATGTATCAAGACAAACTGTTTCTAGACGACTGCAAGAAATAGGGCTGTTTAATCGAATTCCAAGGAAGAAATCACTTGTTAGTTCGAAGAATAAAAAGAAGAGATTAGAGTTTGCAAATAGGTATGTAATTTGGACATATGAAAATTGGGCATATGAAAATTGGGCATATGTAATTTGGACATATGAAAATTGGGCAAAAGTATTTTTCAGTGATGAAAGCAAGTTTAATTTATGTGGAAATGATGAAAAAAAAAACAATGTAAAGAGACGTATTGGTGAAATATTAAGTGCAAAGTGTACTAAGAAAACTGTCAAGTTTGGGGGCGGAAGCGTCATGGTGTTTGAAATGTTTTCTAGTCAAGGTACAACGCCTCTTGTCCGGTTACAAACTCATGTAAACGCGCAGATCTATAAAAACATTGTTCAAGATCATGTTGTGCCAATCATACAGAATTCAGGTTGCGATAGGGCCACCTTTATGTAAGATAATGCCCCATGTCACAAGGCAAAGGCGGTAATGAGTTACCTTAGCGAGCAAGATTTCGAAATTATAGATTGGCCACCGCAAAGTCCTGACTTAAATCCAATAGAAAATCTTTGGAAAACCTTAAGAGTGAAAGTTATGGAAAGAAATCCCACTAACACGAAGGATTTGTGGGTGAAGCTTCAAGAAGAATGGTCTAAAATTAGTATCGAGGATTGTCAAGAACTGATTCGTTCTTGTAGTCGAAGATGTGTAACTGTCATTGAGAGCAAGGGCCCATTTACTAAATATAGATTGTTCATGTAATTTTATTGTTTTTTGGCTGTTTGCATTGTTTTTCTCGATGTTGTCCCTTACTTTTGGACGTTCCTATTTTGAAAATAGATACATAATTGTTATAATTCTTTTTCTATCCTTTGTAAATGATTCAAATTTTAGTATGTTATTACGGATGATAACGACTACCAGTTGCCAAAATTTCAACTTTTCACAGTTGTTATTTCTAACAAATATTAGGTTTTAAAATTTTGTCCCTTAGTTTTGGATGCGACTGCATATTTATTTTGGATGCCGTGACTAGGCCTTTTAACATAAAAGGTTCGATATGAAAAAAAAAAAGAAAAAAGAAGACATGAACGTTACTACGAAAAAATGCAGTCGCAAAATAAAGACAAAAAACAAAAACTTCGACAAAAAAAAGAAGAAAAGAAATGGTATTTCACCAGTAGGTGAGTTAGTTCTCCTTCTTCTTCTTCTTCTTCTTCTTCTTCTTCTTCTTCTTCTTTCTTTATAGTTAACTTGCTGGGGTACCCGGCGTTGCCCGGGTTTTGGGGGGGGGTAAATCAAAACAAAACTGAAAATAAAGAATAACCAAACGTAATAACACTGTTTAAATATTATAACTTTTTTTTTAAATAAAAAGACAAACACGCAAAACAAAGAATAAACGAACGAAAAAGAAATGGCATAAATAATGCTATGTTAAAACTTAAACTTAAAAAATCGGAAAAATAAAAACAAAAAAAACAGCGAACGTGATAGAAAAATAAAAGAAAACGCATGTAAAAATTGCATAAATAACCCATGTTTCAATATTAAAACACTAAAGATCGAAAAAACAAAATTTATATCTAGGCTCGAACGTGCAATCTTAAGATAACGATTTTGCGACTATAACGACTGGTCTATGATCCTTCGAGCGAAGTTAGGCAAGTTTTTTTTTAATAGTTAAACCAATTCAAGAAAGAATTTTTTATGCATGCGATTCTGCGACTATAACGACTGGTCTATGATCATGTGAGCGAAGTTAGGTCAGTTTTTTTATAGTTAAACCAATTCAAGAAAGAATGTTTTTGTGCATGCGTGTTTGGCTAAATTGTCATGAAGGAACAATATTTTGTTACCCCTCCTTGTAGAAAAGGATCCAGTTAAAGGTGAAGGAATTAATGTTTTTAGCCAATTTCGATATTTGTAGTCCGAAGGGCCGAGTTTCAAAACGATATCAATTTCGTGAAAATCGGTCTCCTCTATGGAAAGTGTTAGGCATACATGCATACATACATACATACATACATACATACATACATACATACATACATACATTTAAACAGATTTTTACTCTTTATATTATAGATTATTTTCCCCAGCATTGGGAAACAAGATTATTCAATATAATAAATAAAATTAAACATGTTATTTAAAAAAAAAATATCTTTTTGCTTTTTCATAAAGTAAGAAACTAAAAAAAAAAAAAGAAGGAAAATCTCAATTTGCTTGTCCATGTCTGCCCCCTGTAAACCTTCCCCAAACCGAATAATATGTTTCTACTTTTTTTCCTTTTCCATTAAAAGCATATGTCTATTTAGATCGTAATTAGTAAATTACATCTTGCATTAAGATGGATCAATAACAATTCCTGACGGAAGTAATGGCGAGTTTAGCTGGGGAATTTACAAGATTAGTTCGCGATGTGACTGTTTCTGTGCAAACAAGCTCTCATTTTAATAATATACGTGCCATAGGCAATAATGACGGGGACAGGCACAAAAATATGGACAAGGGACCTGGAAAGGTTCTTTTTCATCGCTGGGTCGTCTGAGCAAGAGAAATGTCGGTCAGCCCTGTTGACTACAAATGATTCCAGAGGGACCCTAATTCATCGACTAGTGTCAAATAATGCTCAAATACTGTGGGACGAAATTAAGAGATAGGTACGAGAGCATTACATCATAGACCACGACCTTCACAAGTATTTAATAGAACTGGCAAGGGTAATACAACAACCCAACGAGAAGTTGACGATTTATTTCGAGCGAGTGTTATGTTGACAGAAAGAGTATATGAAAGTGACCAAAGGCTTGACCCCTTAGTATAGAAAAAGTCCAAAACTTTTTTGTTGGAGTGTTACAGGACCCGCAAGTGAAATTACTTATTATTAGTGCTAATCAAGATAACCTAGATGACGCGTATAATCTAGCTAAGGGAGAGGACAGAGTGAGGGCTAGAGTAAATACAGACCCCATCATGAACAATACAATTTCAGAACCCATGGAGTTTTTTTATGTGCAAAGGCGAATGTGCAATCAATACTTATTTAAACAAATATTATAGTTTTATAATTGTCTCTACAATTATACAAACGGAACGTGTGCGTCCGTGCGTGCGAGCGTGTGTGTGTGTGTGTGTGTGTGTGTGTGTGTGCGTGCGTACGTTTGTGTGTGTTTGTATGTGTGTGCGTGCGTGTGTGTGTGTGTGTGTGCGTGCGTTCGTGCGTGCGTACGTGCGTGCGTGCGTGCGTACGTGCGTGTGCTTGCGTGTGTGCGTGCGTGCGTGTGTGGTTGTGTGTGTGTTTGTGCGTGTGTGTGTGTGTGTGTGTGTACTCCCTATCGACTCAGAAACGGCTAAGTCGATTAAAAAGAAATTCACAAGAAGGTACTTGATGTGTCTGAAAGTGTTCGTACATAGGTTTTGTATAGGTATTCGTCTAATAAGTATCAAAAATCGATAATCGAAAAAAATCAATTAAAGACAGTAAGTCACATTTTATCAAAATTTAACAGTTTGGAAGGATTTATCCCTTCCCCCCCCCAGGCAAAAAGATCCAACCTATAAAATCAATTGCAGGTTCTTTTATAAGACAGGAGCGCAATCGAAATGAATGTTTCTTTTTAGAGCACAACTGAACTATGGTACTTGCTTTTTGTACGTTTAACTTTAAATTTAAATATACGGCATAATCACGCTTGACACACCGGTTCCCGCCAGACCTCTGAAGTTAAGCAACGATTAGCCTGGACAGTACCATGTGGGTGACCATTTGGGAATTCCAGTTGCTGTATGTTCTCTCAGCATTGTTTCCAGTCGTTCTGGATTTCTCTTTACACCTGAACTCAAGCAGTGCCGATTCAGGAGAGGTGTTTGCACAACACTTGCCACATAATTACATGCGCAACTGCCCCTACAGGGGGTATCCTTTGTCTTTTGCGAATGAACGGAGGCATCGATGTAAAGTAAGTTAATAAAATCAACAATTGATTCTTTGATAAGGCAGGGGCGCGTTCGAAATGAATGTTTCTGTTTAAAGCATAATTGAAGCATTATACGTGACTTTTGCATTTTGAACTTTAATTAAAACCGTTATTTACAGATAATTTTATAAAATCAACATCAGCTTCTCTACAGTGCAACGTAGACTACAATATATTGTGGACTAAGTCAGAGCGGAGAGGCATGTGAAATTTCCTCATATGGGAGGATGGAGCATTGGTTGATCCTAATTAAATTTTGGACAACGTCGCGTTTCCCTGCTATTTCTTATAAAAAAAAAACATTTTTTCTTAGTTAAAAAGTTGAAAATAATAATAATAATAATAATAATAATAATAATAGTAATAATAATAATAAATAATAATAATAATAATAATAATAATAATAATAATAATAAATCAAAAAGATCGGTGAAATTTTACTTATCCCTTTCCCTCAATTTCGACGTCCAACACAAATCAAGGCGAAAACAAATCGTTATTTTAATGCCGGTGCAAATACGTCATCACAATTCCAATGTTCAATTTTCTAAATATTCCTTATTCTTTGAATAGCGTTGCAATACTTTTAGACGCCATCATACCAGAAAAATGCACCCCCAAAAAAAGAAAAGAAAAGAAAAAAAGTTAAGTTTCCAATTTCTAGTTTCTATTTTTGCCTTCTTTCAATTCAATAAAATTATTCATTTTTTCTTATTTTACCAATTCCGTACAGCGAAAAAAAACTTAATTCCAAATCTCATGTGTACCATCTATATATCTATAAAAGTGAACGTGTCTGTGTGTGTGTATCTGTGTGTCTGTGTACATTTCCCTACGCAATAACTCTGTAAATTTTAAGTCTACAGACTCGAAATTTGATATACAGGGTACTGAGATGTGGGAAAATCGATGTGATCTGTTTCTGGCCAGAAATTTGGCGATTAAGGGGTCAAAGTTCAACGATTTGACCTTGAGAACTCTACCAAACTCCTCCGACAATTTTGGGTCTACGCATTTGAAATTTTAGATATAGGTTCCTTGGACATGGATCTAACTTAATAACTTGATTTGAGCCCAAAACAATAAATGTTAAGGGGTCAGAATAGGGGTCAAAGTTAAAAAAAATGACCTCTGCAGTCTCTTCCAAATTACTCAGACAATTTCTGGTCTAAATATTTGAAATTTTACATAAAGGCTATTAAGAGATAGGGCAAGCTTTTTCATCAGTTTAGATCGAAAATTTTTAGGTATCAATATATAAATGTATGTATGTATGTCTGTTTGCATGTTTGCATGTTTGCCTTAAACTTTCAATAGAGGCGACGGATTTTACCAAGATCAGTATCGTTTTGAAGTTCGACCTTTTATACGACAAATATCGAAAAATTGGCTAAAAACATTAATATCTTCCCCTTCAACAAGTCACTTTTCTACAGGGGGGGGGTCACTTTTTTCGCTGATATTTTTTAAAGTTATACTCTCCTTTAGATTCTATAGCCTTAATTTTAAAATTTGTCGCTTCCTGGTTGGCGGTGGTCGTAACAGCATAAACGTTGGGTTTTACCCCGTTCTTTTCCTCCTTTGCGGTACGGGTTCGAGCCTGCCTTCCTACTACCACTTCTTTTTTGCTCAACATACACACCCAAACACCCGGGTAACGCCGGGCTGAAATACTAGTATATATAAATTATATAAATTCAGCATTTTGTTCTTATATTTTAAGTAAGTGTATATTACAGACAAATATATATATAATATATATATATATATATATTATTATTATTATTATTATTATTATTATTG
The DNA here is from genome assembly GCF_053919585.1 of Euprymna scolopes. NCBI lineage: Eukaryota > Metazoa > Mollusca > Cephalopoda > Sepiida > Sepiolidae > Euprymna > Euprymna scolopes. Next base: position 34,901,976 of record NC_136513.1, read on the forward strand.
TTTACAGAAAGTTTTAGATAAGTCATTGGTACCATCGGTTTCAAATCCGATAATAAAGGTCCGTTTTAGATACCCATATGAAGCTCTATTCAGCCAATACTCATGAGAAGACTATTGTTGGAAGAGATCTTGATATAGGTATCAAAAACGGTCCTTAATTATCGGGTTTGAAACCGACGGTACCAATGACGTATCTCATCTAAAACTTTTTGTAAACAAAATATAAATAATACACTCTTATTTTCGGATTTCCCTTATAATTGAGCACTCTGCTCGATTTCGTTCTCAAAAAACCAAAACAAAAAATAAACAACTAATTATATATATATATATATATATATATATATATATATATATATATATATATATAATCTTTTATATTATATTTCTCTTAGTTTATCTATCCGTCTAATTGTGCGCCTGTTCCACCTTTTCTGGTTAGATCTTAATTAAATTTTTACGCATGATTAAATGCAGCGAATTAAGAACTATGATATCCATTCAATGAACAGTAATGGAAGTATAGATATAGTATTATAGTATCTGTTTTATGCGCAGTAAGGGAATAATAGGGATTCGTATTTAATGCGAAAAATGAGGACTAATTTAAGCATATTCATCTACCAATTTGGCGCAAATTATTCTTTCTAAGTGAACGCTTTTAACTGGCTAAAAAGTCGTGTATGTATAAATGTGTATATTTATATATCTAATTATATATATATATATATATATATATATATATATATATATATATATATATATATATATATATATATATGTATAATACACCGATGAAGACTGAAGGATCGGTCGAAAATTATGTACTTGTGAAAAAAGTTTTATAATTTTTTTTCATAATATTATTTTGTATTACTGAACGTCACCAATTGAAAACGAATAAAGAAAAGTTATAAGCTTTTATACTTTTCGTATTCTTTTTTATACATTTCCATACATATATATATATATATATATATATATATATATATATATATATACGTTTTATTTATATATATATATATATATATATAAGCCTAGTTAAAATGTAAGGAAAAAAGTCACCTCCTCGTGGCCTCTTCCCCCCCACCCTTGGGGGGGACACCGGCTCCCTCCTTTGGGGGGAGAAACTGCCAAGCTCCCCCCTTTCGGGTGAGAAAATGTCAGGCTTCCCCTTTTGGTGGGGGGATGGTGGCCAGCTCCCCCTGCTTGCCCGTAGGTGGGTGGAGGATCGGACGCCCTTCCGTTAGGAACCCACCCTTGGGGGGAGGTGGAAGGAAAGGGCATAGCCCCTCCCCGCTTCGGATAGAATTTAATAAACAAATAGAATTAAAAAATGTAGAATCGATCACGATCAAACACGCAAACTAACGGTTAACAGTTTAGTATGCATACCCAAATTACTCTCTTACCTTTAATAAATAAAAAAATAAATAAAAAATGTAGTAAAAGAAAGTATAAGCAAATGAATGGATAAAAGGAAACGGGCTTGGTTGCCATAACAACGTGACGTACACAAGGACGGTAGTGAACGTTTGTATGTGTGTATGTGTGCGTATGTGCTGGGTAGTAGTACTAATAGTCTGTCCTTTGGAGGACAGCGTTTGTTTTCGTGTTGTGTGTACGTGTGTGCGGCTAGCGCCAGAATGGCGGACGTGGTGTCGGAGGTTGGATTGTGATGGCTGGTGTAAGTTTCGTAATTTTGTAATTTGTAAATGGCAAGTTAGGAAAAAAATAGACCCTTCCAAGATGGACAATAAATAAGGGCATAATATTTTATGGTAAATTTAAGAACGTAGGAACCATAGTTTTTTAGGAGATGTGATTATTGGATTAACCAATCAGAATCCGTCTGTGGCACACACATCTCTGTTTTTATAGATATATAGATACCTGTTTTTTTAAACGTATTTTGAGATTGCTTTTCATTTGTTTATTGTTCAGAAGATCTGCACTACATTCTAAGACTTATAAACATTATTTGTCCTTGTACCACAATCTAATTTTCATACCGATAATCATAATAATGATTTTTTCATAATAAATTCTGTAAGTAAATATCTAACTTTTGATAATAATAATCAACCTTACAATAGACTATTAGCAATAGACAATTAGCAAGCCCATCCTGGCGTCGTTCGGAAGGCTAATATATAACAATATGTCTAAATACAAATATATGTCTAACTAATATATATATATATATATATATATATATATATATATATATTATTTTTACATAGAAATCACCACTTATCAAGGCACCGGAGGCCATTCGAGGATAAGGGTTAATGGGTAAACATTAGTCAATGTGATTATAGCGTAGTAAACATAAGTAGTGGGAATTTTGTAAATTAGATTACTTAGGGGGACGGTTCATCAAGAGACTACACACATATATATATATATATATATATATATATATATATATATATATATATATATATATATAATGCTTCAGTGAAAACAGTCACAACTTTTGTTTCTTTTCCGATCCAGCCTTTCAATTTGACTAACAAGTGATTTAATCGTTTGCTCAAGTGTGAACAGGAACTCGCTATAACAGCAAATGTTTTCGACTTTCATGCATCTTCGTCGGGCACATGCTGAGTTATACAACTGCAGTTAATGAATTTATTGAGAAAAAGCAATTTCCTCATAGAAAAGAAAACAAACAACAACTGATCATTTGCCTGGATCAGTGTGACTCTTACTCTCTCCAGATTTTCCCTCTCTTCCATCAGCTGCCTCAAGTTTTCAGGATCATAGTTGGCGTCAGGTGCAATTTGCTGGATGCACGTGGATTTTCTTCGCAAATACCAATCTCACGTCATAGCTCAGACGGATGTTGCAACAGTCTAAATTGCCTCATTAGGCTATACCATAGAATGAAAGACACTCTTCTTTCAAACCTAAATTTTGGAAGAATCAGAATATAGCCTCCGGTAATCTGATAGAGCCACCCATGGCAAGCAGACCGATGTAGAACCTGAATTGGTTAACGGGTCTCCTGTGATGGGGAAGCAGCTAGACAGTGGGGGCGCTTTGACAGAAGAAATAAAGGACCAGTCAACGAAAGACACAAAAGACGCTGAGTGGAAGAATCAATCATTGATCAACGGTTAGGATCAACCAGTCAAATTGAGAGACGTAGCTCACACATGTCATATTATCCGAATTATCGAACGATTCAATGTTACTCGAAATCAAACTAGAGTTCCATACCGCATCAACCGTCGCGCGGGTAACCAAGAGTCGCGACCGGGAGCGCCGCTACTGGCCATAGCGATCGACAAGTCTACTATTAACTTTCTGATACGTAATAACCTGACGTCTGATGACAATTTAGTAAAAGTAGGAATGCCGTATATGTCATCAAATGCCCAATAGGAGTATGTCTTTCTAAAAACAATGCATATATTGACATCATTAGAACCCGTATTTATCGCCGTCTCACGTGTCGCCAGTCTTCCCCTAACAGCTCCATTTACTAACATCAAGTAGCATATAACATTCTAAAATGGTTTTAGAAACATATAAAAAAATCACGGACATCCTCGTTGTCTTTAATAACACCATGTGCCTACCCGTAATTGAAGCCCGACTCATTCGAGTAAACAAACGCACCATCAACCAGGTTCAGTACGAACAAGGAGAGGGTGCTCTTTAATTAGATTCACCAATTGCAGTTTTGTGACTCATCACGTGTCCGACGAAGACTCATGACAGTCTAAAACCTTTGCTGTTATGGTGAGTTCCTGTTCACACTCGAGGAGAACATTATATAACTATCCGGCCAATTTAAAAGGATAGATCCGAAAAGAAACAAGCAGAAATTGTCACTGTTGATCACTGATGTTTGAAAGAAAAAATCCTCTCAATATATATATATATATATATATATATATATATATATATATATATATATATATTAGACATTAAGAGGTGATTGTGGATAGATATATAAATATCCGTTCACGTACACCTTTCACAATAAAGCTTGAACCCAGAATTAGATAGAATCGAGCAATTGCATTGACAACGGATAACGCCAAATCGAGGCATAGACAATAAATTGCGCCGTGGCCCATATGGTTAGATCGTCAGTATTGCACACTTCATGAGTGCGACGACCTGGGTTCGCGCCTATGTCGGAGCACGTCACTAAGGAGATGCAGTATAACGACACCCACTTTAGGTCTGGCGTTGTCCGTTGTCGATGCAATTGCTCGATTCTATCTAATTCTGGGTTCTAGCTTTATCGTGAAAGGTGTCTGTGAACGGGTATATATATATATATATATATATATATATATATATATATATATATATATATATATATATATATATATAAATCGTTCCAAGAATAAGGCTCTCTATTTTTCAACACAGAAATTAATACGTTGATGGAAAAGCCACGAAGATGGGAGTGGTACCGTTAAAACGAATGAGTTGTTTTTTCTACATCGTTACCACATTCTCAATGCCCCTTTTCCGGCGTCTTGTGATTCCTCATTCGTGAAAGTTTGGAGTAGGCTTTCTCAACCACTATCCCCACGCTTAAATCGACGAACCTATCTCCTAATCGTGCATCAATTTGTAAACGTTCCACAGTCGTCGGTAAATGTTGATTAGTTCAGTTTTTTTATGCATGGAGGAATTCAATGACGGATCTCATGTTCATGACAAGAGTTGCTTTCTTAGTGTCTCACACCGTCAATATCTGAGGCAGATAGATGAAACTTTCAAGTCCTGAATGTTCAGTTCTTCAGAACAATGCAATTTACAATTTCCTCTTATCCATTCGGGCGGAATAAAAACATAGGAGATATTACTTTTTTGGGGGGAACGTGACTCGTATATACAGTAGCGTCCAAAACTAAGGGACAAAATAGTAAAACCTTATATTTGTTAGAAATAACAACTTTGTAACGTAATCCCCCATTGAGGAGCGTTAGAACTACGCTGAGGTAGCTTTGTATTCCCGGGTGACGCCAGATAACCCAAGGATTTAAGATAGAGAAGATAAATATATATATTTTATTTCATGTCAAAATAGATATTGTTTTAAACCAAAGAAATATATTTTTACGGCTGAAAGTTGATGACAGGAAATTTCACTTATAACATTGTCTGGCCTTAAATGAACCCAGGGTCGGATGTAAGAATTGACATCTGACCTTGAAAATCGTGAGAATGAGTAATTCAGATTTCAGGTATGAGGATGGTGCCCACCCAGGGACCTGGGGCTTAGGATTTCGTGGATATTTTGTGGCGAAATCTTATTGGCTGGGGAGAATTTTCACCCCATCCACATGCCTTACTATATATACGACTGTCGTGCGAAAATTAGCTAGAGAGTGGAGAGTTTCAGATCAGTTAGAGTTGGGAGTTGAGCAGATTGCTTGTTAAAGGCGAGAAGAGACGTGATCCCTCCCCACCTCATCCATCCGTCTGTCGCTATCTGTGAAGAGATTTGAGACTTTGAAAAGAACTTACAAAATTTGAATGAGAATTGTAAAAACATTTTTGTACATAATTTTGTGAAAATTAAGCTTTTGTAGATAGACTATAATTATTTGTCTTTCTTCCTGTCTACCGCTTCAATATTCGTTTTCAGCATACCAGATTTAATGTAATAACCTCAGAGAAGTCTAGACGACACGAGCCAAGAATTCAGATAGACGAGAGTCCTTAGCCCCCTTCTCGCTTTAAGTGTTACATTGTGAACATTTCAGCTTTTCAGAGTTGTTATTTCTAACAAATATTAGGTTTTTAAAATTTGTCTCTTAGTTTTGGACGCTACTGTATACTTGACAAGCCGTCTTAATTTCAAGGCCAATTTCACCATTAAAACACAGCCTCGTTTAAAGCAAATCTATCAATGTTTACATATAAAAATTTTTTTTTTTTTTTTAATAAAGAGCTTCGTATTTTTGCTAAGTTGGAGCCAACGATCTTCCCAAACAGAGAGTTCAACCCACGAGGAGTGAGATAATTTTTTACAAAACTGTTTCGCCGTATGACGGCTTTTTATTGTGTCTAGAAACGGACGGATGCTTTAAACTGTGATTTGAAACAGTCGAGGTTTGTGTGTATGTATGCGTGCAAGAGGAAGATAGGAGAGAGAGAGGAGTAGGAGTAGGAGTAGGAGGAGGAGGAGGAAGAGGGAGTGAGATATAAAGTGCGGAAGTATTCGTAATATATATGCATAGGCGTAATGCTGAACAACAACAACAAAAAAATGGAAGCGAGAAATATTTTGTATCGAACTTTGAAGAGAATCGCAAATTCGATATTATTTGACAACGTCGTTCATTGATGGAACGACTCGATTGAAATGCGGCGATGCGTGTGCTGGAAAATATGTCAGCCTAATGCCGGTAGATATTGAGTTTGATAGATTCTAAATATGGACGCCTCAGGCTTGTTTACTCGACGGGCATTTAGAGTTTAGGCTTTTGAAAAAATGCCATTCTGTTTTGTCTATTTCGAATTTTCTTTGTTCTATTTTTTTTCTTTTTAGTCTTCGAAATTCTTTTGGAAGTATTCTCTTTTTGATGTACATCATTAATTTATATATTCATGCATTATGCCTCTTTGGACATCTCTTTTATTAATCTATAGACCCATTTCAACTTTTAATGAAAAAAATATACAAACACATATATATATCTTGTATATAAAGTAAAGTCAGACTTTCCATTATTTCATCGATCAGAATAGTTTGAATACCACAATCTATATAAAGAATCTTTAATAACACAAAAACTAATAGTGATAATCACTGCCATCTTCAAAGAGATGGACCTACTACCAAACAAGTAAAGTACAGAAGCTTCTTCAGCTATGTCAAGCCCCTAACAACATCTTAGGAAGAGACAAGACTGTGTATGTAACAAAGCGCATATGAGCGCGTATGAAAATATCAGTAGCAACCGAATGATGGATGGCGTATGCAAATTGGCAAGTGTGCCCAGGCTTGCGTTTGAAGAAAAAGAAAAAAAAAAGAACACCACGTAATCGGGGAGAAACAAGTCCACAGGGAAGGATACGAACGGGCAATGTGAATGTGAGAATGGGCCGACTGTTGCCAGCGTGTGGTCGGAAGAAAAAGAAACGCGGTATAGGTTAGATAGATATAGCAGCGAAAGACTTTTAAAGTAGTGTCGAGACGGTAATAAATGCTTTTGTTAAAAAGAAAAAAATGCCGACTAGGATTTATTTATTTGTTGTTTGTTTATTTCTGCATTATTGGACCTAACCGAATGGTTAATTGTAGGCATAGACCAATTCATACCATCAAAAAAGTTCCAACAAAAACTTAACAGCCAGCTATGGTTTTCCCCAGAATGTGCTGCTGCCATTGCGCACAGAAATCACTTTTTCCATAGCTACCAACGGTATAGATGCACTGAGACTAAAGCTGCTTTCAGGACTGCCAGCAACCATTGTAAAAGAGTAATATAGAATGCAAGAGACCTATATGCTCAGTCCGTTCAATCCAAAGTAGCTGAGCAGCGGCTTGGTTCTCACAATTTTGGCAAATAGCAATCAGGATCCTGAACAGAAGCGTGCGTTCTATCCCAATCATCATTAATGGGCCCGAGGTCATCTCGTCAGAATCAGACAAGGCCAAACTATTTTCCAAGAACTTTGCAGTTAATTCTACTCTATGCGACGAAGGCCATCAACTCCCTGTATTTCATCCTATAACAGACAACACGCTATGCAACATACAAATATCTGTGCGTGAGGTTGCCAAGCTAATCAAGAACCTTTATTCCAGTAAAGCAACTGGCCCTGACCGTATTCCAATTATAGTGTTGAAAAAGCTTCAACCAGAACTTACCCCCATACTTACAAAACTGTCTAAGCGTTTCCTTAAGGAGAAGTGTTTTCAAACACCCTGGAAAACCTCATCATTATGCTCTGTATTTAAGAATTCAGATAAGTCATCTCCCTTTCAGTACAGACCAATAAGTCTCCTGTGTGTCATGGGTAAGCTGCTGGAATCTATATTAAATAGAGAAGCAATCAACCATCTCAGCATAAATAACCTTCTTAGTGACATGCAATATGGTTTCCGTTCTGCTAGATCTATAGCAGATGTGCTAACGATTATATCCCATAGGATTAGTGAATCTCTCGACAAAGGCTTCCTTTCCAGGGCAATTGCTCTTGACATATCAAAGGCGTTTGATAAGGTATGGTATAAAGGCCGACTTCACAAGATTTCCAGCTACGGTATAACTGGAAATATTTTCTCAACTATTAAATCATTTCTCTCTGATAGGCTCATAAGAGTAGTGGTTGATGGGCAGAAATCAGAGACCCACGGTATTAATGCTGGAGTCCCTCAGGGGTCCATCCTGGGCCCAATTCTCTTCCTGATCTACATCAATGATCTCCCAAAACACATTCTTAAATCATTTGTTGACATCTATGCTGATTATACGGCCATCTATAGCAACACATCCAAGGCCGTTAATGACAAAGCTCTCTCTAATTCTCTCTTCTCAGATCTTGTGCGCGTGGTTCAGTGGGGGAAGAGGTGGCTGGTTACTTTTAATGCATCTAAAACTAAGCTCCTATCTTTACATCATCAACGCTCTGATCCCCATCTGGCATCAATTGAAATGGATGGCTCTCGTCTTGGGGAGGCTCCATGTTTGGACAAGTTTCTGGGTTTGAGCTTTACTGCTGATCTGAAGTGGAACACGTACATCAAGTCTGTTGTCAAGGCCGCTGGGATAATGGTGGGGTCCTTCTACCGCTCCAGAAGATATCTCACTACTGATGTAATAATCTATCGATATAAAAGCCAAATATGTCTAAGGATGGAATACTGCTGCCACATCTGCGCAAGAGCTGTTAAAACAGCCTATTCTGCCTTGACAGAGTACAAAATAGACTCCGTAGCTTAGTGGGAGATGCCCTTTTCTCTTCCCTGTAACCTCTCTCCCACAGGAGCGACGATGCGAGCCTGTCTTTGTTTTATTATTATTTCCATGGCAAGTGCTCGTCTTAGCTCCAATCTCTGGTCCCCTTCGCCGATCTTTCATGATAAACACCCTTCTAGCTGAAAGCACCGTCAATAATTTTCCCCACTCTTTATCTGTTCCTAATTCAAAATGCGTATTCCATGAACAACGCTTCCTTCTTTGCACGCCATGAATAAAGCTTATTTCTTTGCACGCCTGTGGAACTCTCTTTCGTTTGCCTGTTTCCCACCTGACTTCAACTTGGATGTCTTCAAGTCCAACATAAACAAAATCCTGATAAACCGCCCCTTTAAGTAAGACACTTTATCAAATCGCCAATTCTAACGATTACTACGATACTATCCCATCGATTACTGACCACGCAATAACCCTTATCCCCAAGTGGCTTCCGGGCCTTGATAAATGGAGACCTCCATGTAAAATAAAGGTTACAAGTAAATTAGACGACCAAAATATACACCACTCTTACTTATAAGGGGATCACCCCTTCCTCCCAGTTAAGAAGCATCCTAGCGCCAACGGAAAATACTCAGCTGTCCGAGTACAAGAATAGGGAAAGAAAAAAGTGCAATGCCCCGACCAGTACCAGATGGGGGTACCATTTGGGACTTCTAAGTGCTGTATATGCTCTCCGCTTATCTCGGCATTGTTTCCAGTCGTCCTGGACTTTCCCTTGCCACTGAACTCAAGCGGTGCCGATTCAGGAGAGGTGTGGTTGGAATTGCGCAACTCTTGCCACATAATTACACGCGCAGTTGCACCTCCAGAGGGTATGCTTTGTCTTTCGAAACTGAATGGAGGCATCGGGGTGTTTATTGCTAATCGCTTGAGGCATCCATTACCGAGGAATGCCAGCAAGGCTGGCCAGACACTTTTTGCAGAAATGTTTTTCCGACCCTGGTGTCTAAGTGTGAGACTGTTCCAACCATCTGCGATTTTTTTTTAAGATACAAAAGATACGAGTGACAGAAATGCTACTTTTTTCAGGCACCCAATTCTTCGAAAAGTCTGTTTTTTTTTAGTAATTTTCTGTAAATATGTTAATTTGGAAAAAATATTTTTTCTTCTACATGAAATTATTTTTTCTACTTACTCCAAGATTTCGGTTTTAGTTTTGTATCATGTACACTCTCTGAAATTTTTGTAAGGAGCGGGAAAATTTGTTATTATTTTCCTTAAGAAATAGCAAATTAGTCGTAAGAAAGCAAATTTTGGATCTTTATTTTCTTCCGCGCGCTTGCATGCACATAAATTTGATTGAGATACTGATGTTACGAGTAATGATTAAAATAATGATTATTAATTATGCCATATCTCTCAGTTGTTTTTTTTATAAAATAGAATTAAAAAGCAAACAAAAAAAAGTAATTAAAAGTAAAAAAGAAAAAGCCAATAGAAAGTGAAGATATCAACCGTTTGGTTAGGTACTACGAAATCATTACAAGTCGCTGGAAAAATGGCCAGATGCTTCTACCACTCAATGAGATATTTAACTGCTGATGCAATTCTCTATCTATACAAAAGCCAGGTACTCCAAAGATGGAGTACTTAAGCTAAATCTGGGCAGGAGCTGCTAGAAATTCTTATCCTGCCTTGAAAGAGTTAAAAATAGACTTCGTAGCCTAGTGGGGAACGCCCTTTTCTCTTCCTTGCAACATCTTTCCCATAGAAGAGACGTTGCGAACCTGTCTCTGCTTTATCGTTATTTTCATAGCAAGTGCTCGTCTGGCCCCAATCTATGGTTCTCCTCGACAAACTCTCACGAAAAACACGCATATACGAGGGGCGTGAAATAAGTAATGCCCCTGACTCACTTCCCATAGCAGTAGAGCAACAAATCTTGGCCCAGTTATTAGTCTTTCTCTACATAGGAACCACCCAGAGTAATGCATTTCTTCCATAGTTTGATGAAGCTCTGGAGACCTCCAACCACGACGTGACTTCAGAAATCAAGGTTGCATCATCTGGGAAACGCTTTCCTTTCAAAAACAACTTCATGGCTGGGAAGAGGTGAAAGGCAGAGGGTGCAAGGTCAGGAGAGTAGGGAGGATGGGGAGTATTTCATAACAACACGCCCGTGTTTCTTATCTGGCGACATGCGAGTTGTGGACCGGTGCGTTGTCCTGCAGGAGAAGGGTACCTTTGCTGATCTTGCCTCGCTTCTTGATTTTGATAGTTTCCTTTAATTTCCTCAAAAGTGAAGCATAATAGGCTCCTGTAATTGTGGTACCCTTTGCCAGGAAATCTGTCATCACTACTCCGTCCTGGTCCCAGAAGACTGTGAGCATGACCTTGCAAGCGAAGGGATGCACCCTTGCCTTCTTTGGAGGTGGTGAGCCCAAGTACCTCCATTGCGTTGACTGAGCTTTGGTCTCTGGATCATAGTGATGGACCAAGGTTTAATCCTATGTAATCAGTCTTTTGAAAAACTTTGACTCATCTTCTTGGCACATCTCCAAATTCATCCTCGAGCAGTCGACGCGTTCTCGCTTCTTGAATGGTGTGAGAAACCTGGGAATACATCTGGCAGACACCTTATGCATATGCAAATGGTCATGAATGATAGTTTCCACAGACCCTGTACTAATCTTGACATCTTGGGCTATTTGGCGAATCGTAATGCGCCGATCTTCCAAAATGGCAGCCTCAACTTGATGGACAGATTCCTCATCAATGGCAGAAGAGTGGAGGTCGACCAGGTCTGGGAGCCGTTTCCACAGACTTCCAGCCATGTTATAATTCACGATACCAAAGTTTTACAAGGTCATATGATGGGGCATTATCACCATAAGTTTCTTTCATTTCATCAAAAGTTTCCAGTGGTGTGCGTCCTTTCAAATACAAAAACCGGATCACTGCTCGACATTCAACAGGCTCCATTTCACACCTTACTTAGTTCAAACACCTTTAAAACAGAAACCACAATTAGTTCAGATATGTAATTTTCCACATAACCCGTAGAGATATAAATCATTGCACATGCAAAATTTCAGCTATATCAGAGAACTGAAAGTGAGTCAGAAGCATTACTTATTGCCCCCCCTCGTAATTAACCATTTTTTCTAATCGAGTTTATCTCTAGTGTATCGTTATTTTCATGGAAAGTGTTCGACTGAGCTTCAGTCTGTGGTCCCCCCTCGCAAACTTTCACAAGAAACACTCGTCTAGCTGAAACCACTATTAATAATTCCCCCACACTTAACTGTGCCTCAACCTAAACGTAGATTCCATGAACAATGCTTATTTCTTAGAACTGCACGCCTATGGAATTGTCTTTCGTTTACCTGCTCGTTACCTGTGCATAGACCTAAACGTGGATACCATGAACAAAGATTCTTAGAACTGCACGCCTATGGAACTGTCTTCAGTTTGTCTGTTCTCTAGCTGACAACAATTTGGTAGCCTTGAAACAAATTCTTGAACCGTCCCCTTAAGTAATCCAATTTATCGACTTTCCACTACTAACGATTAATACAATTTTATCCAATTAACTACTATACACTCAATAAGCCTTCTCCTCGAGTGGCCTCTGACCCTTGATAAGTGATGACTCCTTTGTAAAAAATAAAGAAGGTGATTTTTTGGTATCAGGATTTCTAATACAAATTTAACTTTGCTTAACATTTTTCTGGTTTTACTTCATTTTCACACGGATTTTATTTCTTTTTGCAAATTCAAGTAAAACTTTGAGAGCTTTTGCGATTAACAAAGATGGCCGGCCAAGAAGCATGTTCTAGGATTGAACAGTGGTTAGTTATCAAGTTTTTGGTTGCTGAAGGGTACAACCCAGTTGAAATTTATAGGAGAATATCAACACTGCATGGTGCCACATGTCTCAGCCGAAAAATGTCTACAAGTAGGCTAAATTGTTTAAAGAAGAACGGAATAGTGTTGAGGATAAATACAGGTCTAGGAGGCCTAAAAAGTGAGGTTTCTTGAGGTAATCGATTCAGCCAATGACCTCATTCAGTCTGACACAAAAAAGAACAGTGGATGATATTGCAAGGAGTTTGAGGTTATCTGTTAGGACAGCACACAAAATTGTTCATGATGACATTGGCTACTTGAAGGTCAGCTGTCGGTGGGTGCCAAAGATGTTTACTGCGGAGCACAAAGGCTCGAGATGTCCCAGCAGTGTCTCTCTCGTTATGAGAAGGATAGTGATGAGTTTCTGAAGAAAGCTGTAACATGTGACGAGAAATTGGTTTGGCACTGTGAACCCGAGTCCAAACGGTAGTCCATGGAGTAAAAGCATGTAGGCTGTCTAGTAAAGAGGAGTCCAACGATCCACGAAGAAGATGATGCTCACTTTTTTTTAGGGATATGCAAGGTCAAATCACCATTTAATTCCTTGAGAATGGAAGCATTGTGAGCAGTACCAACTGTTGTGAACTGCAGGGGTCATCAGGCAAAAGGAGTCATCTTGTATCATGACAATGCAAAACTCCACACAGAAGCCCAAACGGAAATTATCTGGGAACTGCTCCCTCGTGTCCCTTACAGACCAGACCTTGCTCATTCGGACTTTTACCTGTTCAGTCGGTTAAAAGCGTTCACGAGAGGCACAAAGTATGAAAATAGCAATAAGGTCTAAAGTATATATATTATTCCTTATTGGAATTTTTATTTTTGAGATGAGCAATGTATGTTAATTTTATTTTATTTCGGACTATTAGTCTCATCTTATCTTTTTATTGGTGCACAACGTTTCGGCCAACTTCCTCTGGCCTTCGTCAGGTGGTAACCGCGACGGATAGGAACTTCGAATCTCCTAACTGCATTCTCAGCCATCACTGCCATCCGTAGTTGTTGTCGTCTCACCACGTTTTTGACCAATTACCTCTGGCACGGATGGCAGTGATGGCTGAGAATGCAGTTAGGAGATTCGAAGTTCCTATCCGTCGCGGTTACCACCTGACGAAGGCCAGAGGAAGTTGGCCGAAACGTTGTGCACCAATAAAAAGATAAGATGAGACTAATAGTCCGAAATAAAATAAAATTAAGGTCTAAAGTGTTGTGAATGACTAGCTAAGTTATCAGTCCAAAAATTTTACGCCGAAGGAATATGGAAGTTTGTACACAGATGGGAAAAGTATGCGATATCTCTGAGAAACTACGTTGAAAAATGTAAAAAAGTAAGCTTCTATCTGTATTACTTAAGTCCTTACACTGACAATTTCCCCTGAATAAACGACCCTCGTATTTGGCTCTTATTTCATTCTGGTTTTACATTCTCGTACCAGTCAGGTTGTCCGGACCAAATTGGCTCTTTTCCTTCACAGATCTCTATCTTCCATGTCCTCAACAAGATCTTCAAATTGTAATCCAGTATCTTCTGTCAATAATTTTGTGTACATCTTTACATGCCATCCTACTTTAGCGATTCCGTGTTTAGGATCCCACAGTGCCACATCACTGAAAACCTCATCTTTTCTTTTATAGCAATATCCGTTATATCGTGTTCTTACTGAAGAGATCCTGGTCATCCGACCATACAGACAGCTAATAGTTGGGTGTGTTTTCCAGTTTAAGTTTAACACTGGCGGACCATTCTAGTGTAAGTTCCATCTAACTTACTTTCAATTTTTTTCACTGAGAGTCCATGTTACTGAAACATAAAGCAGAACCATCTCCTTACGGCTCTAAAAAAGTTTTTCTTGATCTGATCCGAGAGTGCCGATTTCCATATAACTTTCAACCGATTAAGTTTACTCGAAACCTTTGCGATTTTGACGTGACTTATTTTCGGTGGATGTGATGTGGCTGCTAAGATCTTCAAAGTCATCTACTTGCTTGCATGGTATTCTGTCTGTGTTTTCGTTTGAACGGTTTGATGGAAGTACATATATTCTGTTTTAGTTGCGTTTGTATGCAGTCCAGTCATGACAGCTGAATATTCCAGGATATGTAGCAACTTTCATAGATTAGCATTGTCATCAGATAAAGTAATATCATCCGCGTAATCCACATCGGTAATCTTTTTTGCTGTGTGTCGTCTGCTTCCTGCTGGAAACAATATTAGACCATATTTCCCACATTGTTCAACAGTGTGTTTCAGTACGTAATCGAAACAGATTACAAATAAGACTGGAGCCAGAGTGCAACCCTGTAGTACGCCATCTTTTATTTCAAAGAAGTCGATGTCGCCGTCTGGAGAGCTCACTACTGATGCAATTCTCTATCTATATAAAAACCAAGTACGTCCAAGGATGGAATACTGCTGCCACATCTGGGCAGGAGCTGCTAAAAACAGCCTATCGTAGCTTAGTGGGGGGGGTGCCCTTTTTTCTTCCCTGCAACCTCTTTCCCACAGAAGAGACGTTGCGAGCCTATCTGTGTTTTATCCTTATTTCCATGGCAAGTGCTCGTCTGAGCTCTAATCTCAAATCCCCCCTCACCAATCTTTCACGATAAACACCCGTCTAGCTGAAACTACTGTCATTAATTTCCCCCACTCTTTATCTGTGCCTAAATCAAAACGTCGATTCCATGAACAAAGCTTCTTTCTTAGAAGTGCACGCATGTGGAACTCTCTACCGCTTGCCTGTTTCCCACATGACTTCAAATTGGATGTCTTCAAGTCCAACATAAACAAATTCCTGATGAACCGCCCCCTTAAGTAATGACACTTTATCAAATCTCCAATACTAACGAATACTACAACACTGTCCCATTGATTACTGTACACGCAATAACCCTTATACTCGAGTGGCTTCGGTCCTTGATAAGTGGTGACCTCCATGTAAAAAAAAAAATGATCATTATGGCTGAAACGATTTCTCCAGAGATACTAAATGTGAATAAAATATGTTTTATCCTTTCTCTGTAAACCGAATCAAAAGCTATTGAAACAAGCTTCAAACAGCAGTCTTGCTTTGTTTTTATTCCTTTAATAATTCTTTTAAGAGTCAAAATTTGATTGATCTGTTTTAACACATTTTTATTTCAACTGAGAATCTCTTTTCAATTTAAAGTTGTATATTTTTGCAGCTGTTCTTTGCCTTACTAGGATATTCTACTCTTTGTCCCAAAGGACAGTATGCAATTTTCAGTCCCTGACTTAATCATACTTCCCTTGCATACCTCGTTACAATAATACAGCAGGAGGTCATTAAACTTACCTGTTTTCTATACTTCAGGTGGAATTTTGTCAACATCGGCTGCTTTCTTGTTTTTATTTTTCTGTTTAGTTTCATCAAAACTATTTCCAATTCGTTTTCAGTGAATGGCCCGGTTTTTATTGCTAACTTGTGTGCGCGATGAATTTGAATGGAGGCTCCTTACAGAGTTTTGAAAACGACACTTTCATTTCTTCAAACACTCCTCTCGGCTATTATTTAATCGGAATTCATTATTGAGATGAGTATTATTAATTAATTTATTTATTGCGGACTATTATTCTTATGTTTTTTAGATGTTGTTTCACGACGCTTCGACCAACTATTCCTCTGGCCTTCGTGAAAGAACATCTAAGAAATATATATATATATATATATATATATATATATATATATATAGTGCAAAATTTTGTTGAAAATTTAAAGACTTACGGTTTCTTTTTTATAACCTTCGTTTATTTCCCGGATTTTTTCCATTGCAGCTGTTTCATTGATGGAAAAATCCAGGAAATAAACGAAGGTTATAAAAAAGAAAACGCGAGTCTTTGAATTTTCAACAAAATTTTGCACTATATATGCTCTGCCCCTATTAAATAGACACATTGAGCTTAACTCAAAATTAACGATGACTGGTTTTTAAAATAACAATCTAGACCCGTTAAACGAAAACGGTATACATTGAAAGTAACGATATTTCAAAAACAAACTTATATATATATATATATATATATATATATATATATATATATATATATATATATATATATAATTATTAATTAATTTTTTTTTCGTATTCCTCCTAAAAACAATTCTTCCTAATACTAACAAACCATTTCTGTGAGGTCTGACGAGGCTGTTAGATCGTAAACACGGTCCAAAATCCGAAACATATGTAACCAAACAGATAAAACGGTAATATATATATATATATATATATATATATATATATATATATATATATATATATATATATATATTGATTTTGGAGAGCTATTGGCTACACATTAGCAAACGTGTTTCAATGACCACCCTAGCAGGGAAAATCACCTCATCAGGCCAAAAACCATCCACCACAATCAATATATTGCTCTGTTTCATGCATTGAGCACTCTTTGGAATGACATATTGTGTTGTTGTTATGAGTTACTGAAAAAATTCTACCAACAGTATAATAATAATAATAATAATAATAATAATAATAATAATATATATATATATATATATATATATATATATATCTTTTCCTCCTTTTTAAAAAAATTTTGAACAAGACATTTTTGTAATGCATTGTTTATTTCCTTTCCCCAATTGACCATTTAAATCTCTTATAGTATCTCTTTCTTGTAGTTTCTGGTAGTTATATATATATATATATATATATATATATATATATATATATATATATATATATATATATATATATATATATATATATAAAATAAATTCCACAGCCAAACAACGTCGCAGCCCACAAGAGCCATGACAGTCAAAGAACCGGAAGTCCAAGACTCGAGTTTCGCCCTCATTTGGGCTCATCAGTTAGAAACATCCGAACTCCGGATACGAAACCCGAGCCTCTTGCATGCAAGGCTAGCACTCTACCAACTGAGCAAACGCCCTGCACACAAGAATTTCTTGCGTGCAAGAGGCTCGGGTTTCGTATCCTGAGGTCGGATGTGTCTAACTGATGAGCCCAAATGAGGGCGAAACTCGAGTCTTGGACTTCCGGTTCTTTGACTTTCATGGCTCTTGTGGGCTGCGACGTTGTTTGGCTGTGGAATTTATTATATA
The DNA here is from genome assembly GCF_053919585.1 of Euprymna scolopes. Taxonomy (NCBI): domain Eukaryota; kingdom Metazoa; phylum Mollusca; class Cephalopoda; order Sepiida; family Sepiolidae; genus Euprymna; species Euprymna scolopes. The sequence goes on from NC_136513.1 coordinate 34,919,890, forward strand.
CAATCTCTCACATTCTGAAAATCACATATATATATATATATATATATATATATATATATATATATATATATATATATATATATATATATGAAACCAATTAGACCCCACGTTGGTAGAATTAAATGAGGATCAACACATGGTCAACACTCCTAATACTTTTATCATCGAAATCGGAAGAATCAGACATTTTTCAATCAAATCGATTAATTGCTGCTCTAGTCGGGGACCTACCGCTGTTCACTGGGAGGAAGCTTCACATGACTCATCACAGTGACTTAGTCCACAATACATTGTGGTCTACATTGCACTGTAGAGAACTTACTGTTGATTTTATAAAACGGCTTGAATTATATAAGTAACTAAGTAAGTAGATTGTACACACTCTACCATATGTTCATGACAGGTGATCGACTGAGCTCCAATACTTAGTACCCCTCATGTAAAACATTTTCAACAAGAGCTTAGTTAGCTACATAGCAAAGAAATTTCCTTTATTTTAACCTTTACCATAAACCAAATGGAGCTTCCATGAACAAAGTTTCTTTTCTAAAGGATACTATCTGTGGAACAAGATACCACACGACTGCTTCCCAACTAACTACAACATGGTTGTCTTCAAGTTTAATGTGATCAAATACACCTCTTACATAATCTTCTTCTCATCACACCCATTGTTTTCAGTCATCTCATGGGGGTGATCATTGTCCGACTGACAATCTTTTTCATAATTATCCTTGAGTGGCCACCGGGCTTTGATTAATTGTGATCCACTAGTAAAAAAAAAAAAACGCACACAGATAAACAAACACACACACACACACACACACGCACACACACACACACACACACACACACATATATATATAAAAAAAAACGCACACAGATAAACACACACACACACACACACACACACACACACACACACACACACACACACACACACACACATATATATATATCCGCACACTTATTGAATGTCGTAGCAAAATTCAACAACACTGTACACGTATTAACCCTTATCCTCGAGTGGCCTCCAAGCCTTGATAAGTGGTGACACCTTTGTAAAAAAAAATTGAAGTTTAGAATGCAAAAGTCAATTATGGTGGGAGGGGCGTGCAATAAGTACTGTCCCTGACTCACTTCCAGTTGTCTGATGTAGCTGAAATTTTGCATGTGCAATGATTTATATTTCTACGGGTTATGTGGAAAATTACATCTCTGAACTAATTGTGGTTTCTGTTTTACAGGTGTTTGAACTGAGTCAGGTGTGAAATGAAGCCTGTTGAATGTCGAGCAGTGATCCGGTTTTTGTATTTGAAAGGACGCACACCACAGGAGACTTTTGATGAAACGAAAGAAACTTATGGTGATAATGCCCCATCATATGACCTTGTAAAACGCTGATATTGTCAAGTTGAGGCTGCCATTTTGGAAGATCGATGCATTACGATTCGCCAAATAGCCCAAGATGTCAAGATTAGTACAGAGTCTGTGGAAACTATCATTCATGACCATTTGCATATGCATAAGGTCTCTGCCAGATGAATTCCCAGGTTGCTCACACCATTCCAGAAGCGGGAACGCGTCGAGTACTCGAGGATGAATTTGGAGATGTGACAAGAAGATGAGTCAACGTTTTTCAAAAGACTGATTACACAGGATTAAACCTGAGTCCATCACTATGATCCAGAGACCAAAGATCAGTCAATGCAGTGGAAGCAATTGGACTCACCACCTCCAAAGAAGGCAAGGGTGCAGCCCTCCGCTTGCAAGGTCATGCTCACAGTCTTCTGGGACCAGGACGGAGTAGTGATGACAGATTTCCTGGCAAAGAGTACCACAATTACAGGAGCCTATTATGCTTCACTTTTGAGGAAATTAAAGGAAGCTATCAAAATCAAGAGGTGGAGCAAGATCAGCAAAGTTACCACCCCCCTGCAGGAAAACGCTCCTTTCCACAACTCGCATGTCGCCAGATCAAAAGTACGGGCGTGTGATTATGAAATCCTTCCCCATCCTCCCTACTCTCCTAATCTTGCACCCTCTGACTTTCACCTCTTCCCGGCCATGAAGTTGTTTTTGAAAGGAAAGCGTTTCCCAGATGATGCAACCTTGATTTCTGAAGTCACGTTGTGGTTGGGGGACCAACCTGGGGTGTTCTACAAAAACGGTCTCCAGAGCTTCATCAAACGATGGGAGAAATGCATAACTCTGTGTGGTTTCCATGTAGAGAAAGAGTAATAACAGTGTCAAGTTTCGTTGCTCTACTCCTATGGGAAGTGAGTCAGGGGCATTACTTATTGCACGCCACTCGTAAACAGAAAGATTCATTTCGAACGCCTTTCTGTTTAATAACAACATCCATTTATTTTGTACCGAGGTTTTTCTGCTTGTGCGGTAATAAATCTTTTCAAATGGACTTGTGATATTATGCTGTATAATCGTGTTTACTTTGGCCAAAAAGGGATTGTTTCTTCTTTACTCCGATTTTTTTTGAATTATCAATTTGAGAAAATATCTGCATATTTAACATGTGTTTTTACGGCAATCAGCAAAAATAAAAACTCTATAGTTAAATATTTAGAAATTTATAAAGAATAACAATCGGTAATTGTATCGGAATCGGGAATTTGGTACGGAAATCGTAATTGTATCGGAATCAAGATAAATATTGGAATCGTCCTATCACTAATATCTACAATTATATAAATGCAACGTTGTCTGTGTGTGTGAGTTCGGTCCTTATAAACTCTGAAACGGCTGAAACGATTTTCTTTAAAATTTACAGAACTTTAGTGTATAAGACTGGAAGTGATCTTAGTTAAGTTTTGTCTCAGAATAACTCCCGATAATTATCGATAATCGATAATCGAAACCGTTATTTTAATTTATCTATCATCGGTAAAGCAATTTTTCCATGTCGTCGTTTAGCAACAATAATAGAATAACGGGCTGTGAAAATTCTACTGTGGGTAAAGAGATAGCGTGTTTTTGTTTTTTGTGCATGACGTGGTCAGTAGGTTCAAACTCCGCACGTAAATTTCTGAATTTTTTTTTCATTAACTGCAAAAGGATTTCATAAAACTTGAAAATTTGCTTTTTTTTTTCTATGACGCGGTTTGTAAGGTCAAACCACGTAAGTAAATTTCTTAAGGTTTTTTCTTCGTTAATTGGAAAGAATTTATATAAAATAATTTTATAAAAGAAACAGTAGGTTTTCTACAGTGCAATGTAGAATAGCATGTATTTTGGACTAAGTTACTGCATGGAGGCATGTGAAGTTTCCTTCCGGGCGATTTCACAGATTTCGATGACAATAAAAATATAGGAGTGTGAAATGTTTGTTGATCATCATTCAATCTCGGGAAACGTCTGGTCTCCCTGCTAGCATATATATATGTATATATATATATATATATTGAATGAAAAGAAAACATGACTGATGCGTAATAATTATATGCATTAATCCATTAAATATCTAAAACAGTTTATCTGCATAAGAATTAACGAATTAATCCGTTTTACAGAAACTTTTCAGAAGGAATTATCCAAATCGCGGTTGCTTTTACGTTTAGAGATTTTGCTCCCGGACAATGCCGGATTTCTAGATTATAAAATACTTTAAACAGAAACAGTAGAAAGAAAACTTTTGTAATGGAAACTCAAACCCAAGTTTGACTATATACATGCTATTGATTTTTCATATTTCGCCTATTTTCCTGCATCTTATTCCAAAAAATATTTCCAAGTTATTCATATATATATATATATATATATATATATATATATATATATATATATATATATATATATATATATATATATATATATATATATTGCATTTGCATTTATTCTCGAATTTGTATTTTTGTTATTTTTTTTTCTCTCTCTAACTCTTCCGCAACGCATTAGCATGAAAGACATCCTATTTTACGTCTTGTGCGTCGAGATATTAGGTGCCGGTGTTATTTGCGATCGTGCGCCTTTGTTCTACTTGTTTGTCGATGTTGCACGACCGACGGTAGACACTTTGACCAATCACCAGTCATATCTGCTCTCGTTTGGATGACGTCATAAAGTAATTTTGATGACGCGCAGCCATTGTCGGAGTGATATTTCAACACCGACCTTGAAGTGAGGCGCGCAAACACGGGATCACTTTTCATGTTTAATGATATTTTCTTCAAGGGCCTTTCTAGAAGGACTGCGAGTAGTGATCGCCATTCGAGGGGCAGAGGAAGACGATGAAGGGGAAAGAAGGGAAGGGAAATGTCGAATAGGAAATAAAAAAGGTGAAAAAAAAAAAAGAATAGACGAAAGAAATGAAGAAAGAGGATGCGAGAGAGAGAGAGAGAGAGAGAGAGAGAGAGAGAGAGAGAGAGAGAGAGAGAGAGAGAGAGGATCGCAAAAACAAAACAAAAACAGAAACAGCTAATGAGAATGGATTTACAAACTAATGCAAAGGTAGATGGATGAGATAAAACTCATACACACAAGTTTGAATATTTCTAATATATAAAAGTCTATATGTTTGTCTCTCTCCATATTTTCAAACCATCTCCTTCGACATTAGGCCCTGTCGGTGGGGCATTAGAATACACCGACTGGCCCCCTGCAGAGGGTAAAAGTCCCTCAATGGGGGTCCTGGATATGACCTCAAACTATATCCAGTGGTGAGGCCCCAGCTTGTGGGCTTTGGGGAGTGTGGAGCCACCCTTTAATTATCATTGCTGCCAGGTCCACTCTGACCCGGAGTGGTAGTACCTGTTAGGGTCCCAACTATGGCTTGAATAGAAACCGACGTGAAAGCAACAAATATATTCTATTAAAAATTTTTTCTTCAAAATCTTTGGATTCAGCATTAAATAACCCGAAAAGGGTTGATATGCCGTAAAACAAAACCAACCAACCAACCAACCAACCAACCAACCAACCTTCGACATTAAAAGTCGTGTAGCGACGTTAGGGGCCTCAAATGATGGTATTTTTCGGACCGTTCTTTTATGGGTCTTTAGCCGGTTCAAATAGTTTTTAAGTGGTCAAGACTAGGCCACAATTGAAAAAATTGTTATGCATTTCGTACATTCATTTTAGTTTATTTTTAATTTTTAATTAGTCCACATGCGTGTCACATTGGTACAGTGGTAACGTCGCCAGTTTTAAATGCTACAGTTTCGGTTTCGATTCTAACTGATGGCACCCAAATACTTAATTTTACTTTTGAAATCACGACTCTATAATAATATATATGAAATCTGGACAAATTAAAATATACTATTTAAGCGCATTTTAGCCCGGGTAAAGCCGGGCGCCGCATCCCCGTTAATATGTATATATATATATATATATATATATATATATATATATATATATATATATATGTGTGTGTGTGTGTGTGTGTGTTTGTGTACGTGTGTGCATATACATACAGATATGTTGAAAAGCTACATAACTTGTATAATTGAAGAACAAATAACGACTGTGTAACAAACATTAAAACGTATGGCGAGCACAAATCGAACTCATGGAAAAAAGAAAGAAAAAAGAATGTGATTGAAACAATCCAAAAATGACAACGCATTTGTAGGCAATTAGTAATGAGCGAGTTATCTTCCTTTACCGTGGACACTCCTCTTACCATTCGGAATAATTTGAGCTAATCTAATATTACGGTCTCCCCGTTTATGGTCATTGCGAAGTTCCGGTTGGAAAATATTTAAAAATAAAAAAATAAAAAAAATGAAAATAAAAGATAATTCGGAAGAACAAAAAAGAAAGATGAAATATGTTATTCGGAACTTCAATTCCAATTGAAGTTCAGATTATATAAAATTTCTCGCAATTTGTTGTAAATAAGTCACGATGTCGCGACGAGGAAGTTGTTGACGCTTGGTCTAAGATGGTTTAAGAGGCAAATAGATTAGCAATTTTGCTTCACGAA
>NC_136513.1:34930830-34995830 GCF_053919585.1 Euprymna scolopes
ATGCATAAGTACATATGTCACGGTTTCCAGATTTATTTTTTTTTTACAAGGTGGTCACCACTTATCAAGGCCCGGAAGCCACTCAGGGATAAGGGTTATTGTAAATACAGTACGTTAGTGTGGATATTTGAAGTGTCTACTTAAGGGGGCGGTTCATGAGGAATTTGTTTACGTTGGACTTGAAGACATCCAGGTTGAAGTCAGGTGGGAAACAGGCGAACGAAAGAGAGTTCCACAGGCGTGACCAAAAAGAAGCTTTATCCATGGCGTGCAAAGAAAGAAGCGTTGTTCATAGAATCTGCATTTTGAATTAGGAACAGATAAAGAGTGTGGAAAATATTTGACAGAGGTTTCAGCTACACGGGTGTTTTTCGTAAAAGATTGGCGAGGGGGGACCAGAGATTGGAGTTCAGACGAGCACCTGTAATGGAAATTACGATAAAACAAAGATAGGCTTGCAACGTCCCTTCTGTGGGAGAGAGGTTGCAGGGAAGAGAAAAGGGCATACCCCACTAAGCCACGGAGTCTATTTTGTACTCTGTCAAGGCAGAATAGGCTGTTTTTAGCAGCTCCTGCCCAGATATGGCAACAGTATTCCATCCTTGGACGTACTTGGCTTCTATATAGATAGAGAATTGCATCAGTAGTGAGATATCTTCTGGAGCGGTAGAAGGATCCCACCATCTTTCCAGCGACCTTGGCAACAGACAAGATGTACGTGTTCCATTTCAGATCAGGAGTGAAGGTCAAGCCCAGAAGCTTGTCAAAACATAGGGCTTCTCCTAGACGAGAGCCATCCATTTCAATTGATGCCAGATGGGGATCAGAGCGTTGATGATTTAAAGATAGGAGTTTGGTTTTAGATGCATTAAAGGTAACCAGCCACTTCTTCCCTCACTGAACCACTCGTTCGAGATCAGAGGAGAGAATCAGAGAGAGCTTTGTCATTTATAGCTTTTGATGTGTTGCCATAGATGGTCGTGTCATCAGCATAGATGTCAACGAATGATTTAAGTATGTGTTTAGGGAGATCATTGATGTAGACCAGGAAGAGAGTTGGGCCCAGGATGGACCCTTGAGGGACTCCAGCATTAATACTGCAGGCCTCTGATTTTTGTCCATAAACCTCTACTCTTATGAGCCTATGAGAGAGAAATGATTTAATGATAGAGAGAATATTTCCGGTTATACCGTAGCTGGAGATCTTGTGAAGTAGGCCTTTATGCCATACCTTGTCGAAGGCTTTTGATATGTCAAGAGCAATTGCCCTGGAAAGGAAGCCTTTGTCAAGAGATTCACTAATCCTATGAGATATAACCGTTAGCACATCTGCTGTAGATCTTGCAGAACGGAAACCATATTGCGTGTCACTAAGAAGGTTATTTTTGCTGAGGTGGTTGACTATTTCTCTATTCAATATGGATTCCAGCAACTTACTTATGACACACCGGAGACTTATTGGTCTGTACTGAGGGGGAGATGACTTATCACCTGAGTTCTTAAATACAGGGCATATTGATGAGGTTTTCCAGGGTGTTGGAAAGCACTTCTCCTTAAGGCAACGTTTAAACAGTTTCGTAAGTATGGGAGCAAGTTCTGGTTGAAGCTTTTTTAACACTATAATTGGGATGCCGTCAGGGCCAGTAGCTTTACTGGAATCAAGGTTCTTGATTAGCTTGGCGACCTCATGCACAGATATTTATATGTTACCTAGCGTGTTCTGTGTTATAGGAGTAAATATGGGGAGTTGATGGCCTTCGTCGCATAGGGTAGAATTAGCTGTAAAGTTCTTGGCAAATAGTTTGGCCTTGTGCTACAAAAAATATTTATTTATTCATTTCATTTTCTCTGCTTCCTTCTCTGCGCTGCTCTAAGTCTGTCGATCTATTCCACAAATCCCAAAACACCACCATGAAAAGTTTCCAGAAAAATACACGATTAAACCCGGATCTCCAATATCCAACGTAGACCCCTACTACCATACCCCCTTCTCTAACATCAGGGGTCTACATACTAAACTTCCAGAGGTTTAAACCCAGTTACATGAGACTAAACCTGACCTATTATTTCTAAGGGAAACTGGCATTGGACCGACTATTTCTCTAGAGTAGATCATAGTTAAAGGATACTTTAACAACTTCCAAATCTGACCCCCAAGATCGCCATGGACATGGAATATGTGCCTACATTAAATATGGCTTTTCATGTTGTAGGGACATCTCCAAAGAAGATCCTTAATTACCCTATATGTGTTTCCGGGTTGCACACTACTGCGTTTACATTTACTCTCTATCGCCCCCACAACAGCGGAATTACTATCTTTAAAAGCATGTCTGAGAAAATTGACCACTAGCTGTCTGCTCATCCTTCGGCTAATATTCACATCTGTGGAGACTTCAATGTTGACAATGTGGAATAGTTAATCCACTCAAATAAGACAGATGATGAGGGGAGGTTCTGTCATGATTTTCTATTGCTTATGACCTCACTCAGATTATTCACGAACCCACCAGTATTTTCTCCTGTATCAGAAAACACTCTATGCGACATACAAATATCTGTGCATAATGTTGCCAAGCTATTCAAAAACCTTGATTCTAGTAAAGCAACTGGCCCTGAAGACATTCTTAGTATAGTGCTAAAAAAAGCCCAACAAGAACTAGCTCTCATACTTACCAAGTTGTTTAAGCATTGTCTTCAGGAGAATTGCTTCCCAACACTCTGGAAAACCTCATCAGTGTGAGCGGTCATCAACCTCTCAGTACAGACCGATACGTCTCCTGTGCGTAATGCGTAAGTTGTTGGAATCTGTATTAAATAGAGATGTAGTCAACCATCTCAACAAAAGTAAACTTCTCGGTGACATTCGATATGGTTTCCGTTCTGCTAGTTCTACAGCAGATGTTCTTACAGTTATATCTCATAGGATTAGCGAATCTCCCGACAGTGGCTTCCTTTCTAGGGCAATAGCTCTTGACATATCAAAGGCCTTTGATAGAGTACAGCATAAAGATCTACTTCACAAGACCTCCAGTTACGGTACAGCTGGAAAAGTCTTCTCAATTCTGTCTGATAGGTTCATAAGAGTAGTGGTTGATGGAGAGAAATCAGAAGCTCACAGTATTAATGTTGGAGTCCTTCAGGGGTCAATCCTAGGCCCAACTCTCTTCCTAATCTACATCAATGATCTTTCAAATAACATCCTTAGCTCATTCGTACATATTTATACTGACGACACTATCATCTATGTCAGCACATCTAAGACCGTAAACGATCAAGTTCTCTCTGATCAAGTATGTGGTAAAATAGGAAAAGAGATGGTTAGTTATTTTTAATGCATCTAAAACCAAGCTTCTGTCTTTACATCATCAACGTTCTGATCCCCATCTGGCATCAGTTGAAATGAATGGCTCTCATCTTGAGGAGGCTCCATGTTTTGACAAGCTCCTAGGCTTGATTATCACTCCTGATCTGAAATGGAACACGTACATCAAATCTGTTGTCAAGGTCGCCGAGAAAATAGTGCAATCCTTCTATCGACCCAGTAGATATCTCACTGCTGATGCAATTCTCTACCTATATAAGAACCAGGTAGGTCCAAGGATGGGGTACTGTTGCCACATCTTGGCAGGAGCTGCTAGAAAGGACATATCCTGCCTTGACAGAGTTCAAAACAGACTTCGTAACCTAGTGGGGGATTCTCCTTTCTCTTCCCTGCAACCTCTTTCTCACATAAGAGATGTTGCGAGTCTGTCTCTGTTTTATCGTTATTTTCATTGCAAGTGCTCGTCAGAGCTCCAATCTATGGTCTTCCCCCCTTCGCAAAACTTTCACGAGAAACACTCGTCTAGCTGAAAATACAATCAATAATTTTCCCTACTCTTTATCAGTGCCTAAGCCTAAACGTAGATTCTATGATGAAAGCTTCTTTCTTAGACCTGACAAGTGTGAAACTCAATTCCATCGGCCTGCTTTCCGGCTGACTATAATATGGTTATCTCCAAGTCCAACGTAAACAAGTTCTTGGTAAGCAGTTCCTCTTAAGTATTCCACTTTACCAAATATCCATTACTAATATTTACTACGTCATTTTTCCATTGGCTACTGTACACTTATTAACCCTTATCCTCGAGTGGTCTCTGGGCCTTGATAAGTGGTGTCTTCTTTGTAAAAAACTGTCCATTTAAATACAGTTCATGACGGAGCGATGAAATACATAAATACGTTTATAGCAAAAAGGACGGTTAACACTTGCATGAGATTTAAACCTCTGGTCAATCGGAAACTGGTTGGAGGGGAAAGGGAGCAAGACGGACAAAAAGGAAAATGGAGAGAGAGAGAGAGAGAGAGAGAGAGAGAGAGAGAAAGAGAGAGAGAGAGAGAGAGAAAGAATGCCGAGAAAAGTTGTGATAAAAGATTTTATATACACTTTTTAACCTCTTGTATTTTGGTTTTAGAATCCCGCGCAACGCCGGATAACCTTGTTTGTAGTACATATATGCTAGGCATTTTTTTTTCAAAACAAATAATCGAGCAATAATTAACAACGCAAAAACTGTCGCAATCTTAAATCCAATTTGACTTCAGGGTTAACACATCACCAAGAAGTTAATTCGGAACTCTCCAACGATCATGCGGATTAAAACGCTGGTAATATTCGTTTACTTTTATAATTGCGAATATTACTTGTTACTTAATAGAAACACACACACACACACACACACACACACACGCACGCACACACACACACACACACACACACACACACACACACACACACATATATATATATATATTTATATACATACGCATTCCAAGTTAAAGGTATTAAAGTGGGAAACTCATGAATTAAAACGAGATTATTAAGAGTGTTCAATAAAAAAAGAGCAAAATAAATTATTTTCATAGACAAATATTACATAGTCGCTGCACTAAACATTTATATAGACAAATATTACATAGTCGCTACACTAAACATTTATATAGACAAATATTACATAGTCGCTACACTAAACATTTATATAGACAAATATTACATAGTCGCTGCACTAAACATTTATATAGACAAATATTACATAGTTGCTACACTAAACATTTATATAGACAAATATTACATAGTCGCTACACTAAACATTTATATAGACAAATATTACATAGTCGCTACACTAAACATTTATATAGACAAATATTACATAGTTGCTGCACTAAACATGCTAATGTTTAAGACAAGTGGTCGGTCAGGACCAACAAGCATTCGGTGCGTAATATAATAGCTATTGGTTTATGTTTTACTTTTTAGCCTTGCAGCAAACACGTCTTCATAGCTCAAGCATTAACGTAAAACGTTTTGGTTTCGATACTCGTTGATGGCGCACGAGTCATTTATTTTTTTTAATTGTTAAACATTTTGTAAAATCTGTTTATTTTTCACCCCAAACAAAGCACAGTGTCATTAAGTCGTAAGGAGGTGCTTTTTGCAGGGGACACTATGTAGGGAGTTGGACAGCGAAATATTTGGTCACATTTCACTTGAACTTCTGTATGTCAGGTTGGTTGGTTGGTTGGTTGTTTTTGTTTTACGACATATCAACCCTTTTCAGGTTATTTAATGCCGAATCCAGTGATTTCGAAGAACGATTTTGGTCAGAGTGGACCTGGGAGCAATGGCAATTAAAGGATGGCTCCAAACTCCCCAAAGCCCTCAAACTGGGGCATCACCATCGGATATAGTTTAAGGTCATATCCAGGGCCAGTACAGCCAGGGAAGCATCCGCCCGGGAGGGAATTCCAAAGTGTATCAGTTCGAGAGAAGAAGCTATTTGAGTAGAAGGCTTTCTGACATCTAAGGATCTCTACAGTGTAGAGGTGGAATTTTGCTGCTTGTCGGGTTTGTCGGGACATTTACATCGAGGAGGCTCCAGTACTTTAAGTTCGTTCCAACACTTTCCATTAAAGTACTTTTAAAACAGGTACAGTGATGCCACATTTCGGTGATGGGACAGAGGTTAGAGTTTGGCTAACAGCGTGGAACCCTATCTAGGAGCGACACACTAGTGGCAGATGCACCAGCCCATATATGACAACAATACTTCATGCATGGGAGAATAGTGCTTCGTAGAGGTACAGGATACTCTTAGGTGTGAGTAACGTTCTAGCACGGTAAAGGGAGCCCAACTTCTTCATAGCAGTCCTGGAATTTTTTTAATTTTTTTTTTATTCAATTTTCACCCCAAACAAAGCACAGTGCAACTTTGAAGTAGGGGACTACTATCGAGGACATAAGTTGCAGGGGTATTATGAAGGGAGATGAGTAGCAAGATGTCTGTTCACATTACACTTGAACTTCTGCATATCAGTACAGTTGGGAAAGCAGAAGCCCAGAAGCGAGTTCCAAAGTCTAGCAGTTCTGGGGAAGAAACTATTGGAGTATAAGGCTTTCTTACATCTAGCGATCTCTACTGTGGAGGGGTGGAATGTATCTGCTTGTCGGGTTTGTTGGGAGTATTCACGTCGAGGGAGTACAAGTGCTTGTAGTTCGTCAGAGCATTCACTATTAAACTACTTGTAGAACAGGCAAAGGGATGCAACATTTCGTCGATGGGGCAGAGGCTGAAGCTTAGATGACAGTTCAAGACCTATCAGGTTGGCGACTCTCTTTTAACCTCGGTCAATGTGTGAGAGACAAGTAGCAGATGCATCAGCCCATATGTGACAACAGTATTCCATACATGGATGAATGGTGGCCTTATAGAGGTACAGGATACTTCCAGGTATTCTTTCTAGCTTGGAAGATCTTCCCTGTAGTGTGAGTGACCGGATCATGACTATGAAGTTACCTCTGATAAATGGTCGTTATACAACTTTTTTGAGTGTCTATGCACCCACTATAGATGCAACAAATGATGAAAAGGTTGCTTCCTACCTTGCTTTGTGCAGTGTAGTTAGACGCATTTCCTCTGCTGATAAGATCTTCATTCTTGGAGATTTTAATGCTAGGGTGGGAAGAGATTTTGAAACCTGGGATTTGTTGGGTAAACACGGAGTGGGCAAGTGCAATAACAATGGTCTGATGTTATTGCAGTTTTGTTCAGAGATGGGTTTTAAAATCCGTAACACCGCGTTTTAGCAAACGGACAAATACAAGACGACCTGGATGCATCCTGGTTCCAAACAATGGCACTTGATAGACTATGTGTTAGTCAGAAAACTTGAAATGAGGGATATCTGCAGTGTTCGTGTCATGTGGGGTGCAGAGTGCTGGACCGACCATCGGTTGGTCAGTGCAAAGATTAAGTGTGTTGTGAGCCCGAGATGAGGGGGAGCTAGTGTGGCTATCCCAAAGCGACTTGATGTTGCCCGTCTAAAGGACAATATTGTGAGGGAGAAACTAGTTAAGGAGATGGAAGAGATTGACTGTGAAAACATTTGGCCTATTTTAAGGAGTCTGTCTATGAGGTATTTGTGAGAGAGTATTAGGTTATTGTTAGCATAAACATCAGGATTGGTTCAATGAGAATGATACTGAAATTCTGGCTCTGCTTGATTCAACGGCCAGGGCATTGCATGCTTATCTCAGGGGTGGTTTAGCGGATGGTGAGTAAGATCGATTGAGGGACAATTTTAAGGCAATCAAGCACGAGGCGCAGAGGAGGTTGCGAAACATGCAGGATGAATAGTGGAAACAGAAAGCTGAGGAAATACAGCTTGTCTCGGATTCGAACAACACCAAGGTCTTATAGAGCCTACTGCGTGTGGTTTACGGACCATCCAGATCACCTATTATCCCTCTGCGCTCGAGGGATGGTGGGGATCTTCTTCGAGACCCTACCGACATTCTTCATAGAGGGAGCATTTCGATGACCTCCTGAACAGACCTTACGTTGATTAGGAGTTTATAGGTCGATTCCTAGCAATCCAGTCAAGGATATATTGGCAGAGGTTCCTTCTCTTCAGGAGGTTGAAGCAGCTGTCCATAAGCTGAACAATGGAAAGTCTCCTGACCTGAATCGTTTGCATGCGGAGATCTTTAAATGTTCTGGACCCAAGATTAAGCGAACTTGTTGCAGACTGCTTGGCGGGATGAGTGTATTCCGCAGGATTGGCGAGATGCATTGATGGTAGTGCTATACAAGGGGAAGGGTAACAGAGATAAATGTGGAAATTATCGGGGCATCTCTTTGCTGTCAGTAGTCGGTAAGGTGCTCTGTAGGATCATGCTAGACAGAATGATGGAGCACATTGCTGACGATGTTTTGCCTGAGTCGCAGTGTGGTTTCAGAAGATGTCGAGGGACAGTGGATATGATTTTTACAGTCAGGTAACTACAGGAGAAATGTATAGAACAGCAAAAGGAACTGCATTAAGTGTTCATCGATTTAACCAAGGCCTTTGATACAGTCAATAGGGATGCTTTGTGGGGGATTCTGAAAAAGTTTGGCTGTCCCGACAAGTTTGTAACCATCTTAAAGCTCTTCCACGATGATATGAAGGTTGCGATCAACGTTGGGGGACAGCTGGCTGACTATCTCAGTAGAAAATGGTGCTAAGCAGGGAGACATTCCAGCATCCACACTCTTTGCGTAATATTTCACCATGGTCTTTCAGATGGCATTTGGGGGTTGCTCTGATGGTGTCTATATTCGTTACTGGGGAGGGGGTTCAACATTAGGCGTTTCAATGCAAGTACAAAGGTGGCTCATACGGTGACTGATATGCAGCATCTTCTGGACGCCTTTGCGGTTGCCTGCAGCGCATTGGGCTTGACTATCAATCTGAAAAAAAACTGTCTTAATGTATCAGCCTGCTCCGGGCATGCCATACTATGAGCCATCAGTTTATATCTGTGGGTCAAGGATAGCGGTTGTCACTAAGTTTGTATACTTGGGTAGCACACTAAGTATGTCCAGTGCCCTGGATGATGAGGTATCGTTACGGATCAGCAGGGCAAGTGATACCTTCCGAAAGTTGGACGGGCGTTTGTGGAGACGTCATGGGATCTTAAGGTTTATGCTGCATGCGTTCTCTCTGCTCTCTGTATGGCTGTCAAACTTGGACAACATAGAAGGAGCATTTGAGACGTCTTGAGCGGTTTCACCAGATGTGCCTACGGCGAATCTTAGGTGTGGGTTGGCAGATGTATGTCAGTGATGTGGAGGTGCTTGAACAGACCCAATGTTTTAGCATTGAACCTCACATTATCAAACATAGACTGAGATGGAGTGGACATATGGTGAGGATGTTAGACAGTCGATTTCCCAGACAACTCCTTTATGGCGAGTTCGCCGAGGAAAGACGCCTGGCTCAAAAGCTTAAATTGAGATTCAAAGATTGTTTAAGGTTCACCTTAAAAAATGTGAGATAGATGAAAGAACCTGGGAGAGTCTTGCTTGGGATCGCGTAGAGTGAAGAAGGATTTTGCGGGGAAGTGTGGACAAGTTTGAGGTGGATCGAACCCAGTATGAGCGGCTGAAGTGCGAAATCCGGAAAGGGAGCGTGAAAGGAGCCGTGGATTGGATGGGGCGCCAAATTGGTCTGGAGTGTGAGGGGTGCAGAAGCTTATGTCTGAGCAGAGCTGGGATGATGAGCCACCAGACTACTCATCGGAGCCAGAGCTAACCTGTGTCAACTGCAGACGGACGTACAAAACTGCAGGTGGTTTGAAACGGTACTTGATAATACATACAAGAGAACATCAAGAACGTGCTGCTAGTGGGGCACATGTCTGTACAATGTGTACCAAGGAATGCCAGAGCTTGGCAGGGCTGAAAAGCCACCTTTGTGCTGCCCATACTGAATGTTTTCGTGTTTCCGTATACCTTTTTTTGTGCTATATCAAGTAATGGCAATGTTCAAAAACGAATTTGCTGCCATCATGTGGATATATAGATATATATATATATATATATATATATATATATATACATATATATATATATATATATATATATATATATTTGCTGCCATCATGTGGATATATATATATATATATATATATTCAATTTTTATGTTATGAAGTAATTTGCATGTTGCAACACTACATAGTGTATCGTACCTATGAGAAACAACCGTTTTTACTTCGGATAGTGTTATAAAACCAAAACCACATCACCTAAAGATTTTCTCCTAAAAACCAATCCTATAATAAGTGTTGTTATCTTAACTTTCTTCATCTTTCATATTCCTTTGAGCTCTCTGGCCAGTTCCTCGTATTTGCTCCGCTTCTCCGTCCCCTTGATCTTCAATCTGTTGTCTGCTGGAATGACAAATTCTACAATCTGGCGAGACTTTTCCTGTCTGTTAACAATTATGACATCTCGTCTTCTTGCTTGGATGGGTTTATTTGTTTGTATATCCATGTCCCACAGGATCTTGTGACTTCCATTTTCAAGTATTGCTGCTGGTTTGTGCTTCTACTATTTGTCTATGTGTTCAAAATGCAATCGTCTGCATAATTCCTAGTGGACTGCCTTCACTACTTGATCGTGTCTATTTTTACATTCCTTTTGGGTTAATTTGCTGCATTCACTTATCATGTGTTTGATTGTTTCGGCTCTTTGACCAGATAGTCTGTATTTGCCGTTTTTTGTGTCTTATCGATCTTTTCTTAGATGTAGTTAGTTCTAACTGCATTATCTTGTGCAGGTGTTATTAGGGATTCAGTTCCCCTCTTTAGATTTCCTTTTTGTAGCCAAGTATTTTCATTAGTCTCTCTTCCAATTTTCTTTTCTAGTCTTATACCTCGTCTCTTTTCTTTTCTGTCTGGTTTGTTTTTTCAGTGTTTCTTGTCGCGGTAATTATTCTTTCGGCGTTCTATATCATGTATTTTGACTAATTCTTTTTTGGGTTATTTACAGTCTTCTATACAAACAACCACTCTTCCTCCGTCTTTCCTTTTCACATGGACTCTGATTTATGAAAGTATGATAGGTTATGAAAAGGAAGGGTTGCAAAGAGATAGTTTCGAATTTGGGGGTATCAAAACCAAAGCAAAATATGATGAAAGTAAAAATAAAATAGATAAACCCCATAATTTATTATACCATACCTGTTCACACTAAAACACTTATCACAATATTCTGTGGATCTATATTAAAAAAAACCTTGTTAAACTTTGTGACATAATTCCATTCTATGGAGGTCAGGCGCGAACGAACACCGCATAATTTTATTATACCATGTTTCTTCAAATTGAAACATAATTATCAAAGTATACTTACGCAGATAGATATGAAAAGTCTTTATTAAAGTTTGTCTATTTCCATTCTATGGAGGCCAAGCGCGAACGCAGACCCCACAATTTTATTATACCATCCCTATTTAAGTAAAAACATACTTATCAAAGTATTCTTATGTGCATCTATATCAAAAACCCTTGTAAACGTTTTTTTTTTAAAATTTTGTGACATATTTCCATTCTATGGAGGTCAGGCGGGAACGAACACCCCATAATTTTATTATACCATATTTCTTCAAACTTATACTTACGCAGTTAGATATGAAACGTCTTCATTAAAGTTTGTGCCTTTTTTTATCATACCATTCTATGGAGGCCAGGCGCGAACGCAGACCCCACTATTTTATTATACCATCCCTATTTAAGTTAAAGCATACGTATCAAAGTATTCTTATGTAAATCTATATCAAAAACACTTATAAACGTTTTTTTTTAATTTTTAAATTTTTTATTTCCATACTTTGTTGACAAGGCGCGAACGCAGACCCCACAATTTTAATGAACCACCGTTCTGCCAGATCAAACATACATCGATAGATCTTCTATCATTGTATGCAATCAGTTTTTTTAAAATAGTCAACCATATAGGAGTTTATTCGTGGCCAGACACTAACACATACAGACATTCAGCTTTATATATATATATATATATATATATATATATATATATATATATATATATATATATATATATATATATATATGGGGGGAGGGCATATATATATTATTTATTGATTAATTTTTGTTTACATTTTCATTTTTTATATCTATTATATTTATTTATTCATTTTATTTATTTCATCGGGACCTGTGGAAATTTCACAGCGGTACCTTTCATATATAATATAATGCTGATAGATATTCTGTGGACGTTCAGAGAGGATGGACACCCCGCGATATTATTGTACCCCTTTTGTTAAAACTGTAAAAGTATTTATCTAAGTATTTTAATTAATGTAATGTCCGAATATATCTGGTTATTGTCGTTTATCTCCAATATCCTTATAGAAGTCTGTGGCATATTTCCATTGCATGGACGTCCGGCGGTAATGAAACCCCACGATATCATTATACCATCTTCAGACAGAACAAATGCTACCTTTGGATCATAGCCAAAAGATCAAAACGGTATATTTTTGTTTCGCGAACGGCCCAAAATCGACATAATTTTTCTGTTAATTTTAATTGTTTCTTTTTCATTGCGTCCACGGTGATCGGGAGATCCTATTTATCAAAAAGGAGGGTAGAACGTGATAACATACTACGAAGATTAAATTAACGTATCTATATCCTAATTTTAATGTTTGTAGTATGTTATCACTAGGGCTACGGCAACAGAATATTCTTATCATTGACTTTACTCTTAAGTATATACAGGGTGTCCACAAAGGCTGGCTACATTATGCAGGCAGACTTTGGGGACACCCTGTATATCCGACACAGTAAGACACAGTTAATCAACCGAGAACCACATCACTCTATATAAAAGCATATAAGATATCAATGGATACACACTCGAGAGTCAAAACAATGAAAAGAATATGCTGTTGTCCTAGCCCTACTTATAATCCTCTACTTTCATTTTTAGCAAATAGAATATCCCGATCGTATAATTTAAAGCCTTGGAAATCGTGACACACGTACGTATGTACGTTGAAGGTACTACGGTATTAATATATAGATCTATAATCCAAATAATTATTAAATGTTTCATCGTTAATAATGCCGGCAGCTTGGTGTAATTAAGGATTTCGGGTCTTGCAACATAAGACTTTCTGACAAATTATCTGTATATTTATCCGTATCTTATTATGATTATTACATTTCTACATTTAGATTTGTTAACTCTTTATTATAAACAGTATGCAGCATATTTATACTTACACTGCGATGCACCACGCGCAAGCGCGAAGCAACTTTATTGTTTAACTCCTATGATCTGACGAGAACCAGTGTTTTAGCGCGCTATAGCCAACAGCAACACCGATTCGATTAAAGCGTGTGTGCGTCTATGTGGCGACTGTTCAAGAGCTAATTAAGGTGGCGTTGCACGCAACGAGTAACACAAGGCGAGCCAGAAAGGTCAAAGTGTGATGAACACTGTTTCCAAATTAATGTCAAAACGACGATCAGCCATTTTGTTATAGTTTTTGCATTTTTCTTTGTTCGTTTGACTTGATGTTTTTTTATATGTGTTTCATGTTTTTTTTTGTTTTTTTGCTCATATTTTATGCCCTTTTTTATACCGGTTTGTTTTAATCCTCATCTCGTGCTTTTTGTGTTTCAGGCAATTTTTCTTTCACGTTTTGCTTTAATAATCAATTTTGGTATTTGAATTATATATATATATATATATATATATATATATATATATATATATGTGTGTGTGTGTGTGTGTGTGTGTGTGTAATTCAAATACCAAAATTGATTATTAAAGCAATATATATATATATATATTGCTTTATCTTTATATATATATATATATATATATATATATATATATAGCTTATACTAACAAGAATATATATATATGATATACTTCCACACATAAACACATATATGTATTGCATGTGTATAGATATACTAAACTGACATATAAACGTAAATAAACTCGCCAAATATACATAGATACATAGATACATACATACATACATACATACATACATACATACATACACACACATATGCATATATATATATTGCATTTATGATGTACGACACTTACATTAGATGTCATTTTCCAAAAGTATATATGAAGAGATGAAAACGGAACAAACCAAAATATATGCTAATCAATGTACTGTCGTTATTTCAAGACTTTCTCGGGATGGTTGTTGTTGGTTTATTCCCTTTACATCTTTTCATCATGTCTGACTGTTATTTTCATAATTTTTATCATATATATATATATATATATATATATATGGCTGTTATCTTCATAATTTTTAACATATATATATATATATATATATATATATATATTCAAGCAAATATTATTAAATGCAATAGAGACATTTTGTACCAAAATCAAAAATATTAATAAAAGTTCCATAGTTGTTGCTGTCACGAGCGCTTTCGATTCGTCCACGAATCATCTTCAGGTGTTGAGGAAGCAAAAGTGCGAAAGAGCGAAAATGAGAATTATAAGTGAAGAATAAAATATACAGTAAACGGCGTTAGGCGATGGTAAGTTAAAATATAGAGTCGATTAAAACTCGATTAAAAATATAGGTCGATTCAAGTATAAAAATCAGCAACTTCGTGGACACTGTTAACGAAGTCCGTCCACTATATATATATATATATATATATATATATATATATATATATATATGAAAATTTAAATTTAAATTTGGAATTAAGTTCAGTATTTAAAAAAACATTCATGACAAATTTATTGTTCGACAAGTAATACAAAGTTTTAAATATTTTTCCTAAACTTTGAAATTTTATATTTCTAGAGAGAGAGAGGGAGAGAGAGAGAGAGAGAGAGAGAGAGAGAGAGAGAAATAAAAAGGAACAAACCGTATTATGTGTTCATCAACGTTTCGTCTTTATTTCGAGGCTTCCTCTGGATGAATGAGATTAAGAAACAAAAAAATACCAGTACAAAATTTTTGAAAATGTTTCACGTGCAAAGTGTGACGCAGTTCTATGTCAGAAAAACAGAAATAGACGTTGGAAATTCAAAAAGGAGGGGGGGGGCTGGCACTGTTAAAGAGAGGAAAATTTATATATATATATATATATATATATATACATACTAGAAGAACATATATGTATACACTTAACGAATGTATATATATGTGTGTGTGTATAAATGCATTTATACATGTACACTAGATACATATATACATACACTATACATAGAAGAATATATATATATATATATATATATATATATATATATATATATAAACACTATATACTAGCTTAACATATGAATACACTAGATTCATATATATATATATATATATATATATATATATATATGTACATTGAACATATTTTCCGTAGCAAATACTAATATAATGATATAAGTGACTGTGCCTAGTCACATATTTGTATATGATATATTTTTTCTTTAGTGTTTTATTTTACTTCAGTCCAAGTTCTCAGAAATCAAGGGCCTCCCACTAGCTGGGACTAACACTTGAACTCTGTATGAAGTACGTAGATATGCGAATGTTCCGTTGAACTTCTTTATCTCTCAAACACTGAGTTAGTAAAGAAATTGAGAACGTAATTTTCCTCTCCCCAATTAACCATTTTTATACGCTGTAGTTTATCTTTTATTTTGGTCTCTTGGTCTTACTGGATTCCAGAACAAGAATTTATCTAGTCTGGTGGAGTATCCAGCTTCGTGCTGTTACTTGAGGTAACATCACTTGGAGAAGGTGCACCATTCCTTATAAAGGCTAATGTGAGTTAGCCAAAGTAGGGAGATCTTTTTTGGGCAGCGAATACTATGTGATTTTGAATATTTGGTCAAGGTTACTTCCAGAGAAAAGTATCCTCATGCCAGGTTGTTCTGGCAAACCCCTGTACAGAGAGACCTTATACACTCGAGAATACTGTCTAGTTGGCATTCAAGTTCTCTCCTTTATCCGTGTATACACGCAGGTGTCTTTATACGCATCAAACCTATGAAGTTACATATAAAAACGCGTAAATATGTATGAAGCATAAGTAGGCCACAGTCCTAGTTGATGGAGGGTCAGCTGATGGTCTACTTGTGATGCATGTGTGATATTCTGCATACACTCCTGGTCGGCTCCCCCTTACCTAACTGAAACTCGTTAAAAAACATGATGACAGAAAAATCTAAAAATAAGCTTAAACCAGGCTTAGGGTCAAACAAATCCAACTTGCCTCCTCCCTTGAGGCTTGCATTCACAAATATCCGTGGGCTTAGAACTAATTTAGCTGATGTTGAAGCATTTCTCCTAACAAATACCCCGGATATCTTAGCACTAAGTGAGACTAACCTACACTCCTCCATCCCCTCTAACCACTTTAACATGCCTGGGTAGGACTCTGACAGACACATGCACGGACTTGGAGTTTACATTCGTAATACCCTTCCCTTGACTAGAGAAACAAACCTAGAAACGGATGATCAAGCCTTTATGTGCTTTAGACTAATTATGCAACACAACATTAGCTACTTTTACTTTCTCTACCGCTCTCCCTCGACCCAAGACTGCACCATAATAAACAAAGTATCTGACAGCATAGACACAGCACTCTCCTTCGACACTAGCGCACAAGTACATGTATTTGGTGACTTTAATGTCCATCACAAAAACTGGCTTGGATTCTCTACTTACACAGATGCAGCGGGCAGCACAACTCATAGCTTCTCTATATCTCACTCCCTATCACAAAATTGTGACTTTTCCAACACGTTTCCCTGATCAGGAAGAACAACACGCATCACTTTTAGATCTGTTTTTGACCACAGTTCCTGATGATTGTATAACGAAAGCCGACAGTCCACTTGGGAACGCTGATGGTTGAAATCGCCCTAAACTCTAGACCCAAAAACTGAAGAGCCAGTGCTCAAAACAAAGAGATATTATAAAAAGGCTGACTGGGAAGCCATCAGAGATCTTATCAGAGACGCCCCATGGGGAAATATTTTCCTGCTGAAGAGTGTGCAAACGGGACCACTGAATGGTTCAAAACTGCAATCGAAGTGCATGTTCCCATGCGGAAATTTTATAGCAAGCCCCACTCTTCCCAATGGTTTACTTCCACTTGCGCAACTGCCATTGCTCAAAGGCAGCATGCATTCCGCAGATTTAACCGACATAAGTCCAGTTCAAACAGACAGAAGTACATGGAAGCTAGAAGTAACGTTAAGAAAGAAATAGCGACAGCTAAGAGGGAATTTACGGAAACCACTAAAAAACGCATCGAAGCACAAATACTAGGAACTCGTGACTTCTGGAAAATCTACAACAGTGTAGTAAATAATGGGCAATCAACAATTCCCCCACTAACCAACAATCACGAGGTTGTTTGCTCAGCAACCGAAAAGGCTAACATGCTTGCCAGTCGGTTTGCCTCAAACTCCACACTGGACCCTCTAAACCATCCCCTACCTCAATTTCCTATGAGGACAGACGCCACGCTAGACGATCTGAAAATCACCCCTGCTCAGGTGCATGCTATCATAAAAAAAGCCTTGACACTTCAAAAGCATGTGGACCCGATCTCATACCAGCTGTGCTATTAAAAAAGTGCTCAGCCGAAGTAGCTCCAGTTCTCTCCAAACTCTACAACAAATGCCTTAATGAAGCTTGCTTTCCGGGCTGTTGGAAAACTGCTTCTGTGGTACTAGTATTCAAGAATTCTGGCGAAAGAACTGACCCATTAAATTATCACCCTATTAGCCTCCTCCCACTTTTTGCCAAAATATTTGAGACCTTAATTAACCATGCTCTAGTCCAGCACCTTATAGATGCTAAACTTCTGACCGACCAACAATATGGATTTAGACAAGCCCGTTCCACAGCAGACATCTTCACTGTAATCTCTGAACGCATATACCATTCACTGGACAAAGCGGGAGAGGGCAGAGCGGTAGCTCTAGATATATCTAAGGCATTTGACAGGGTATGGCATGAGGGTCTCCTCAGGAAGATTAGATCATACGGTATCACTGGTAGAATACTTAACATAATTAAGTCCTTCTTAGAAAAGAGAAAAATCCAGGTTGTCCTCGACGGTCATACATCGAAACAATATGATATAAATGCGGGAGTGCCCCAGGGATCTATCCTTGCACCTCTACTGTTCCTGATATTCATAAATGTCCTCCCCGACAAAATTGCCTCTGAGATGGGTATATATGCTGATTACACCACACTCTATAACAGGCACGACAGGAAAACAAATGAACATATATCTAAAGTAATGGCAGAAACACTAGGGGATGACCTCCAATCAGTAGTGGAATGGGGACAAAAATGGATGGCCATGTTCAATGCCGCCAAGACTAAACTTGTTTCATTCAATAATTACAAGAAACCTTCTCTATCACCTATAGCAATGGCCAAAGACTCTTTATCTGAGAGTACGTCTTTCAAGCTCCTTGGCTTAACGTTCACATGAAACATGAGTTGGAACAATTACATCGAGGGCATTGCCAGGGCCGCTGCAAGGAAGGTGGGCTCTCTCTACCGTGCTAGAAAACTACTAACACCCGAAAGTATCCTGTACCTCTATAAGGCAACCATTCGGCCATGTATGGAGTATTGCTGTCATATTTGGGCTGGTGCATCTGCTGCTAGTCTCTCGCTCCTTGACAGGGTTCAAAAGAGAGTCGCAAATCTGATAGGCCCTAAACTGGCATCTAAGCTTCAGCCTCTGTCCCATCGACGAAACGTTGAATCCCTCTGCCTGTTCTACAAGTATTTTAATGGTGAATGCTCTGATGAACTGCAAGCACTTGTGCCCCCACGACGTGAACACCCTCGACAGACCCGACAAGCTGCAAAATCCCACCCCCACACTGTAGAGATCCCTAGATGTAAAAGATCTTTCTACTCCGGTAGTTTCTTCCCCAGAACCGCTAGACTTTAGAATTCCATTCCAGGTCACTGCCTCCCTAACTGTACTGACATGCAGAAGTTCAAGTGCAACGTGAACCAACATCTTGCTGCCCAAATCCCTACATAGTACCCCAGTAGTTGTTTCCCCTGATAGTCGCCCCCTACACCAAAGTGGCAATGTGCCTTGTTTGGTGTGAAAATGTAATATATATATATATATATATATATATATATATATATATATATATATATATATAAACATATTACACAAATGCAATATACATACACTCACTCCATGAGGTAAACGCTATACACGCTTTTAATGCCAATGGCTTATTTTTTCGTTTGGAAATATAACAAAGACATCTATTTGTCATTACAAACACAAAAATTTTTTTTCAAATACTGTACTAGTATTTTATTTCTTCAAATCAATAATCTCGAAGAAGCTTTGAAATAAAGACGAAACGTTGATGGACATATAATTTTGGTGTGTTCTTTTTCATCTCTTCATCACGTTTGAATATTAATTCTATAATTTTCGTAACATGCATACATACATACATACATACATACATACATACATACATACGCACACACATATCTATCTATCTATCTATCTATTTATCTATCTATCTATCTATCTATCTATCTCTTTCTCTCTCTCTCTATATATATATATATATATTAACTATATATTAACTTTCTTGAAGTTATATATTTAGATTTTACCGTCAGTGGATTATTTATCTTCCACCAGACTATCCATTCACGTGTAATCACCTTTTTCTTCACCATATTCCCTCTGCTTCACATTTTTGTTATCAAATAAGATCTTTGACTTACTTGTTGTTGCATCAAATACTTTTGCATGCAAAATCAGATCCTGCATTTTGCTAATTCCTACCCTCTGATGAGAAGGAAAGTATTTCTTCGAAACTCCGCGGATTAAGGACTATCCACTTATCAAGTGTTTCCTTTTTAGATTAAATATGTTTTTAACTCTTTTTCAAAGTGTTTTTTAACATGTTTTATTAACTGTTTGCTCGTATCATATATATATATATATATATATATATATATATATATATATATATATATATATATATATATATCCGCAGACTGATCGCTGCACAGACGTGTACATATATGGGAATTTATTTTGTTTTTATTTATCTTATTACCGGCCTGATTCAATTTGTGAAAGATATATATTTAGCCTTTGGCATTTTTTTCTTGACTAAAGAAGGCAGGAAAACTTCTGATCAAAGAGGAGTGCGATAAGGGAGAATGAAAATATATAAAATCAACAATTTCTTTGAATCCTTCCAATTATTATTTGTAGGTTACACAAAGACACGCATATATATATATATATATATATATATATATATATATATATATATATATATATATATAGAGAGAGAGAGAGAGAGAGATGAAAAAGGAACAAATTAAGTTATATGTCCATCAACGTTTCGTCTTTATTCTAAGACTTATGCTGGATGAAAAAATTGAAGAAAATAAAATGCCAGTACAATGTTAGAAAATACACACACACACACACACACACACACACACAGACACACACACACACACACACACACACACACACACACATATATGTACATATATATATAGAGAGAAGAGCAAGTTATGAAAATGTATATGGCAATTAAGCTACACAAAATAGTCCACGTTTCATTCTCGAAACGCATAAGCCTGACGAATTCTAACGAGCGTGCAACATGGAATATTCTGTGTAACTTAATTGCCATATATGTGTTCATAACCTACTACCAAGCTCTACTTATATATTGAGCACTGCTGGAGTAAATACTAAAAAATTATGCATAAAAATATATCTTTGTATACTAATTTATGTGATTAAATGAAGTATATATATATATATATATATATATATATATATATATATATATATATATATATGCAGGGTGCTAAAAAAATGGGCCCCGTGTACACTTTATTAAGTAGAATTTTTGGGGGATTGTGGATATATTACTCTAATATATATTAGAAGATCGCTCGCCTCAGTTAAAATTAATTCCCCGAACGGAACAGTTTTACAACAATTTATATCTCGTTACTAAGATTAAAGTAGACATATGACGCTACTAAACCTTAAGTATAGAATCCTTATTCAAATCTAATGAATGACTGCGATTCTAGAAATATATAATAGGCTGCCCGGCGTTGCTCATGGAATCTACTTTCATGGCTGCTATATATGACGTCATACATCACATCATTTATGACGTCATCTACTATGACTTCATGCATAGCATATATGCTATGAAGTCATTGTGAATAAACAAACAAACAAGAATACAGATTTATTATAATAGATTGGTATATACTTTACTCGGTGTATATTTTAATAGGTTTATACTTGAATTGATATATATTTTAATCAATTAAAATATAATCATTTGATATATAATCAATTGGTACATATTTTAATTGGTATATATTTTACTTGGTATATATTTTAATTGGTACATAATTTAATTAGTATATATTTTAATTGGTATATATTTTCATAGGTACATTCTTTATTGGTATATGTTTATATTGGTATATACTTTAATTGATATATATTTTAATTAGTTTATTCTTTAATTGGTATGTATTTTAATTGGTATATATTTTAATCGGTATATATTTACAGTAAGTCAATTTAATGTACATTTGAAATATGTCAAATTTCAAACATAATGCATACATTTTAATTGATATATACTAACTATCATCATCATATCGC
Source organism: Euprymna scolopes (assembly GCF_053919585.1). NCBI lineage: Eukaryota > Metazoa > Mollusca > Cephalopoda > Sepiida > Sepiolidae > Euprymna > Euprymna scolopes. Next base: position 34,952,405 of record NC_136513.1, read on the forward strand.
ATGAATCCGAAAGGTCTGTTATATGTATTGGTTTCCCTGATATTTTTCTTGTCAGAATTCTTTCGATAAGACATCGAGTGCTTGCGGGAGGGCCCAGATAAAGGTTTCCAACATCGTAAGTGATTTTTGTGGAACGGACTGGATCGAACGTGGGTCGTCTAGGTTGTCAGTCCGTGTCGTTAACCATTGGATCACCGTCACCTTCTTTTACTGACTATGAATTTAATGCAAATCTGAAATATGTTAAATTTCACAAAGGATATTGTATCTATACTAACGCTCCCAAAATTATTTTAAATATTGCAAAAAAAAAAAAAAAAAAAGACGAATGTTTATGCAAAAATACGATGTGCTTTCAAAAACTTTCCAGACATTTCGTACAGGCATTTACAATTGCTGTAGACTCTTGAAAATTTAGTATGTTATTGCTATGAATCTTATGAGATGACTGCAAATTTTTATGATTTCAGGTTCAAAGGATACCTATAGCTAGAATTGAAATACATTCTATTAAAGCCTGATTGTCACCTGGTTGCTATCTGGAAGTGATGACATTTTAGAAGAACGATATGGAATAAAATTCTGTTTTAAACTTGGAAAAATGCCATAGAAACGCCTCAGACTGCTTTTGAACCGTCTTGAAGGAATCGAGCATCAGTTTTCGAGTGACATATGTGATTCAAGGAAGGCAGGAAGTCTGTGATGGATGAGGAGTGATGTATAAGGAGTAAAGAAGTCAGAACAGTTAATTGGCTAAATAAAGAATTTCATGGATAAGAACCGTCGCGTGTCTGTAGAGACAATAAGTGCACAGTTTGATGTCAGTGTGGGAACTGTACACACAATTATTCACGAGGAACTGAAGATGCGGAAGTTTTTTTTAATTGCAATTTCACCCCAAAAAAGTCACATTGGCACTTTGCTGTAGGGGGCTACTATCAGGGACATAAGCTACAGGATGTGGGAAGTTGGGCAGCAAGATGTCGGTTCACGTTACATTTGAACTTCTGCATGTCAGTACAGTTGGGGAAGCAGGGACTCGGAAGGAAAATTCCAAAGTCCAGCGGTTCTGGGGAAGAAACTACTCCAGTAGAAGGCTCTCTTACATCTAGGGATCTCAACTGTGAAGGGGTGGGATTTTGCTGCTTGTCCGGGGATACTTACGTCGAGGGGCACAAGTGCTTGCAATTCGTCAGAGCATTCACCATTGAAATACTTGTAGAACAAGCAGAGGGATGCTATATTTCGTCGATGGGACAGAGGCTGAAGCTTAGGTGACACTTCAGGACCTATTAGGTTGGCGACTTTCTTTTGAACCCTGTCTAGGAGTGAGACCAGTAGCAGATGCACCGGCCCAAATATGGCAACAATACTTCATACATGGGCGAATGGTGGCCTTATAGAAGTACAGGACACTTTTGGGCGTTAGTAGCTTTCTAGCACAGTAGAGAGAACCTACCTTTTTCGCAGCGTTTCTGGCAATGCACTCAATGTAATTTTTCCAACTCATGTTTCCTGTGAACGTTAGGCCGAGGAGTTTAAAAGATGATGTACTTTCAGATAAAGAGTCTTTGGCCATTGCTATTGGTGGTAGAGAAGGTTTCTTGTAGTTATTGAAGGAAATAAGTTTAGTCTTGGCAGCATTGAATGTGACCATCCATTTTTGTCCCCATTCCACTACAGATCGGAGGTCTTCCACTAGTGTTTTTTCCATTTCTCTAGATAGTGTTCATTTGTTTTCCTGTCGTGTCAGTTATAGAGTGTGATGTCATCAGCATATTTACCCACAGACAATTTTGTCACGGAGGTCATTTATGAATATTAGAAATAATAGAGGTCCAAGGATAGACCCCTGGGGCACTCCCGCATTTATATCATATTGTTTAGATGTATGACCATCAATGACAACCTGAATTTTTCTCTTATCTAAGAAGGATTTAATTATGTTATGAATTCTTCCAGTGATACCGTATGATCCGATTTTCCTGAGAAGACCTTCATGCCACACCCTGTCAAAAGCCTTAGATATATCTAGAGCTACCGCTCTACTCTCCCCTGCTTTGCATTTGTGCGAAGTTTGTGCCAAGGGTGTTCAGAGCAGATCAGAAAGAAAGGGGTTGTCATGACAATAGGGAGATGGTGGAGTTGATAAGTTCAGATCCCGTAGTTCTTGATGCTCTGGTGACCTTTGATAAAAGTTGGATCTACTGCTATGATCCAGAGATCAAGAGGCAGAGTTCCCAGTGGAAGCATACTGGATCTCCCAGGCCCAAGAACACAAGACAAAGCAAATCCACACAGAAACTTGTGATGATCCCCTTCTTTAACAACACGAGCATGGTCTACATGCATTGGATTCCCATTGGACAAACAGTCACAATGAATGTTGAGATTTTAAGGGAGTTCAGCAAGAGATTTCGTGGGAAGAAGACGGCACTTTTCAAATCGGGTTGCATTTCCACTAGAACAATACACCAGCCCACATCCTTGTCACCAACTATTTGACCAAGATGGCATCAAGAAAGTTCCTCATCCTCTCTATAATCCAGAACTTACCTCCTGTGACTTTGGTTATTCCCTAAGCTCAAGGAACACCTTAGAGACAATTAAGGAGACGAAAGAGGCTGTGACGAGGGTCATTGACAAGCTCACACAAGAGGACTTCCATGAGGCCTTCCAGATTTTGTTGGCCATAAATGCTGCATTGCAGCCAGAGGAGATTACTTCAAAGGGATCAGAGTTTCATGTGTGCATTATTAATAAAAGTGCTCGTACGAAAAAAAAAAAGTATGGAAACTTATTGAAAACATCTCATATTTCATAGTGTTAATATCTAAAAAATATCAAAGGTATCTTTTGCAAAAAAAACTAAAGTTAATAAAATATAACCCACACTACCCTGCTTTGCACCTATCAGCTTCGTTTCAAAATTATCAGGTAATTAGTGTGTGAGTTACTCTATGCATAAAAATATATAAACACACACACACATAAAAATATATAACCACACACACATAACAATATATAAACACACGCACATAAAAATATATAAACACAAACACATAAAAATATATAAACACACATACATAAAATATATAAACACACATGCATAAAAATATATAAACACACACACATAAAAATATATCAACACAAACACATAAAAATATATAAAAACACATACATAAAAATATATAAACACACATACATAAAAATATATAAACACACACACAAATAAAAATATATAAACACACACGCATAAAAATATATAAACACACATACATAAAAATATATAAACACACATACATAAAATATATAAACACACACACATAAAAATATATAAACACACATACATAAAATATATAAATACACACACATAAAAATATATAAAGACACATACATAAAATATATAAACACACACACATAAAAATATATAAACACACACACATAAAATATATAAACACACACACATAAAAATATATAAACACACATACATAAAAATATATAAACACACATACACAAAAATATATAAACACACACACATAAAAATATATAAACACACACACATAAAAATATATAAAGACACACAAATAAAAATATATAAACACACACACATAAAAATATATAAACACACACACATAAAAATATATAAACACACACACATAAAAATATATGAACACACATACATAAAAATATATAAACACACATACATAAACATATATAAACACATACACATAAAAATATATAAACACATACACATAAAAATATATAAACACACACACATAAAAATATATAAAAACATATACATAAAAATATATAAACACACATACATAAAAATATATAAACACATACACATAAAAATATATAAACACACACACATAAAAATATATGAACACACATACATAAAAATATATAAACACACATACATAAAAATATATAAACACACATACATAAAAATATAGGAGGACACACATATAAAAATATATAAACACACACATATAAAAATATATAAACACACATACATAAAATATATAAACACTAACACATAAAAATATATAAACACACACACATAAAAATATATAAACACACATACATAAAAATAATCACTTCCATTTTTTATTCAAAATGGATCACACATAAAAATATATGAACACACATACATAAAAATATATAAACACACATACATAAAAATATATAAACACATACACATAAAAATATATAAACACACACACATAAAAATATATGCACACACATACATAAAAATATATAAACACACATACATAAAATATATAAACACACACACATAAAAATATATAAACACACATACATAAAATATATAAATACACACACATAAAAATATATAAACACACATGCATAAAAATATATAAACACACACACATAAAATATATAAACACACACACATAAAATATATAAATACACACACATAAAAATATATAAACCCACACACATAAAAATATATAAACACACACATACATAAAAATATATAAACACACATACATAAAAATATATAAACACACATACATAAAAATATATAAACACACATACATAAAAATATATAACCACACATACATAAAAATATATAAACACACATACATAAAAATATATAAACACACATACATAAAATATATAAACACACACATATAAAAATATATAAACACACATACATAAAATATATAAACACACACATATAAAAATATAAAAACACACATACATAAAAATATATAAATACACATACATAAAAATATATAAACACACATACATAAAAATATATAAACACATACACATAAAAATATATAAATACATACACATAAAAATATATAAACACACACACACATAAAAATATATAAAAACATATACATAAAAATATATAAACACACATACATAAAAATATATAAACACATACACATAAAAATATATAAACACACACACATAAAAATATATGAACACACATACATAAAAATATATAAACACACATACATAAAAATATATAAACACACATACATAAAAATATAGGAGGACACACACATAAAAATATATAAACACACACATATAAAAATATATAAACACACATACATAAAATATATAAACTCTCACACATAAAAATATATAAACACACATACATAAAAATATATAAACACACATACATAAAAATAATGACTTCCATTTTTTATTCAAAATTGATCACACATAAAAATATATGAACACACATACATAAAAATATATAAACACACATACATAAAAATATATAAACACATACACATACAAATATATAAACACACACACATAAAAATATATGCACACACATACATAAAAATATATAAACACACATACATAAAATATATAAACACACACACATAAAAATATATAAACACACATACATAAAATATATAAACACACACACATAAAAATATATAAACACACATACATAAAAATATATAAACACACATACATAAAAATATATAAACACACATACATAAAATATATAAACACACACATATAAAAATATATAAACACACATACATAAAAATATATAAACACACATACATAAAATATATAAACACACATATATAAAAATATATAAACACACATACATAAAAATATATAAACATACATACATAAAAATATATAAATACACATACATAAAAATATATAAACACACACACATAAAAATATATAAACACACATACATAAAAATATATAAACACACATACATAAAAATATATAAACACATACACATAAAAATATATAAACACACATACAAAAAATATATAAACACATACACATAAAATATATAAACACACACACATAAAAATATATGAACACACATGCATAAAAATATATAAACACACACATATAAAAATATATAAACACACATACATAAAAATATATAAATACACATACATAAAAATATATAAACACACATACATAAAATATATAAACACATACACATAAAAATATATAACCACATACACATAAAAATATATAAACACACACACATAAAAATATATGAACACACATACATAAAAATATATAAACACACATACATAAAAATATATAAACACATACACATAAAAATATATAAACACACACACATAAAAATATATAAACACACATATATAAAAATATATAAACACACATACATAAAAATATAGGAGGACAAACACATAAAAATATATAAACACACACACATAAAAATATATAAACACACATACATAAAATATATAAACACTCACACATAAAAATATATAAACACACACACATAAAAATATATAAACACACATACATAAAAATAATGACTTCCATTTTTTATTCAAAATGGATCAAAGGGAGTTGCAAATTACATTGTTATAAAAAAGTTTCATCTATCTGTCTCAGATATTGATGGTGTGGGACCCTCAGAAAACAACCTCCCTGCGCCAGAAGCAGGGATGCATCATTGAATTCTTGGCAAACGTGCATTGAGAATGGTGGTGACTATGTAGAAAAATAAATTTAGGAAAACAAAAAGTCGCCCGTTTTAATAGTGGCACTCCCGTCTTCATAACTCTTCAACTTTTTGAGCTGAAAAAAAATGAGGCTTTACTTTTAGAACGATGGTCGTTTCTAGTCTTTTTATACTCTATCGTTATTACCATGGAAAATGCTCGACTGAGCTCTAATCTTAGATTTTTACTGGTAAGACAATCACTGCAAAAACTCGTCTCTCTACCAAGATTTGAACAAACTTTCTTTTCCTCATTTTCGTGAACATAGTTTCTTTCAAGCTGCTTCTTATTTCTGGAACACGTTACCACAAAACTGTCTCTCTACTGACTACAATATCGTCGCCTTCAAATCCAATGTAAACAAACACTTGTAATAAACTGTACCTGCTCATTATGTTCATTATTTTCAATCCTCTCATAGTATTCCATAGTATTCTTCATCATTCAATTATCAATCCACGTAACACATTTACCCTTATCTTCGAGTCACGATTAGTAAAAAGAGGTTGAAAAGGTTTGATATGCCGTAAAAAATCTCCGACCAATCAGCTTTGAAGAACAGCAAGTATGGCTGTGTTAAGAAGTCGCAAGCTCCGTCATTTAAATACAAACACTTATTGACGACTCACGTGCCTAGTTAACGTCGCGTCAGCTTTTAAGCCGTGAGCGTGATGCATATATAGGCATTAAGATCAAAAGAAAAGGAAAAGTAAAAAAACGTAGCAGTTCGAAAGATACGATTGACAAAGATGCGTTATCTCTTCATCCCACCCCTCCGAAATCGAGCCGGCCCAACCGCTAGTCTTAGAAAGGCGTACTGCAACACAATAACAGAGTGTAGTTAAAAAGAAAATAAAAACAAAGGACTGCTATCTGATCAGAAAAGGAGAAGGAACGGACCTATTGGGTCTGTTGTAAATACGTGTCGGCCACTTGCGTGTGAAACCATACCAAATAAACAACTACTTTCTTTCATCTAAAAAAGTTCATGTAAAAATTTGGTCTATTTTAAAATCTAATAACAACGTTACGCTAGGAATTCACATCTATTTTTACATTCATCTTTTTTTAAGTATATTATTAATGTTTATTTATTTTTTAAATTGACACAAAGTTCGATTTCAAACAATTTCAAAAGTCAACACAAACATTTACTTTGTTAGCGTCCAATAATCATTAACCTTGCGTTAGTCACCTAGGTGTTCTCAACATGGTTAATCCAATATGGTGTTTATACACCCCAAATAGAAAAATATTTATATTGTTATTTTGTAAAATATAGTTATCCTGCTTGTTCAGGGTATATCTAAATTCCCTATTGAACAGTTTGAATCGATTGTATTAATATAAAATAATACAATAAAATAAAGGGTCATGGATATGACCTTAAACTATATTCGATGGTGAGGCCCCAGTTTGCGGGCTTTAGGGGAGTGTGGAGACACCATTGCTCCCAGGTCCACCCTGAACTGGAGTGGAAGTACCTGTTAGGGTTCCAACTCTGAGTTAAATAGAAACCGACTTGAAAAACCAAAAAAAAAAAAAAAAAAAACAAAAAACAAAACAAATGTATTCTATTAAAAAAAATCCTCAAAATCACTGGATTCGGCATTAAATAACCTGAAAAACAACCAACCATAAAATAAATGATAAAACTAAGGAAAAATTAAGATATTATATTAGCTAAGCTTATAGTTACAAGACTGGAAGAGTAATAAATTGTAAATAAAATAATAACCCCATCTAAAAAAAGTACCAAAACATATTAATTCCATATCAAATATTACAGAGTATCCTAATAATACATAATATGGGCATATATCTACACATTTTAAATCCTACTTAAAAAATACAAAAATATATAAATTATAAATTCATACCGATTATATTAATCAGTTGGGGAGACTGGACACCCTAGAAGGACAAAGCGACGTCTACCTCCAAGGAAAACTGAGATACACTCCCATTGACATTTGTTTGATTGTCCTATTGGTTTGACAGGCTGAGAGCAGGTTTAAAATATATATGTATGCAGGAAGTTAAAAGAATAAGAATCAGGTCGATTCTTTAAGAGGAGACTTATCGGGATAATATATTATTATACAAACAAAACACACACGCACACACATATATATTTAGCAAAAATGGTAATTAGTACAAACCTGAAGAAAGTGCTCAATACTACTGCAGAACAAATGGATATATATTTTATTACCATTTTATGTGTTTAGTTACACGTGTTTCGGTTACCGAATCGTATCAACGATCCAGTAACTTCATCAGATTTCACAGAAATGGTTATTTCTGTAAAGTCTGCTGAAGTTACTGGATCGTTGATACGATTCGGTAACCGAAACACGTGTAACTAAGCAGATAAAACGGTAATATACATAAAGAGTGAGAGAGAGAGAGAGAGAGACCGAGGGACAGAGAGAGAGAGACAGACAGAGACAGAGAAAGAGGGATGAAGAGAGGGATAGAAAGAGTCAGTAATGCAGGTTGATAGAGAGGCGGGCAGACATATTCTGCAAGCTGACTTCTATTGGGAACAACATCCGGGCATTTAATTTCCCCTTGAAATCTCGGTAGCTAAGTGTGTGAAAGATCTCAACCAAAAATCACGTATTTTCATCGACTTCCACCGGAGGTACATTTAAGGAGACATTCAAGCATTTTCATTCGAACATAACCCTCATTATATGACATAACTCTACCCTCGTAGGGAAGCAAGTAAACCTAAAAACCGAAACCAAGTGTTACTTGAAATCTTTCTATATGCATCGGCATTTGAATATCGCAACTAAACAAGTCACCTGTTTACCGGAGTTCCGTATTTCTTCCCTGTTCACACAACAGTCTATTACCCAGAGGTGTTAGCACGTCGTAAGCCGCGAACTACTAATCATCATTTGTAAACACAAGCCATAAGTAAAATCGGGGCCCTCTGAACCGTCTGAAAAGAAAAGACCCCCGCCCCGTTCCCACTTAGCTTCTAAATCGGGTGTTCAGTCTCCCCCACCCCCTCTGCCACAACTAAACGGGAACCTTCACAACTCTCACTTCTTCTCCCCATTGGCGACACTAAACCAGCATCTCGCACCTCTGGACATCGCTAATCACTCAAGGCTATCACACACGTCTAAATCCTAATAAACCAATTGACTCCATTAATTGCTTGTGTGCGACAGACGAAACCGGCCGACGCCATTTTGTTTCTGGTGATCACGTGACAATTCAAAGCGTTTGCCTTATTGTCTGTGAAAGCCAATGACGGTATTCTTTGGCGTGTTCATGATATTCAAAGAAAATAAACACAAAACAGAGAAAAAATAATCGATGCCATAAATTAGGGATAATGTTCCACAAACAGCACATCTAATTCATAGTGATACTCCCTTTTTATATTTACACTGTAAATATATACAAAACTATTTCACACGCACACACACATGTATGTATATAGTCATCCACATACAGTAGTTTCGTTGTTTCACAGCTCATCTGTGCGGCTAGACAGGCAACTGCCTTACGCCAGGATCGTTATATATATATTACATAGAAAATATAAAAGAAAAGTTATATATATATATATATATATATATATATATATAAATATATATATATATATATATATATATATATATATATATATATATAACTTAAAATATTGTCAGCATTAAGAATTAAAAAAACTTCATTTTCACATTATATGCAATATTTTAAGTTATAAATTTATTATATTATTATTACATCTATTATATTTTTTTACTAGAATGTCTTGTATTTTTTTCTCAGTTTTAACAACTAGTCTTTTTACTTTTCCATGTTTAAAGCTTAACCATATTACTTTCTATGCTCGCATTTTTCTATGTAATCCATGATTTTTCCAGAGTTTGCTTTCAAATAACAATTTTTCTCTTTGTTTCACTTGTCACCTATGAATTATTAGCAACAGTACAGCTGAGCGATAGATCGAGACAGTAATAAATTATTAGTGAAAGCTTTTTTAATGTCTTGTTACGTCATCCTTTCCGCCGGTCCCAGCCGATTTGAGAGAGTGTAACAGAATTGGTTGCTATGAAAACCAACAGCCAATAAAAAAAAAGAAAAAAAAAAAGAAAACGTCTCTTCGTTCCTAACAGAATCTGAGAACTTTTGAACACATTAATTTGAAATAAAGGAAAATACAGTGTATTGAAGTGATTAAAGCTCTTTATGCCAGGCCTTTTTATACCTAATAAAAAAAGGGGAAGGTGTTAGGTAACAAATTAGGGATTTGATGTCTAAAAATAGGCATATTAGGGTATCTTGTATAGGGGGTATACTTTAGAGGGGGAGAGTTATCCAGGAGATTATTAGATAAATTTGCTACTCAAAATGTGCTAGAGTGGGATTTTAATTGGATTTTGCAGTATAGGCATGGAGTACGCTTTTGGGAGTAGGTATTATATGATATGGGAGTTCATCAATTAAATAATTAAGGTCCAATGAAAGTGAAATATGCTGAGCTATAAAGAACAAAAGATAAAAAAAGTAAAAAAAAAAATTAAATTCTTAAGGAAGTGCTCAGTATTTTCAGAAATCTTAAATCGTTAGAAAGTGAATTATTTTCAAAACGAAAATCACAATTCATCCATATCACTATAGTTGCACGTGTAACTGTGAGGCAAGGGTTGCGCAATCCCCAACCACACCTCTCCTGAATCGGCACTGTTTGAGTGCAGTGGCAAGGAAAAATCCAGGACGACTGGAAATAATGCCGAGATAAGCGGAGAACACATACAGCAGCTAGAAGTCCCAAATGGTTACCCATTTAGTACTGACCAGGGTCAACGTTGCTTAACTTCGGTGATCCAGCGGGAATCGGCGTGTCAACGTGATTATGCCGGACACTATATGTATTGAGTAAAGGAAGTAAAAAAATCGCCTTTCTCGATTTAAATAATTATTATTTTTAAAAAATACATTTTCAGTTTTTTTCTTTCCTTTTTTAAAAAATATTGCATAAAGTTCCGTTTTATGATACGCGACGGATTCATTTATTAAAAATAGAGGGTTAATGGTCGCCGCTTGTCCAACCAGCAAAGGGTTTTTAAAGTTGTGGGGAGATTTAAAATAAGAAAATGCTTTTCGGAATTACCTCCCCCCCCTGTTAAGAACGGCTTTAAATAAACAACGTTTGTAGGTTGGACAAGCAGCGCACATTAATAAAAAATAAAATAAAATAAAAAAGCAAAGGAATAATTTTTTAAAGATTTCTCAAACATTTTTTAATTTATATTATCGATTACTGCTATTTTTTTTGTTTAATTATTAAACTTGAGTAAAAAGATTCTTACTAAATCTTGAATAAACCGAAGTGATTTTTTTCCTTAACGTTTATTTATTTTTTTTAACACAAACTATATTGCAAAACTTCGAAACGAAAATACGGAATAAAAGTAGCACATAGCATTAGAAAAAAATAATTCACTAAGTAAATCTACATCTGAAACATCTAGATGCCCAAGTTATTTAGTGAAGCATTCGCCGATTCAGTATATGTTTTGTACGAATAACAATAAACGGCACAGAATGCCGTTGTAACGTTTTATGTAAGTAAGCAAAGAGAAAGAAAAATAAATAGATTCTTACCATTCGGGGCCTCCATACATAATAGATTGTAATAAAATGAATGTGGAAAAGCGTACAAAAAATGTACATGAAGCGTGAATTGATGTGTCTCTTTTTTGCTGATTACTTATTTATTTGCTTATATACATGAGAAATTGGGATTATGAATGTTTTGTATTTTTTGTGTGATAAAAAACGAACACCTAATCCGACGATTCACTGTTTTTTGTGTAACTGTCTATGTTGAACTCCTGACGTATTCCTTTATTTGGTAGAAGCAATGCACAGAGTGTGGTGGTTAAATTAAGTGTCTAGGCTTGAGTTAGTATGCAGTAAATAAATATATCTACGCAGGAGAATAATTTGTGGGCACGTATGGCCATGAAAAAAGAATCAGTGATTTCAGTTTCCGTGGTAGGATGAAATTTAATAAGGGTGAATATTTTCTACTACTTATGTGGGATTATGTTTTTGAGAGAGTAAGGTAATTATAATATTTATTAGACGGTGAAGAAATGTGCGTAGACTTATGCGAAAACATAAATACATAACTATACAAGGTGCCTTCTATAAAAACTTTTTTGTACAGAAATTTAACTATACAAGGTGCCTTCTATAATAACTTTTTTGTACAGAAATTTAAAATTGTCGTAGACTCTTAAAAAGTTAGTATGTTATTGCTGTACATCTTATGAGATGACTGACAATTTTTTATGATTTCAGGTTCAAATGAACAGCTATAGCAGTAATTGATATACAAATGAACAGCTACAGCAGTAATTGATATACATCCTACTAAAGCTTGATTGTCACAGCTGGTGGATTTCAAAAATGCAATCCGGGCATGAAGACATTAAGAAGAACGATATGCAATAAAATTCTGTTTTAAACTTTGAAAAAATGCCACAGAAATGTATGAAATGCTTCAGACTGCTTTTGGTCCATTTTGCATGGGTAGTTTGTGAGTGGTATAAAAGATTCAAGAAATGCAGGGAGTCTGTGAGGAATGATGAGAGTAATTAGAGGAGTAAGGAAGTCAGAACACCAGAGTTGATTGGCCAAATAAAGAATTTCATGGATGAAGACCGTCGTGTGCCTATAGGGACAATAAATGCACAGTTTGGTGTCAGTGTGGAAACTGTACACAGAATTATTCGCAAGGAACTGAAGATGTGGAATATTTGCAGACAGTTTTTCTCAAAGATGTTCAGAGAATATTGGAAAGGAAAAGGCTGTAATAACCAAGATGAGAATCAAAAGAGTTCCTCAGCCTCCTTATAGTCCAGAGCCTGTTCCCTGTAACTTTTATTCATTCACTAAGCTCAAGGTAAACTTTAGAGGCTGTCGTTATGAGACAATTGAAGAAATGAAGGAGGCAGTGACCTACAAGAAGTTGTTGGACCAGTATAACAACTGCATTGCAGCCAGAGGAGTTTACTTCGAAAGAGACTAGTGTTTCATAAGTGTTCTATCAATAAAAGTACCCATACAAAAAAGGTCTGGAAACTTATTAACGCCACCTCGTACATCCCCCATATATATATATATATATATATATATATATATATATATATATATATATATATATATATATATATATATATATATACTAGCAAAAGTATCCGTCGTTGACTGCGTTCAAAAACAACCTACAGAAAATGAACTCTGATTTATGAAAGTATGATAGGTTATGAAAAGGAAGGGTTGTAAAGAGATAGCTTCGAATTTGGAAGTATCAAAACCAAAGCAAAATATGATGAAAGTAAAAATAAAATAGATAAACCCCATAATTTATTATACCATACCTGTTCACACTGAAACACTTATCACAATATTCTGTGGATCTATATTAAAAAACCTTGTTAAACTTTGTAACATATTTCAATTCTATGGAGGTCAGGCGGGAACGAACACCCCATAATTTTATTATACCATATTTCTTCAAACTGAAACATAATTTTCAAAGTATACTTACGCAGATAGATATGAAAAGTCTTTATTAATGTTTGTGCCTATTTCCATTCTATGGAGGCCAGGCGCGAACACAGACCCCACAATTTTATTATACCATCCCTATTTAAGTAAAAACATACTTATAAAAGTATTCTTATTTGCATCTATATCTAAAACCCTTGTAAACGTTTTTTTTTAATTTTTAAAATTTTATTTCAATACTTTGTAGACCAGGCGCAAACGCAGACCCCACAATTTTAATGAACCACTGTTCTGCCAGATAAAACATACCCATTCCTGTGTCTCGATAGATCTTTTATCATTATATGTAATCAGTATTTTAAAATAGTCAACCATATAGGAACCTATTCGTGACCAGACACATCCACACACACACACATGCACACACAATAACATTATATATATATATATATATATATATATATATATATATATATATATATATATATATATATATATAATGCACTTTCTGTGTATTCTGTATATGTATGAACTCGTACCATATAGACTCGGAAATGGCTAGGTCGATGATTTTTTTTTAAATTTCATACAAATATATATATTCTACGGAAACATTTGTGTTTCATTTTTAGTAACTTGTCGAACAATAAATTCTTGTAAATTATAATTTACAATCTCAACTTATGTTCTTCATATATATATATACATATATATATAAATATATATATATATATATATATATATATATATATATATATATATATATATACTGACTTAGCCTAATTTCCGGCTAATATATATATATATATATATATATATATATCTTCTATATTTATATAAATATATCCTCTATATTTATATATATATATACATATCTTCTCTCTCTCTCTTTCTCTCTCTTTCTCTCTCTCTCTCTCTCTCTCTCTATATATATATATATATATATATATATATATATATACTGACTTAGCCTAATTTCCGGCTAATCTATATATATATATATATGTATATATATATATATATATATATATATATATATATATCTTCTATATTTATATATATATACATATATTCTCTCTCTCTTTCTCTCTCTCTCTCTCTCTCTCTCTCTATATATATATATATATATATATATATGTATATATATATATATACTGACTTAGCCTAATCTCCGGCCCTGTCGGTGGGACATTAGAATACACCGACTGCCCCCCTGCAGAGGGTAAAAGTCCCTCAATGTGGGTCCTGGATATGACCTTAAACTATATCCAGTGGTGACGCCCCAGCTTGTGGGCTTTGTGGAGTGTTGAGCCATCCTTTAATTACCATTGCTCCCAGGTCCACTCTGACCCGGAGTGGTAGTACCTGTTAGGGTTCCAACTATGGATTAAATAGAAACCGACTTAAAAACAACAAATATATTCTATTAAACATTTTTCTTCAAAATCTTTGGATTCGGCATTAAATAACCTGAAAAGGGTTGATATGCCGTAAAACAAAAACAACCAACCAACCAACCAACCAACCAACTAACCAACCAAATTAGCCTAATCTCATTAAAAATTTATACGTTGTACCTGTCTGATGGGGCCTGAAAAAGATTGAAATAGTTTTATAATGAGATTTAGCTAAGTTTGTGTTTAATTTATTCTTTTAACCCTTGTACATATATAATTATTATTGTTGCCTCAGATGGAACTTTCAAGCAAGTCAACAAACGATCTGATTGGAAACCTGTGGTGTTCTCTGGAGGCTGAGTGACAACAAGTCTCCCCAGACGTCTAGTTCTCTCCACCTCCTTCGGTAGCATTTGCAAATGAATTTGCATCATCGCAACAGCCTCTTAACATTGGTTTCTCGCCGGTAGTGACCATTGGTTTTTACTGGAATTTGAGTTGCACTAAGCCTCGCCAAAGTCCCAGTTCGCTTTGCGCTTGCCCAACCTAGGTCTGGCTAGCGCTCTCTCCTCGGTCTTTCAGTCCTTCTTGACCCTTCTCAGCTCTTTGGTGTCACTTTTTTATAGGGTGGGGCGGTGGTGAAACTATGGGGGGATGCATGATGGGGGTGTAGAACTTGTAGATATGCAGCTTCGGTGTTCTTCATTCCCTGTAACGTTTATTCGTTATATTGTCTTCTTGTATTATTCTCCGCATTCAAGGGTGTTCCTTAAGATTTCTGTCGTTTTCATTATCGTTAGTCGTTGTACTTTTGCAGTTATTCCTCTGATTCCAATTTCTTACAATCTTTTTTCGAAGTTATTCGGAATTGTTCCTAGTGCTCCTACTATTATCGGTACTATTTTGATTTTCTTCATCATCCAAATCCCTTTTAACTCTCTGGCTAGCTCTGTGTATTTGCTTCGTTTCTCCTTTTCTTTCATACTCACCCTGTGGTCAGCTGGGGCAGCAAAGTCTATGAATTGACAGGATTTCTCTTTCTAGTTAATTATTACGACATCTGGTCTTCTTGCTTGGATGGATTTGTCTGTCTATGTCCATGTCTCATAGGATTTTGTGGTTCTCGTTTCCGAGTGCTGTTGCAGGTTTATGCTTGTACCATTTAACTGTACGCTCAAAATGCAGTCGTTTATTATTATTATTATTATTATTATTATTATTATTATTATTAATGTTATTATTATTTATGTAGACACAGATGTTTTATGTTTACGCAATCGTCAGTGTAGTAAATTATAATTACTCTCAGTCAATATTGGTGAACCCAGTTACAAAGTCATCTTTGACTCGCGATGCGATTATTCAACCTCTTAGCTCAACATCAAGTAACGTTGGAAAGAAGAGATTTTAAACTATATAATGTTGACTCGTAAGCTTAGTTATATAGTGTTCAACAGCAGAGGCCGAAACATTGCTTTCCGCCTTATTTATTATAAATTATCCTAGAAACCCTTGATTTTTATTTTGATTACACGGTTTGAGAGGAAAGTGGTACCATGTTCACTTTTTGTCTTGAGTATACTCTGACTATACTCATCGTCGCAAAATTCAGAGAAAAAACCCCCCCTCGCTTTGCGTAGATGAACTGGTTCAAATAAAATGATTCTGAAGCAATCGTAAATGGATTTATCCATGAATTCTCCCTTTTGGAATTCGCTAAAAAAACTATTAGAATGCACACAACCATGCACATATGCATTCTAGCACGGAGACCTGACGTTGTCCGGAATTGAATGAGAATCAAGGAACCTTTCGCACTTCCAAAACTCTTATTGTCATCAAAATCGATGAAACCATCAATTTTCAGGTCAAATCGATTGATTTCCTACTTTAGTTGGAGACCCAATATGGTGCACTGGGATAAAGCGTCACGTCCCTATCTACAGTGACTTAGTCAATAATACATTGTAGTCTACATTGCACTGTAGAGAGCCTACTGTTTATCTTGTACATTTATTTCCGTATGATTGCTTAAAAAAGCTTAAAAAAGTTTAGAATTACAACGTCAAACACCAAGGTTTAACTGTGCTCTAAACAGAAACATTCATTTCGAACACGACCCTGTCTTATCAAAGCACCAACTGTTGATCTTACAGGCCAAACCTTTCTGTTTGTGCTGTGATAAAACTTCTTAAATTCATTTGTGATGTTAGGCTGTATGAGAATGATAACTTTGATCAAAATCGGGATGACCAGTTTTGGTCAGATTTTTTTCGATTATCGATTTAAAACCTATCTAAGAACACTGCGAGACACATAAAGTAAATTTGTGTGAAATTTCAAAAAAAATTCGGTACAGCCGTTTCCAAGTCCATAGGGAACGACTTCACGCACGGTGCCTTTTATATATAAATAAATAAATATCTTATTAATACTATACATGTGGTTGAAACCTGTTTGTTGTTTGATTATGTGACTAACCCGATTATAGCTGATTGAGTGCGTCCGAATATATTTTATTTCAGAATGTTTTAATTAATATGACAATGATAGTTATGTTGATTACACAACCACTACCCTATACCGGCGCCTCACTATGCATCATATAGATTCCAGTGCAATTCTTTAACTTCTATTAAAAAAAAAGACATAACCGTCGGAAGACAAATTTTAGTCTGTAATACAAATAATACATAATGAAACAAATTTGCAAAAAAATATTTGAAAACATCTACATAAATAAACCAAAAACCTAAAAAAAAAAACTAAAAAAAAAAACTTTCAAACGATTCACGATAGCGTAACTCTCATCTACTCTCCTTCTATGTGACTCAAATTACTTCTGAATAACGCTCGCTAATAGCCAGCTGACTATGAATATTGACTATTTGCTGCTACTAAGTATACCTTCCCTGCACATCATTCAACTTTCAGCACATCATTCAACTTTCACCTATAGATGTTTGCAGAACGAAGCGAAAACATTTATGATATGTATGGGACATGTATGATAATACGAAATATCGAAATATTTTTAAAAAGTTATGATTAAATAGTTAAATAAAAAATTGCTGCCTAAACATCCATAATGGATATATATATATATATATATATATATATATATATATATATATGTTTATATATATTTATATATATATATATATATATATTTAGTAGAAATGGTAATTAATAAAAACTGAAGAAAGTGCTCAATACTGTTGTAGAGCAAATATGCGTTTTATTTTTTATTACCGTATCTTTCTGTTAAGTTGCATTATTGTTTCAGCTACCCGGCCGATTTTTTGGCCGTCTGTAGCTTCCTCAGACTTTTACAGAAACCTGTATATCTATCTATCTATCTATCTATCTATCTATCTATATATATATATATATATATATATATATATATATATATAGAGAGAGAGAGAGAGAGAGAGAGACGGAGAGAGAGAGAGGAGAGGGAGAGAAGGGAAGAGAGAGAGAGAGTGTCTGTTTATTATACAAACGTGATTATTGGTTACATACGTGCATACATGTTTAAGTGGAGTCCCAATATTCAGCGACAACACTTCATCAGACCAAAAAAGAATTCATATTTAAATGGTTGAACGGAGGTGTTATGGAAGGAAGAGGGATACTCCAAAAAAAAAAAAAAAAAAAAAAAAACACCCTACTGCCCACATTCACAAAGTATACACGCTAATTTCCCCCGGAATGCAGATCAGACCCAAATATCTTATGAAAATAAATGTAGTCTTGACACCCGTTTCAATATCAATTATTTTTTGGTCTGAAGTGTTGTCGCTGAATTGGAACTCCACTGAAACATTTATGCACATATATAGCCAATAATGTTTGTATAATAAATAGACTATATATCAGCTCTGTCCTGTATTGATCACGCTTTAATAATCACGCGAGTTTCATTGGATTTACATCTAAGAACCAATCCATCCAACCGGTATATATATGTGCTCTTATGCTTAAATGAATAATATTTCCTAATTCTTTTTACAATTTCTTATATATATATATATATATATATATATATATATATATATATATATATATATATATATATATATATATATATATATATATATATATATATATATATATATATATATATATATATATATATATATATATATATATATATATATATATATATATATATATATATATATATATATATATATATATATATATATATATATATATATATATATATATATATATATATATATATATATATATATATATATATATATATATATATATATATATATATATATATATATATATATATATATATATATATATATATATATATATATATATATATATATATATATATATATATATATATATATATATATATATATATATATATATATATATATATATATATATATATATATATATATATATATATATATATATATATATATATATATATATATATATATATATATATATATATATATATATATATATATATATATATATATATATATATATATATATATATATATATATATATATATATATATATATATATATATATATATATATATATATATATATATATATATATATATATATATATATATATATATATATATATATATATATATATATATATATATATATATATATATATATATATATATATATTCACACACACACACACACACACACACACACACATATATATATATATATATATATATATATATATATATATATATATATATATATATAAAGGCCGGCTTTAGGTAGTGTGACGCTCCAGGCGAAGTGAATTTTGTGGCTCAAAATGAAATAGAAAAAAAAAAAATAAATACCGTTAAAATAAAATTACACAATTTATTAAAAGTTATCTGTATTTATATCTAAATCAACAAATAACTGACATTTATAATCCTATATACGTCATAAACATTCAATAAAAATGAACTTTTCGAGATTTGGATAATCCAGAGACTGGACGATATCTCGTTCGATAGATATCATTGACAGACTGTTCAGGCGTTCTTGCGTCATTGTCGTTCTCAAATTTGTTTTTTTTTAAATCAATTTCAACTTGAAAAAAAAAATCTTTTTGCCGATGCAAGAGTCAATGCAAACTAAGGGCTATAGCGTGATTTGGAGCAAATTCAGACCATGATAATATTCAAAACGTAAAAATATGAACTGCGTATCGCTATAAATGTTTATTAGTAATTTCTCTAGTGAATTTTTCCTATACTCTAAGTATAAAAGTAAATATGCGTTTGATATCACATACCTATTTTTTTAATGCATTATTAGAACTATGCATATGATTTTTTATGATTCCCATGCAAAGCCTCTATTAATCAGAAGTCCTAGGCGGCTGCCTAGTTTGCCTATGCCCAAGGTCGGCACTATATATATATATATATGATGATTGCAACGTCTTGTCAGACGAGCGTCACTCCCTCAAACATTTAAAATTCATGAGCCCAAATGTCTGAGGGAGTATCTATACAAATATGATGTTACAGAGTCTTAGCTTTGTACGACAGCTAAGTCTCTCTCTCGGTTCAAAATGTTGAGATCCAGCAACAAGCAAGAGCAAGATAGCCAGCAACAAATTAAACTGCAGACCAGCTTAATGCGGGTACTGGTCTTCCGCTTTATGTTTTTTTAAATCAGATATATATATATATATATATATATATATATATTTGTGTGTGTGTGTGTGTGTGTGTGTGTGTTAATTATACAAACATTATTGGTTACATATGTGCCTACATGTTTCAGTGGAATCCTAGTTCAAGGAGACCACCTCATCAGGCAACCACCCCAAAAGGAGCGATATTCTTTATTGGTCTTATGAGATGGTCTCCTTGATTTAGGATTCCACTGAAACATGTATGCAGATATGTAACCAATACTTTTTGTAAATTGAACAGACTATATACCAGCTCTGTCCTCCATTGAGTACTCTTCAATAATCACACGGATTTTGTTGGATTTACAAAAAGAAAACCAATCCATACAAACATTATATATATATATATATATATATATATATATATATATATATATATATATGCAGGTTGATAGACAGATAAAATGATATGAAAAATGATAACTATTATTTATATACTCATCAACGTTTAGTCTTTATTTGTTGTTCGTCTTTAATTGATTGATTTGAAGACATAACAGAAAATATTCGAAAATATTTAGTGCATTTGTCACTTGACAAGACATTATTCTACAAGAAAAAGGTCGTTACAGTCCAAAATTCATAATTTGTGGTGCGATTATTACACGAGAAAATGTGTTTCTGTCAATCTATCTTCTTTCTCATCATTTTTCATATATACATACATGTATTTATGTATGGTGATATATTCCATATTCCTACCTAGCTAGCTAGCTAGATAAATAGATTGCTAGCTAGCTAGATAGATTGCTAGCTAGCTAGATAGATTGCTAACTAGCTAACTAGATAGATAGACCGGAATTATTATACCTAGCTGAATAGCTCGCTAGCTGAATAGCTAGCCAGCTAACTATCTATAGCTGTCTTCCTAGTTTTAAGACTCCGAGGCAGATTTTGAATCCGTTCGTGTATTTCAAAGTCACCACCAGTGGATGTATAGACAAAGGCCGCCTTCAACCTCGTCTATTTCTGATAAAGATCTTCAAAGATGTTCATTGTCAGTTGAGGGGTTGAGGATTGGGCTAAGTGCACAGAGATCTTTCGGGCTTTTGAGGCGAGAAACAATGGGTTTGTGGGAGGAGTTGAGTTTGGGTGTGGTAGCGAACGTTTGCGATTCAATCAAAAGCTAATTACTTATTCGACTTTGAAGCCGGCACAGTCACGAGGCCCGAGCACTTGCTATTAGCGAGTGCGATATGAAAGCTCACAGTCCGCCGATTAGTAAGTTCCTACTTCCGCTTCAAAGCGTGCCTTCCAGTTGTTGCTTTTAGGGTGGTGATTAGTCATTTAAACGCGCGTGCACGCACGCACACACACACACACATATAAATTAGGGAAAATTCTTGTTAATAAACATTGTTGATTTGTATAAATTGAAATTATTTCTATATGTGGGTTTAATATAATAATCCAGAGAATTTGCCTTATAATAATAAATACGAAATCTGCATTAATTAAAATATCATATTTAAGCGTATTTTAAGATAACGACAGTTAGGTGACCTGCTTGTATGAAAATAAACATTAGTAAGTTTGTGCAGACAAAATTATGCGCATACATGCTTACACACATATGCAACTAAGACTAATACATTAAAGAAAACACACGTATGCTTGCATATAAAAGATAGCGATCAGAAAATTTAAAAAAAATGGATGGACATCTATCATAAATTACATCCTAGGCACCCGTAACATCATATGACGCAACCCTGAGTCTTACTTAATATAACCCAGATGGTGAGAGTGGAATTATCTACTGAGCGATACACGGCGCATGTTCCCCAAACTTTTAATTAGAGGATGGAACCACTTTTGTCAGAACCACAATATTATTTCAGATAGACAATGCTCTCCCAAACTTTTAATTAGAGGATGGAAACACTTTTGTCAGAACCACAATATTATTTCAGATAGATATTGTATATATCCCAGGTTCGGTTTTGCATCGCTGATGCAAACTGGCCCACGGGCACCAATTCGTATTTGTTATATAGTTCATTATTATTATTATTATTATTATTATTATTATTATTATTATTATTATTATTATTATTATTATTATTATTATTATCGTTCTTTGTTAAAAGTGATGCTTAGAGAGAGTCTTTTATTAGAGTGAGTCTTAGAGTCTTAGAGAGTCTTAGTGTAGATATGAGAAGTAGAGTTCACATTGTCGATATGAGATGTCGAGACGTGTATGTAGATGTGTATGTTAAGACATTTTATAACACAGATATACAAGACATATAATAACAATTAACTTTACCTTTTGATAGAATCACAACACAAGGACGACGTTTAATAAAACACATGATAGGTTTATTTCTTCTCACGACCGGCCGTGGTTTTCATCATCAAGAATTCAAAGCTTCACATATTAAGTTTCAAAGTGACCGTCTCGCTTCTAGACGTTCGAATTCCAAACTGGACTGTCGTCTGTCCCCCTCAGACTCTCTCTGACTCTCCCCCTGCTTCTGTCTCCTTAACTCTAAAGTTTTTCTATCTATATGTAGAACTTCCCATTTTTCCATGACGTCATACACATGTTAAAACATGTGCCTTCTTTCACGTGTTCTGGACATGCGTGTCCAAAACTTTTCCTTTTTTTACAAAAGAAATTTTAACCTATACTCAGTAACCTATATTTCCAATATGTTAAAAACATGTTTATTAAATTATCTTGTAGCTGCATTCTTTCAATTGAATTTTCATAACAAAATTGACAGTGCACATTCTTTTCTTGAAACTATTTTATCTCTAAGCTGTTTTACATTCCATTTTCTAATTCTCACACGTAATCTATTTCTAAACCTAAATTACGAGGTTGAACACATATCCAAGACAAGGGCAGTAACCCCTAGTGAAATGAGAACAAAAAGAATGGTAACATTCAATGCTGCTAAGAGTAAGCTTATTTCCTTTAATAATTACAAGAAGCCTTCTCAACTAATAATAGCCATGTGTAATGATACCTCACCTGAAAGTAATTCGTTCACAGGGAACATGAGTTGGAACAGATACATTCAGGGCATTACCGATGCTGCTGCGAAGAAGGTCGGCTCTCTCTACTGCGCTGGAAGGTTACTTACGCATGAGAGTATCCTGTACCTCTACAAGGCCACCGGTCGCCCATGTATGGAGTTGTTGTCAGATTTTGGCTCGTGCATGTGCTACTTGTCTCTCATTCCTGGACAAGGTTCAAAATGCGTCCCGAACGAAAGGAAAATGACTGCCTTAAACCACTAACCTAATTCTACAACAGATCCTTTGTTCGATAAAATGCATGCCCATTGGCTGATAGGAAGGGGCGCGGTGGATACTAGAAAGCTGATTGGCTAACTAAAATCCTCAACAGAAGAGGACCATATAAAAACGAGAAACAACCACAGAATTCGCGCATAAGCCTGACGAATCCTAGAGTGGATGAAACGCCGAATATTCAGTGTAGCTTAATCGCCATATATATTTTATAAATTACAAACTAGCTCTACCTACGTATTGAGCACTTTTGAAGTAAATACTTAAAGTTTAAGCATAAATCTATATTTTCGTATATTAATTTTATGTGAGTAAATGAAGTAGTTATATATATACATATACATATATATATACAAAGATTCGAAAACTGATTAGTTTCGTTCACATACATTTTTAATTGCTTTCCACATAGGTCTAAAACCTGATTAGTTACGTTTTAAACACCTTTAAATTTCGTTTTAAATTTGTTTTAAGTTTTTAAAAATTATGTTATTAATTTATACTTTTTTGATTACGTTTTCCCACTTACGTTTTACACACACTTTCCCCCACGTACATTTTCAATCGCTTTCCTGATATGTACATAAAATATATAAATATCTAACTTCTAAGAGGATTCTTCTCTCATCTTGGTATATTTTATTCATTCTACTGAGGAAAACACCCATAAATGGGTATGAAACGTTGAGAATTTTCTAAAAAAGCCACAGGTTTTCTTTCCCTTTATATATATATATATATATATATATATATATATATATATATATATATATATATATATATATATATATATATATATATATATATATATGGATGTTTTAGTTATTAAATAGGCAAAATGTGTCGTCCACATATCTAAAATAGACTAACGGTTTTATGGGTCCAGATAATAACTATTTCTCATGGAAACCCACAAAAATCGCCATTGTTAGATCCAGGACTGAGCCCATCGTTATTCCATATATCCGATTGCGATCCGGATTCTTAATAAGTCTCTAATTATTTAAGTATAAGATTTTTATTTCCCCGATTTTCGTAAAAAAAAAACCCCACATGTAAAATATGCAGATAGTTTCCTAAACGTCAAATTACACTTGTGGAGGAGAATCTATCGATTTAAGCTTCACTGATATTTTAAAATCAATAAATATTTATTATTTTATCCTTATTACCAGCTACGGAAGGTTTTACTTGAAAAAAAATAAAATAAAACAGACAATTAAAAGAATCGTTTTGTCATCGGAAAATAAGCATCAATTTTTCCGATTCCGATACCCCTAAATCTTCCAATATTTCCGATTCCCGAATCCGATTAATCGTCCCAACACTAATATACATATGTGTATGTGTATATATATATGTATGCATATATATATATATATATATGTGTGTGTGTGTTTATATATATATATATCTATATATATATCTATATCTATCTATATATATATATATATATATATATATATATATATATATATATATATATATATATAAGCTACACCGAACTTCTCGGGTTTAATCCTCGTTAGGATTCGTCTGGCTAAGGAATCCTCAAGAGGATTAAACGCGGAAATTTCTGTAAAGCTTAGTTGCCATATATATTTCTAAACCTTACGTATCAAACACTGTAAAACTAAATCCTGAAAGTAGATAGATCAAATTTTATGTACATACCTAAATTATATATATATATATATATATATATAATCATAAAATGAAAATTAGTAAATTATAATATATATATATATATATATATATATATATATTATAATTTACTAATTTTCATTTTATGATTTGAAACGGTTAAATTTCAAATCCAGAGTTTATGCAAAATAAAAAATACATTTTTAATAAGTGTATTTCCTTAACCCATGAGTTTTCGATGTTTATTCATCTCAGAGGAAAAAAAATCTTAGCAAATATTATAAATGGTTTGCACCTAATTTGTTAAATGTAATAAACATAGAAAAGTACAATTAAAAGTTTTTAAAGTTTTTAAATCATAGAATAAGGGAAATTAGACGTTGGTGCAGAATGAAAAGGATATTGAACTGCAGATCCAAATTGCATGGTAAATCCTGGAGTGAGAGTTTTGGTGGAAGCCATTTCTAATATTTACTAATATTTTTTCCTCTGAGGAGATGATAAACATCGAAAACTCATGGGTTAAGGAAATATATTTATTAAAATGTATTCTTTGTTTTGTATATAATAAAAATTCTAGATTTGAAATTTAACCGTTTCAAACCATAAAATTAAAACTACCAAATTATGATTTATTTGCTCTATCAGTAATTTTCATTCAGCTGGGATTGTCTTTATAAAATATTACAGCCAATAATATTTTGTAAGACCGATAATCACTGCATTTGCATACCAGTAGGTTTATTGCATTACATTATTCTGAAGTATATATATATATATATATATATATATATATATATATATATATGATGAAAATAATGGAAATAGTATTTCGACAAAATAGAGATTTCTTTTATACATTTAAGCAAAAAAGTTCTCCTGTTGTTGTGAGAGTTGGCAGCGATTAGTATTTTTTTTTTGTATTGCCGCAATTTTTGCTTAAAAGTTTGGTGTTCCATTTTACTTAAATGTATACAAGAAATCCCGGCTCAGACGTTCTGGGTTTCTGAGTAGAGAAAATTGACAGGATTTGATCCCTTGGGGTCGTGTGAAAAGGATTTCATGTTTGGTCCCAGATTTGCGAGACTGTGGACGGATTGCTGGAATGCACACACGCAAAATGTATCTGGGTATTCCCCAGAAACGTGTCTGGCCTTTATTGGTTTAGCTTCACCTTAGTATATGAGCGCATACTCGGGCCGAAAGAATGATTGAAGCCGAATCTCGAGAGAAACACACGCTCCCGGAAGACGCCCCACTCCTGTATCCATCTCTCTTTTCCGGCGCGCATGCGAAGCTTTTTTGCTTTCCAACAGAAATCAACATGAAGCTGAGACTCAGAAAATCCATGTGAAGCACTCCCAGTAGACTAGACGATCTCGACAAAAGCCAGAGGTCAATTGCTGACCTGAGCGAGAGAACCTTTCACATTAATGCAACACAAACAAAATCTTTTGGGCATTCCTTATATTAGTCTGCGGCAATACTCAGATGAAAGGACATTCCACTTCTCTTTAATCTTTGTCAAAAGTTCTTCCAGATTTGAAATGTTATCATTGCGTAGCTATTGCTTGATGTAATGCCATACGTTTTCGATAGAATTGAGGTCTGGAGATTGTGCAGGCCAATCCAAACACGGAATATCAAGCTCTTCCAGAAGCCTCTAGACATTGCCAGCTGTGTGAATGCGAGGATTAATCTTCATGAATATTGGAATATCATCAAAATTCTGGAGGGAAGAAAATGCTCAGTCAACATATTTATGTACTTAGTAGAATTAATTCGACATTGCAAGCGACTTATAGCTCCTGGATAATATATATATATATATATATATATATATATATATATATATATATATATATATATATATATATATATATATATTAGGGATGAGACGATTCCAATATTTTTCCCGATTCCGATCGAATTACCAATTCCTTATTTAATTCCCGATTCAGATACAATTACCGATTCCGATTCTTTATAAATCTCTAAATATTTTACTATAAAGTTGTTATTTTTCGAAAAACAAATGTTAAACGTGCCGATCTTTCCTCAAACGTAATGATATACTTGTGTGTGATGATCAATCGATTTTAGTTTTACTAATTGTTTAAAATCAATATGTATTCATTATTTTAGTATTACTATCAGCGGGAGAATATTTTTCTTTATAAAAAATCAAATAAAAAAGCCAATTAAAAAAATCGTTTTTGGCATCTGAAAATAGGCAAACATTTTTTCCGATTCCAATACCACAAGAGAATTTTTCGATTCCCGATTTCGGTTCGGATTAATCGTCCCAAAACTAATATATATATATATATATATATATATATATATATATATATATATATATATATATATATATATATATAGAGAGAGAGAGAGAGAGAGAGAGAGAGAGAAGATATGTATATATATAAATATAGAAGATATATATATATAAATATAGAATATATATATATATAAATGTAAAAGATATACATATATATATATATATATATATATATATGTGTGTGTGTGTGTGTGTGTGTTTCGTTGAAGTACAGCAACATTTTCATTTGCCTACATATCAGAAACATATTAATAAAAGACACTGACATTCTTACCGTATCAAATTGTAACTTTTGCCTCAACATAATCAGTCATACCCATTCGAGTAAACAAGCCCACCATCAAGCAGGTCAGATACTAAAAACAAGATTTTATTCGACTTTATCAATGTATTCCCCAATTTTAATTTTACCCGACGAAGAAAAATAAGAGTCGAAAATGTTTGCAGATACGAGGAGTTCTTGTTCACACTTGAGCGGAACATTAGATCACTGGACCACCAAATTGAAAAAAAGGATCGGAAAAGGCATAAATTGGATTGTCACCGTTGTTGATCGAAACATTCATCACAGTAAAAATGCTGGCGATATATATATATATATATATATATATATATATATATATATATATATATATATATACTAGCAAAAGTACCCGTCGTTGGCTGGGTTCAAAAACAGCCTACAGGAAATGGATTCTGATTTATGAAAGTATGATAGGTTATGAAAAGGAAGGGTTGTAAAGAGATAGCTTCGAATTTGGGGGTATCAAAACCAAAGCAAAATATGATGAAAGTAAAAATAAAATAGATAAGCCCCATAATTTATTATACCATACCTGTTCACACTGAAACAGTTATCACAATATTCTGTGGATCTATATTAAAAAAAACTTGTTAAACTTTTTGACATATTTCCATTCTATGGAGCTCAGGCGCGAACGAACATCCCATAATTTTATTATACCATATTTCTTCAAACTGAAACATAATTATCAAAGTATAGTTACGTAGAGATAGATA
The DNA here is from genome assembly GCF_053919585.1 of Euprymna scolopes. Lineage (NCBI taxonomy): Eukaryota > Metazoa > Mollusca > Cephalopoda > Sepiida > Sepiolidae > Euprymna > Euprymna scolopes. The sequence goes on from NC_136513.1 coordinate 34,981,817, forward strand.
TGAAAAGTCTTTATTCAAGTTTTTGCCTATTTCCATTCTATGGAGGCCAGGCGCGAACGCAGACCACACAATTTTATTATACCATCCCTATTTAAGTAAAAACATACTTATCAAAGTATTAATATGTACATGTATATCAAAAACCCTTGTAAACGTTTGACCTGAAGAAGGTCGGAGGTTATATCGACCGAAACGTTGTGAAAATCACACTCAAGATGAGAACAGTAGTCCGATGGATAACAATACAAATAATCAAGTAACCTGAATTGATTTCTTAATAAACGTTTTAAAACAAAGCTGTGGTGTTGTTTTCTTTTAGGGTGACAGCTTTATCGTTCTACCATATAATTGGATGTTAATCGTGAAATAGATATATGTGATCTATGAAATCGACGAATGTTAATAGAGTTCGAGTTTCATACAGAATCAGATGAAATAAAAGAAATATTATTCTGAATCGAATCTATACGGATTAGGCAATCCTATTTATAGAATGGGTAAAAGGCGATAACGTACGATGAACACTACACTTCCTTAACCTATTATTATTGGCTCACATGGAGCTTTCACACAAGTCAACAAACGATCAGATTGGAAACCTGTGGTGTTCTCTGGAAGCTGAGTGACAACAAGTCTCCCTAGACGACCAGCTCTCTCCACTTCTTTTATAGCATTTACAAATAAATTTGCGTCATCGCAACAGCCTCATACCATTGATTTCTCGCTGATAGTGGCCATTGGTTTATACTGGAATTTGAGCGGCACTAAATCTCCCCACAATCCTAGTTCTCTTCGCGCTTGCCCAGTGGAGGTCTGGTCAGCGCACTCTCCTCGGTCTTTCTATCCTCCTTGACCCTTCTCGGCTCTTTGGTATCACTTTTCTATTGGGGAGAGGCGGTGATGAGACAATGAGGGATGCCTGATTGTGGTGTAGAACTTGTAGATATGCAACTTTATTATTGTTATCATTATTGTTATTATTATTGTTATTATTATTATTAATATTATTATTGCTATTATTATTTTTATTATTATCATTGTTGTTGTTATTATTATCATTATTATTGTTATTATTATTATTATTTTATTACTATTATTATTATTATTATTATTATAATTATTATTATTATTATTATTATTATTATTATTATTATTATTATATTTGCATTAAAAATTATCTCTTGCTGAGTTGTCTGTATTCGACCCTTCTTGACTTTCTTAACTAACAAGCAGGTGCGAGAAACATGTATGGCGATACCGGTATGACGAAAATAAATTCGATTAAAGCGAAAACAAAGAATTCTTCAGTTTCTTTCCGTTGTTGTCTTTCATAGTTATCTTTCCCCTTTTTCTGCCTCATTTTGGTATTGTTCGGGGAGGAACGGCAGCGTCGACTTGAGACATGAACATGAATAGTCGGGGAAATTAATTCGTTGTTTTTAGTTTGTTATTTATATATAATTACTTATGACAGAAAGAATGAATTTTTCGACAATTCTTTTTTTTTATAGAGGTTTTATATAAGGAATAATTCACGTTAAAAAACCGTGCCGGTTAGATCACCTAAAGTTAAGCAATGTGTAACCTGGTCAGTAGTAAAAATGGGTGACCATTTGAGTATTTTAGGTCCTATATGTTCTCTATCTCGGCATTGCTTCCAGTCAGTCTTGGGTTTCTCCTTGCCACTGGACCCAATCAGTACCGATTCAGGAGAGATGTGTTAGGGATTGCGCAACCATTGCCTCACAATTACACGCGTAGATACCCTTAAAGAAGATATCCATTGTCTCTTGAGACTGAATGGTAGCATCAACATGGAAGGAAACTGATTTTACTTAATTTACAGTGAAAGAAAATAAGAAAATTACGAAAATGTTTTAATTTTTTTTTTTTACATGGAGGTCACCACTTATCAAGGCCCGGAAGCCACTCGGGGATAAGAGTTATTGCGTGTACAGTAATCAATGAGATAGTGGATATTTGATAGAGTGTCTTACTTAAGAGAGCGGTTTGTCAGGAATTTGTTTATGTTGGACTTGAAGACATCCAAGTTGTAGTCAGGTGGGAAACAGAGAAACAGGCAAACGGAAGAGAGTTCCACAGTCGTGCACTTCTAAGAAAGAAGCTCTGCTCATGGAATCTACGTTTGGATTTAGGCACAGATAAAGAGTGGGGAAAATTAATGACAGTAGTTTTTTTTACATTGATGTCACCACTTATCAAGGCCCAGAAGCCACTCGGGCATAATGGTTATTGTGTGTACAGTAATCAATGGGATAGTATCGTAGTAATAGTTAGTATTGGGGATTTGATAAAGTGTCATTACTTAAGGGGCGGTTCATCAGGAATTTGTTTGTGTTGGACTTGAAGACATCCAAGTTGAATCGGGGGTGGGGGAACAGGCAAGCGGCAGAGAGTTCCACAACCGTGCAGTTCTAAGAAAGAAGCTTTGCTCATGGAATCTACGTTTTGATTTAGGCACAGATATAGAGGGGGAAAATTATTGACAGTGGTTTCAGGTAGTCGGGCGTTTTTCGTGAAAGATTGGCAGGGGGGCAGAGAATGGAGCTCAGACGAGCACTTGCCATGGAAATAACGATAAAACAAAGACAGGCTCGCAACGTCTCTTCTGTGGGAGAGAGGTTGCAGGGAAGAGAAAAGGGCACCCCCCACCAAGCCACAAAGTCTATTTTGTACTCTGTCAAGGAAGGATAGGCTGTTTTAGCTGCTCCTGCCCATATGTGGCAGCAGTACTCCATCCTTGGACGTACTTGGCTTTTATATAGATAGAGAATTGCATCAGTAGTGAGATATCTTCTGGAGCGGTAGAAGGATCTCACCATTTTCCCAGCGACCTTGGCCACTTGTGTTCCATTTCAGATTAGGAGTAAAGGTCAAACCCAGAAGCTTATCAAAACATAGGGCCTCCCCTAGATGAGAGCCATTCATTTGAATCGATGCCAGATGGGGATCAGAGTGTTTATGATGTAATGATAGGAGCTTGGTCTTAGATGCATTAAAGGTAACCAGCCACCTCTTCTCCCGCTACTACGCGCTCAAGATCTGAGGAGAGAGAATCAGAGAGAACTTTGTCACTTACGACCTTTGATGTGTTGCCATAGATAGTCGTGTCATCAGCATAGATGTCAACGAATGATTTTAATATGTGTTTTGGGAGATCATTGATGTAGATCAGGAAGAGAGTTGGGCCCAGGGGTGGCCCCTGAGGGACTCCAGCATTAATACTGTGGGCCTCTGATTTCTGCCCATCAACCACTACTCTTATGAGCCTATCAGAGAGAAATGATTTAATGATTGAGAAAACATTTCCAGTTATACCGTACCTGGAAATCTTGTGAAGTAGGCCTTTATGCCATACCTTATCGAAGGCCTTTGATATGTCAAGAGCAATTGCCCTGGAAAGGAAGCCTTTGTCAAGAGATTCACTAATCCTATGAGATATAACCGTTAGCGCATCTGCGGCAGATCTTGCAGAACGGAAACCATATTGCGTGTCACTAAGAAGGTTATTTCTGCTGAGATGGTTGACTATTTCTCTATTTAATATGGATTCCAGCAACTTACTTATGACACACAGGAGACTTATTGGTCTGTACTGAGGGGGAGATGACTTATCACCTGAGTTCTTAAATACAGGGCATACTGATGAGGTTTTCCAGGGTGTTGGAAAGCACTTCTCCTTAAGGCAACGCTTAAACAGTTTGGTAGGTATGGGGGCAAGTTCTTGTTGTAGCTTTTTTAACACTATATTTGGAATACCGTCAGGGCCAGTTGCTTACTGGAATCATGGTTCTTGATTAGCTATGCGACTTTACGCACAGATATGTTACTTAGCGTGTTGTGTGTTGTAGGAGGAAATACGGGGAGTTGATGGCCTTCATCGCATAGGGTAGAATTTGCCGCAAAGTTCTTGGCAAATAGTTTGGCCTTGTCGGATGCTGACGAGATGACCTCTGGTCCATTGATAATGATTGGGATAGATCGCACATTTTTGTTCAGGATCCTATTTGCTATTTGCCAGAACTGGTGGGAACCAAGCCGCTGCTCAGCTACTTTGGATTAAACGGATTGAGCATATAGCTCTCTTGCATTTTTTATTAGTCTTTTACAGTGGTTGCTGGCAGCCCTGAAATCAGCTTTATTTTCAGTGCATCTCTTACGTTGGTAGCCATGGAAAAAGCGATTTCTGTGCGCGATGGCAGCAGCACATTCTGGGGAGAACAATGGCTGGTTGTTAGGTTTTTGTTGGAATTTTTTGGATGGTATGAATTTGTCTATGCCAACAAGTAACCATTCGGTCAGGTCTGATACTATAGAGGACACATCCTTTTTAAACATGGAATGGAGAGGTAGATCAGATATGAATGTATGGAAGCTATCCCAGTCAGCCATAGAGTATCGGTATACAGTACGGTTGAGAGGTACGTCTGTAGATTTATTACATTCATTTTTATCTTAACTGATACAACGAAGTTGTCAGAGGATCCCAGAGGAGATAGAACGGCACATGAGCATAGCTCAGGGGAAGTGGAGAGAAAAAGGTCTAGAAGGCTTGCATACTGAGCGGTAGTATCGGGCACACGGGTGGGCTCGTGAACAATCTGAGTGAGGTCATAGGCAATGGCAAAATCATGACAGAACCTCCTCTCATCATCAGTCTTATTTGAGTGGGTCAGCCATTCCACATTATGGACATTGAAGTCACCGTAAATGTGAATGTTAATCGTGGGATGAGCAGACAGATGTGGTCAATTTTCTCCGAAATACTCTTAAAGATAGAAACTCCGCTGTTGTGGGGGCGATAGAGGGCAAATATAAATTCGGTGGTGTAAGCAAGTGCAACCCGGAAGCACATATAAGGTAAATTAGGGTATTCTCTGGAGATATCCCTGCCACAGGGGAAGCCATCTTTAATGTAGGCACATATTCCATGCCCATAGTGATCTTGGGTGTCAGATTTAGATGTTAAGTTAGAGTATACTTTAATTATGAACTCATCTAAGGAGGTGGTCGGCCCTATTCCAGTTTCGCTTAGAAAGAATATGTCTGGTTTCCTCTACTGTAATTGGGTTTCAACCTCTGGAAGCTTGGAACATAGACCCCTGATGTTGGAGAAGGAGACCTGGTAGTAGGGGTCTACGTTGGAGGATGGGGTTTTAGGTTTATTCGTGTTTTTTGTGAAAGATTGGCGAAATTGGGAAAAGGAAGAAATTATTGCGAACAGAAATAAATGATTAAATCTAAAAACATACTCTCACTAACGTCAGCCAGACTGGCATTGTTTCTGACTGAAGAATGGTGTTCACTCCAGATTAAACGACATTAGAGGTGTTAAAACAAGAAAGTGCTTTATACAACTTTTATCTGTCTTCAAGCATCCTTTAATGAAAGCTATGAGATAGTATGATTCATAGAAACTCAGTTAAATAGTCTCCAAGAATTCGGCATGTTCATACATTCAAGCAAGCTGGATCTAAAAAAACATTCATATCCTTTTCTACAAATCCTCCTGCTATAGGACTTCTGATAAATGTGTTATTTTCACTTTGACTTTCCATGTCTTACTGACTTTAGCAAATAGGGTGCATACCTTTATTGCGGGATCTTCATTCACGCTGAACGTCCACAAAATACCCAACAACAATATACTACATAGGAAAGATGCCGCTGTGGAATTTCCACAGGTCCCGCTGGTATAATAGTGAATGAAATAAAGCAAAAAAAATAAAATGAATGAAATCAAATAACTTTTTGCCTGTTGATTTAATCATTTTTCAAAATTTTACGATTACCATATCAGCACCATTATTATTTATGCTATTATTTGTACCAGCAAAATTTCCCCTGAATCCTCACAAGTAATCTTGTTACATAAATATTTTTGCATATTTTCTCTATCCAGATTAGAAAATAAAATAGTTAAATGTGTTTTAGAATTAACGATTAGCTCGCTAAATGATTGACAAATGTGAATTCAGAGTATTACCTCGGTGAATGACACCAGTGGCGCGTGACGTCAGTTTTATCAGTGGGTGTCGTGATCTCTTTCCTCAGCCAGACTTTGTAGTAATTATCAGACGATCACTTGTTTCGAACCCAAGTATGATAAGGTGTGTCAACGTGATTATACTGTACATTAGTTATTAGTACGGCATATGTGCAGATCACTCTGGACGGGCGTCTCGACATTTAAAATAAATGTTTAAATTTCAATGATATTTCTCGCGGTTAAACATGGGCATGTGGCTTGTTCCTTGCTAATGGAGTCAGAGATGACTTTGTGGCAGTAATCGTGGCACCCTGCACTGATGATTCCCCAAAGGATAGAACACTACTGTCTGTAGGTATTTAAAAATGATTATAGTAATTATATATATCATTAGTGAATAATTTCAATACCACAAGTATATTTATATAACATTCATATTATTTTATTCGCTGTATGATACGTATTACACGTGTTTCGTTGAATGGTATAGAATTACCAGACAACTCAATAGAGACCCATATAAATCCTACCCCCCCAGTTTTTTTAAATGATCAAAGGTGGAAAAAGAAATAGCCCCAATGTATGTATAATCAAATACGTCATGAAATAACTGGAGTTTATTAACCACCCCATCTTTACGTATATTTCATAGCCATGTATGTTGTTATATTTATCAATCCCTGTCTGTCAGTTCGTCTGTCTGTATCTATCTATATAGAATAATATTTGCTACCAGAAGAGTAGCAGAAACTTGCAATGAAACGATCGACCAACAGAGGATATTTTGGTTTGGAAAAAACAGCTTACCTCGCAGACATGTATATAATCAAGTTTATCAGATGTTTCAAATTGTGGGGCATTTCATTTCGGTCTCCAAATAATGTCGGGTAATCAGGAAAGAATACGCACCATTTAGGGGGTACCTCTCACTGTAGACTTGTATATAAAAAAGTTAACCGTTTTTTGCGTGCAGAGCAATTCATTCCGGAGTCCAGCTATTTTCCTTCGTTAGAAGTCTGAAGACAACAAAATACTTAATATCTAAAATTTCATATACTCGTATCTGATGAAGACACCATTTATCCATTTATACTTTATTATACCTACAGAATACGCCATTACTTATATATTTCCTAGCTATATCAAATGTACTCCAAATCAAATGTTGTTACTTGTATCTATATTGAGCATACAATACATCTTACTTTTCTATCGTTTTAAATACTCAGTTTTGGGCACGAAATCTCAATTCCTAACATCAAACTAATCATACTTTAACATGTTATCCTGTTACCAAACTAACACATAAACTATATCTAACCATACATTAACTGCCCCCATCTCTCTCTCTTTCTCTCTCTCCAAACCAATCATGCAAATTTAGTTTTTTCCACTGCACGAATTCTCACTTACCTCCTCTTCCATTAACAATGAAAATAAAAATCATAGCAATGTCCTTTTAATCACTCCAATGAATGTAACTTTCCAGTAGATATATAACATACTAAATAACCAATTAGAATTAACTACCCATGAAAGGTCGCAGAAATACCTGGTTTAGGATCCAAGCGCGGGGCGAACCCTCTCGGTGCTGATCGACCCGTAGATCTTCCCAGGTCATCCGTCTAGGAGAAGGAAAACTCTGAAGCTAAACCTAGGAGAGGAGGCCTCTTTAGTCTCGGACGACAACCTTCCTAAAACTGGTGACTCAAACAAATTACCGGTTGGCAAACCTAAATTGCTTAAGGAGTAGATAGGCTCTGTCTATCGCCCGGATATCATACTCCTTCTTTGCCTATTAGCCAGTCGTAGAAGTGCTATCACAGGGACTCAACAGAATCACTCAGTGGTCGACCTTGTTTCCTGACTAGGGCAATGAACACCGTTTTCCCCGCTCCCGCCACATCCCATCCCCTTAACTGGACACTGTTGAGGTGCTTCAGTCCCATATATGCCGGTACGGTTGGACTGGGCTGACTTTTCTCTAATGGGTTGTGGGTACCGGATTGACAGCTCCTGGCTGCTGTTCCCGACTGATAGTACAGGGTCTCTAATTCTTTGGTAGCGCTTAGAGCAACTGCTCCATCAACAGTTGTATATATCGGGATGTTTGTAGTGAATGTCGGGCATGGAAAGGGACCCTGAACTCATCCCAGTAAATGAAATGACAGTTCAAGAAAAAATTACTTTAAACCAGGACCAAACTAAAAGAAAATCAACCTGCCTCCTGCATTTACGAATATCCGTAGGCTTAGAACTAACTAAGATGATGTTGAATCATTTCTCTTAGTAACCCCCCCCCGGATATCTTAGCATTAAGTGAAACTAACCTACGCTCCTCCATTCCCTCTCACCACTTTAACATGCCTGGTTATCTCCCACTCTGCCGTATAGGCTCAGACAGACACATGCACGGGCTTGGAGTCTATATTCGTACCCCCCCCCCTGACTAGAGAAACAAAACTTGAATCAGACGACCAGGTCTTTATGTGTTTCAGACTAAACATGCATCATAATATTAACTGCTTGTATTTTCTCTACCGCTCATCCTCAACCCAGGACTGCACCCTAATAAACAAAATATCTTACAGCATAGATATAGCACTCTCCCTCGATACTAGCGCACAAGTACATGTATTTGGTGACTTCAAGGCCCACCAAAGTAACTGGCTTGGACTCTACTTACACAGACATAGTTGGTAGCACAATACATAGCTTTTCTTTATCTCATTCCCTATCACAGACGGTTAAATTTCCGACACGTTTCTCAGACCAGCAAGGTCAACATACCTCACTTCTAGATCTATTTCTGATCACAGTTCCTGATGATTGTATAACGAATGCCCACAGCTCACTCAGGAATGTTGATAACGCTGTGATAATGGTAGAAATTTTCCTTAATTCTCGACCCAAAACTGAAGACCCACTGCCCAAAACAACGGGGTATTACAAAAAGGCTGACTGGGAAGCCATCAGGGGTCTCATCAGAGATACCCCATGAGGAAATGTTTTTTTCCACGCTAGATGATTTGAAAGTCACCCCTTCTCAGGTACATGGTATCATAAAAATCTTAGATACCTTGAAAGCATGTGGACCCGATCTCATCCCGGCTGTGCTATTAAAAAAATGCTCCGTTGAGGTTGCTGCAGTTCTCTTCAAACTTTTCAATAAATGCCTAAACGAATCTTGCTTTCCCGACTGCTGGAAAACCGCTTCTGTGGTATCAGTTTTCAAGAATTCTGGCGAAAGAACTGTCCCATTAAATTATCGCCCCATTAGCCTCCTCCCGCTTTTCGCCAAATATTTGAGTCCTTAATTAATCAAGCTCTAGTTCATCACCTTACAGCTGCTAAACTCCTGACCGACAAACAATACGGCTTTAGGCAAGCACGTTCAACAGCAGACATCCTAACTGTAATCTCTGAACGTATATACCGTTCAATAGACAAAACAGGGGAGGGTAGAGCGGTATCCCTCGATATATGTAAGGCTTTTGACAGGGTGTGGCACAATGGTCTTCTAAGGGAAATTACATCATACGGTGTCACTGGACGAATACATAATGTAATTAAATCCTTCTTAAGTAAGAGAAAAATCCAGGTTGTCCTCGACAGTCGTACATCTAAACAATATGATATAAATGCAGAAGTACCTCACAGGTCTATCGTTGGACCTTTATTATTCCTGATATTCATAAATGGCCTCCCTGATAAAATTGTTTCGGAGATGAGTATATTTGCTGATGATGCCACTCTCTATAACAGGCACGGGGGGAAAACAAATGAACACATATCCAAGGAAATGGTAGAAACACTAGAGGATGACCTCAAATCTGTAGTGGAATGGGGACAAAAATAAATGGTCACATTCAATGCTGCCAAGACTTAGCTTGTCTCCTTCAATAATTACAAGAAACCTTCACGACTACCAATAGCAATGGCCAAGAACACATTACCCGAAAGTACTTCCTTTAAACTCCTCGGCCTTAAATTTACAGGGAACATGAAATGGAATAGATACATTGGGAACATTGCAAAGCCTGCTGCGAGGAAGGTGGGCTCTCTCTACCGTGCTAGAAAACTACTTACGCCTGAAAGTATCTTGTGCCTTTATAAGGCCACCATTCGCCCATGTATGGAGTATTGTTATCACATTTGGGCTAGTGCATTTACTATTTGTCTCTCACTGCTGGATAGGGTTAAGGAGAGAGTCGCCAACCTGATAGGTCCTGAAATGTAATCTAGGCTTCAGCCTCTGTCACACCGACGAAATGTTGCATCCCTCTGCCTGTTCTACAAGTACTTTAATGATGAATCCTCTGACGAACTACAAGCACTTGTACCCCCTCGACGTGAATACCCCCGACAAACCAGACAAGCAACTAAATTCCACCCATTCACAGTAGAGATCCCTAGGTGGAAGAAAGCTTTATACTCCAAGAATTTCTTCCCCAGACTTTGGAACTCCCTTCCGGGATTCTGCTTTCCCAACTGTATTGATATGCAGAAATTCAAGTGTAATGTGAACAGACATCTTGCAACTCATCTCCCTTAATAATATCCCTGCAACTTATGTCCCCAATAGTAGCCCCCCTACTTCAAAGTGGCACTGTGCCTTGTCTGGGGTGAAAATTGAACAATAAAAAAAGATCATTTCGGGTCATTAGGAGAGAATACGCCTTGTTTCAGGGCCTACCCCTCGACGGGTTTCCCCACTGATCTGAAGCCCTATTATCTGCATTGCATGTTACTGAACTGTACAATAGACTCCGAATCTTAGGCTTAATGATTTCAGCGTCTCCCGTCTCGATCAATGGACCATCTTACGTTCAAAATTAAATAAATAAATGAAAAAAAATACAATAAAAATATAAATGACTAACTAAAATTAAATAAATAATTATGTATATAAAATAAATGAATAATTAAAATAGAAATAGAAAAGGTAATATATAATGAAACAAAATTCTCATCTTTTTCTATCGTCTTTTTTTCTTGACTGGTATTTTCTTCGATGCCTTTTTCACAATAAAATCCGGTACAAATTTTGTATATAACGAAACCGCATTCTTCACAGGGTTGATCATATTTGCCGATGGAAAGTCTGCGTTGCTTCATCTCAGACGCAGGCCAAATGGCTTGGATATCCTCGGCACCGTGGTTTGCGTCCTAGCCTTAATCTCCCGACGACGTATCTGTTACAACAGAATGCTGCTTATGAGTCATTAGATGAGTAGCACATCCCATTTTATTCCAGCAAATGTTTATTCCTTTCCTCGAATTAGATTTCAGTCTATAGATGCATAGAAATTCTGTAGGTTGTTCGTTACTTATTATCCATTGTAAGTCATGTGTGTTGTTATAAGTTGTCTCTATCTATCTATACACATATATCCGTCTCATGTATATATATTTATATATATATGTATGTATGTATATATATATACTCGCCTTTACTCCAAACAAGGCACCTTGCCACTTGGACGTAAGGAGCTACTAAAAAAAAAAAGATTAAGACGTTAGTTTACGTTTCATTTGAACAGTATAGTTTGGGAAGCAGGCAGCAGGAAGATATTTCCAAATATATATATATATATATATATATATATATATATATATATATATATACATATATATATATATATATATGCACAGTATCAGTAAAATAAGAAAATGACAATATAAAAATATATACTGATGCATACAGATTAACTCATCTAATCAATATGGCTGATACATCAATTAGGGAAGTATGATAAGTAAGAACTCTTCATACCATGGTATTTCGAAGCAATGCTTCTCATCAGAAGAGGAAAGAAAATGCTAGGTAACATAATAGGTATGCGACGCCGAGCAATAGTTGGGAGGGAAATAATTGTGCAGAGATAAAATATTGAGATTGTTTGGAGAGGGAGTGGGACAACAAAAGTGAGCTCTGTGATATAGAAGGAATAAAGCTTTTATTGTATAATGAAAGTAGGTGTATTATATAATATCTGCCATGGTGGATTTAATATATGTGTGTAATATGCGGGAGGAATATAGTGTAAGTGATTGAAAGAGGATGCTTATTTAATCATCAGTGGTTATACCTATGGAAGGGATTTACTTAAAATAGGGGATTTATTATAGGTCCGTATATTTTAGCGGTGGTATCGGAATTATAAATTTGTATTTAAATGAAGTATAAATTATTAGGGATAATTTATATAATAAACAAAAAAAAAAGCTGAGGGGATACATTATATAGGATACAATATAAAAAAAAATTCATTGAATAAGATAGAGGATAAACAGATGATAGAATAAGGAGATAAAGATACAAAGGAGTATGGGATAAAAAAGTATAAAAAATTTAAAAAAAGTAAATATACGAAATACAAAGTTATTAAATATAAAAGAATAAAAATATATATAAAATATATAAGTATAAAAAATATAAATAGCCAAGTAAAAAAACAAAATAAAATAAAATGAAAGTACAACAGTAAGGAAACATTTACAGTAGGATAATTTTTTTGCACGGTCGTAAAATACTCTTAAATATATTTTTTATTAATGCAGATTTCGTATTTATATTATATTAAACCCAATATATAGTAATGATTAAAAAAGTAAAAAAAAAAAAAAAAAAAATGACCCGTGCGCCACACTTGAAAATCGAAACCAAAACTTTCAGCTTACGATTTTCTTTTTCCTTCGACGTTAATGGCTGAGCTATGAACACATATTAACTGCAAGGTTAAAAATTAAACCATGAACCAATAGCTATTAACGTTACGCATGAATATTCGTAATGACGTCGTTCGATCTTCACCTGGTAAATTTCATTTTTGTTTTCAATTTTCACTCTTTTGCACCGATTTTCCCAGGCTAAAACCCAAATATAAAGTTTCCCATGGGCTCGAATACCCTACATATTAAGTTTCATGTATGTATACCAAAAACTGACAGAGGAGTTTGGTAGACAAAATTTTTTAAACAAATATATATATACGCATACATAAATATATATGGAAAGAGATTTATGTTTACTATAAACTTTTTACGCAAATATTACGCACGTATAAATTATATAGAATATCTGCATTAATATAAGATTATCAGTTCATGAGAAAACCGAAAATCTAATAGGGAATTAATTAAAATGAATGCTTAAAAGAGTATGCAAATTAGGTAAATCTTTTTGCAGATGAATGCAATTCCACGAACTATGAATATCAATACACAAAAACCCAAATTTATAGTATATATATAAGAGCAAACAGTTAATAAAACATGTTAAAAACACTTTGAAAAAACACTTTGAAAAAGAGTATTATATATATATATATATATATATATATATATATATATATATATATATATATATATATACACTTGTGCCCGATATTATTCATACCCCCCCTTGAAAATTGAGTTTATTAGGTGTAACTTTGTAAGAATTTATTGTTTACGTCCATATTGATACATATTCTTAATAAACCTCTTCTGATCATTTTCGTCATTTTAAAATCTCGGGATACTTGTAATAAAAGAAATATACAGCTATTTATAAAATCTGCAATGTTCAAAAATAATCATACCCCCTTATTTTTTCAGTATTAATCGAGTTTCTGACTGTTTGTTTCCTTTTTGATTCTTATTTTGAATGCTTTTATACAACCTTTGATTAATTTCATTGCGTTTTTTGCATTTTTTCAGAAATTAAAATGATATCAACTGAAAACCAATAAAAGAATAAAAATTATTAGAATGGGGAAGAAAAAAGAGCTTAGTAATGATCTTAGGACTAAAATTGTGAATTCACATAAGGATGGTTTAGGTTACAAGTCAATTTCCAAGAAATTTGAGGTCCCTACAGCAACAGTACAGAGCATCATCAAAAAATTCCAGAGCCACCACACAACAAACAACTTGATTGGTAGAGGAAGGAAAAGGAAACTGTCTGCTAGAGCCACCCGGAATATTGTAAGAAGTGTTAATGCAAATCCAACCACCACT
>NC_136513.1:35000830-35033330 GCF_053919585.1 Euprymna scolopes
ACATCTATCATTATATGTAATCAGTTTTCTATAATAGTCAACCATATAGGAACCTATTCGTGACCAGACACACACACAGACGTTCAGCTTTATATATATATAAATTAAGATTGTTCTATATTTCTATTTCGTACTTTTTCTTCAGTAGTTTATTTCCTCATTTATTCTTTTTTGTCGTTTGTAAAATTAAATTCCAATATATTCTTTCAAATATTTAAAGGCAACGTTTTAATACATTGAAAGGAAAAAATCTCAGTGAACTGTTTAAAGAGCAAAAATATATGTTTTTTATTTTCAAAAAATTGTTGAAGTGTTTTAGCGTGCAAGAATGTACTTTCAAATGTAGAAAAAGAAACAAAATATTTAACAAAGCTAGTAAAATCATTGAACAACCAAATCATAGTCTTTGATATTTGTTGGTTCTGAGTCTGTAAATTCACCAAATTGAAACAGGGTATTTTTATTTCAGTAATAAAGTTAGTTCGTTGCTTAGTGACAGTCTTCATAACACATATGTTATACTGTTAATTGTATTATAAGATGAATTTATATATTTTTCGTTTTTTTGCGCAACTCTTATTCTTTTACATTAACCCTTGATTCCCTCTCACCATCCTATCAGTCATAACATTGATATTTCTCATTGTGCTCTGGATAGATTATTACGGCAACTGCCATAATAGCTTTCTTTTGATTAAACCTTCCTCTGTGAAATGTTTAACTAAATGAATTGCATAACCTTTTGACAAGTCCTATGACTCATTTGCTTCATCATTGCTCAGTTACATTTAACGAGATTATTTGTAAGAACACTAATTAATCTAACCATTTGTTTACTCCACGTACCTTTTTTTTGTCTCTTAACGCTCCTCCTTGTTTGGTGAGATTATTCAAGATAATCTTAGCCAATTTCTTCTTTTAAAGCTCAGTCATTTTTGACTGGATTATTTGAGGCGATTAACGTCGATACCCGACTCAACGGGGTAGAGGCAATTTCCATGCATTCGACAATCGGATATCAACATTATACAACAATTATTGCATTCTCCACTTTTTGGCAGTTCTGTGATCTAATGCTTATTCACTCACTACTCTCTAATTTCTGCTATACTCAGTCTGTAAATTCACCAAACAGAAACGGGATATTTTTATTTTAGTAATAAAATCAGTGTATTTGCTTATTGACAATCTCCATAACACATATGTTATAATGTTAATAGTGTTTCGAGATAAATTCAGACATATATATTTTCCGTGTGAGTTTTTTCTTTTCATGCATCCCTCTGCCTGTTCTACAAATACTTTAATGGTGAATGCTCTGACGAACTGCAAACACTTGTACCTCCCCGACGTAACTACCCCCGACAAACCCGACAAGCTACTAAGTCTCATCCCTTTACAGTAGAGATCCCTAGGTGCAAGAAAGCCTTTTACTCCAATAGTTTCTTCCCCAGAACTGCGAGTCTTTGGAACTCCCTTCCGAGATTCTGCTTTCCCAACTGCACTGATATGCAGAAGTTCAAGTGTAATGTTAACAAACATCTTTCTACTCATCTCCCTTCATAATGACCCCGCTAATTTAGTCCCTGATAGTAGCTCCCTGCTTCAAAGTGGCACTGTGCCTTGTTTGGGGTGAAAATTGAATTAAAAAAAAACGCAGCTTTTTTTTATTCTCTACATCAACACTTGATTCTCTCTAAATATCCTATCAGTCATACTATTTATATCTCTCCTTTCTCGTTGATAGATTTTTACGCCAACTGCCCAAATAGAGTTTTGCTTTTGGTAAAACTTCCTCTTTGAAACCCTTCATTAAATTAGTTATACCACATGTTCCTAGTCCTATGACTCATTTGTCAGTTACTTTCAACGAAATTATTTGAGAGAACCCTAGTTTGTTTATTCAACGGTCACTTTTGTCTCTTAACGGCTCAGTCCATTTTTGACGAGATTATTTAAAACAATTTCGATCTATTTTATCTCTTAACTGCTCAATCACTTTTGACGAGATTATTCAAGACAATTTACAGTTGAAAACAGACCCAAGGGACCAGAAGCATTATCCGTGCCCTCGACTTAATCGGATATCAACATGATACAACAATTATTGCGTTTTCGCTTTTTCGTGACACAATACAGTTTAACCTTATCATTAAGCATCGACAGGTTTATCTAATGCGAGCACACTGCTCTCTAATTTGAAAAAAAAACTCAATAATGTCCTTTAAAGTCAGAAACTAAAACAACAATTTATCTCTACAAAATAACCAAACTAAACACCACGAATAAATATTCGAAGATACAAACAACTTTAAGCATCAATCTTTTCCAAAATTATCTGATTCAACATTAAATAAGCCGAAACAAAAGGTTGATATGCCGTAAAACAAAACAACTAACCTTAGGACAAACAATTATTTATGTATGTTTTATATCTTATGTTATGTTACTTAATATATAATAGGTGCTCCGACGAAATTCAAGCCCTTGTACTCCCTTGACATAAACACCCCGACAAATAAGCAGCTAAATCCCACCCCTTCACAGTAGAAATCCCTAGATTCAAGAAAGCATTTTACTCTAATAGTTTCGTTCATCGAACTGTTAGACTTCGGAATTCCCTACTAGGCTCCTACTTTCCTGACTGTACTGACAAGTAGAAGTTAAAGTTTAATGTGGATAGGCATCTTGCTGCTGAACTCCCTACAGAGTATCTCTGTAAATTATGCCTCAGATAGTAGTCCCCTACATCAAAGTGGAACTGTACCTTGTTTGGGGGTGACAATGCAATAAAAATATGTCTTTTGAATAGTTGGAACACCTTCAGGGCAGAGGGTCTATCTTTTTACCACCATCGGATTAAAAAATAAAATCCGAGATGTGTGTAGTGCAGCCATTGATTTATCGAAAGATCAACACAGACGCCAAAGGAAAGCTTGCTACGTGTCCCCCAACCTGCTCACAACTATAGCTTACAGCTCTTGAGGAGTCGAGGTACAGACGTTATGTTATGTTATGTCTGTCAGCTTTAGCACTGTGCTACTCGACCACAATATACTGTGCAGCAACATGGACTTGTTCTGCTCATGCTATAAAGATCAACGTCGTGTTGAATAAGACACACAGGATGATTACCGGCAACCGGAAATGTACCAACCTTCCTCCGTCTAGAGGATATCTGAAATCATCCGCCGCAGATCCGTCAAAAGGTGATAGCGAAGGCAGAGCGTGACAAGCAGAGCAACGACAATCGCCCTCCCCTATTTAGACGCCAAGAGGTTCCGCAGCGACTACCATCTTGGAAGAGCTTTCCCACTATCACAGACCTAGGACGAATAACACCAACGTCCTATCGTCTGCGTTGGTGGAACGAATCAGTAAACGACAACAGCAACAAGGCTATTACGGCACCGAAAAAAAGACCTCCCAGCAGGTTCTGAACTTCTCTAGAAAGAGTGCGTATCACTCAACCGGACCCAAGGTTGCCAAACACGGAAACACTCTGCACAAGTGGAGCTATGTACAGGATTCTCGGTGTTCCTGCACATATCTTCACAGACTGTCCCCTAAGCAAGGCATGCTCTGATGTGGCCCTGAAGGATGCCTCGGACATTGCCCGACGATGAATCCGGAAATGGAGTGAAACG
The DNA here is from genome assembly GCF_053919585.1 of Euprymna scolopes. Lineage (NCBI taxonomy): Eukaryota > Metazoa > Mollusca > Cephalopoda > Sepiida > Sepiolidae > Euprymna > Euprymna scolopes. The sequence goes on from NC_136513.1 coordinate 35,004,478, forward strand.
CTATGATGATGATGATGATGATGATGACTTAATATGTAAATTAGAAACTAATGTGTGAGACAAAAAAACATAAGAAAATATTCCATTTCGTTACAAATACTTTGATTTAACACATCCATGAGAAAACTTACTTGCTTTTCAGTGTGACGAAGAAAGCGAATCTCAACGATGAAAATAAATAAAAGGCAGTAATTCAAGCGATTTCTTTTTAGCATTCGTCCGAATCGCATGCTGCCATTTAAGAGGTGAAAATAAAAGACGAGGAAAGAGTAAGCCGAACGAACAAAGAAAAAGAAGGTGTAGCTTTTATTAGTTCGGTAACTCTGTTCGTCTCGCACATCAATTTCTAGTCTATAAAATTTGCTTCATCATTTTCTTCTTTATTATCTGAATAAGCTTGTAAATGTTGCTGTTTTTTGTTGTTTCTGTGGTTGTTGTTGTAATTTTGTTGTTTTGTTGATTTTGTTATAGTTTTGTTGTTGTTGTTGTAGCTTTGTTGTTGTTTTGTTGTTGTTGTGGTTTTGTTGTTGTTTTGTTGATTTTGTTGTAGTTTTGTTGTTGTTGTAGTTTTGTTGTTTTTGTAGTTTTGTTGTTGTTGTAGTCTTGTTGCTGTTGTTTTTGTTGTAGTTTTGTTGTTGTTTTGTTGATTTTGTTGTAGTTTTGTTGGTGTTGTAGTTTGGTTGTTGTTGTAGTTTTGTTGTATTATTATTGTTTTTGTTGTAGTTTTGTTGTTGTAGTTGATTTCTATTGTAGTAGTTTTCTAATTGTTGTTGATACTCTATTCTCCTGCTACAATTTGTTTGCTTGTTTTTTTTTGTTGAGTATAATTCATTCGTCATGATGACTTTATTGACATTCATTTCCATTGATAATTATGCCTATAATGATATCGGATACTTACGAGAGCGATCCCGTAAAGATTGCCAACATCCACCAGTAAAAAAAGTGAAGCTGTGCAACGAACTGGTACATTGCTGCTGTGTTAGTCTTCACTTTTTAATTCTTAATAAGTTTTTCTTTTTCTGAATGAAATTTTTATGGATATTGCTTCAGACAAGGCATGGAGCCACTCGATGTAAGAAACTAAAAATAATATTGCTTCTATATTAAACACTAGCCAACGATAAGTTTTAGATGGATAAATTCCAACTTAGAAAACGGCAATTATTCACTCTTGGCCCAAAATATCGCTCATGGAATGTGAGGACTAAAGGACAAATTGAGTAAAAACGAGAAATTCGAGGCCCACGATCTGGTCTTCTTATGCATCTTTTATGGTTGCTAATCATTTTATCAATCCGTTCAGATCCCTTCATACTGATATCTTTATTTCGGAGCTGCATACGCAATGGAGATGTGGAGTAAGTCGAATAATGAAACCACAAGAAGAAGAACGAAAGACAGAATATATAGACGCCATCGTTTCCCACCACCCAATTCAGCCATTTTCGTTTGATTCCGCTTTTTTATTTGTTTCTTTTTCTGTTGCAACTTATCAATAATGCCGCCTTCAGATCGTTCTTCGTTCTTCGTTCATTTGTTCCAAATTTCTTTTTTGGGGAAATCTTTGTCCATTCAGGACGGCTTTCGTTGAAGCCTTTGTCTCAGACATTCTGGTTTTTGTCCTTGTTTATGCAATTTTTATTTCTTTCATTGCAAGAAAAACAAGTGAAAAATATAGAAAACAAAAGTAAACAAAAACAAACGAAAAGAGAACAAAGAATTATGTATATATATATATATATATAAATTTATATATATATTTATATATATATATTTATATATATATATATAAATATATATATATATATATTTATATATATATATTTATTTATATATATATTTATTTATATATATATAAATATATATATATATATAAATATATATATATATAAATAAATATATATATAAATAAATATATATATTTATATATTTATATATATATATAACTATATATATAAATATATATATATTTATTTATATATATAAATATATATATAAATATATATATATAAATATGTATATATATATATAAATATATATATATAAATATATATATATATAAATATATATATATAAATATATATATATAAATATATATATATAAATATATATAAATATATATATATATATAAATATATATATATAAATATATATATATATAAATATATATATATAAAAATATATATAAATATATATATATATAAATATATATATAATTATATATATAAATATATATATATAAATATATATATATAAATATATATATATAAATATATATATAAATAAATAAATAAATATATATATATATATATATATATATATATATATATATATGATAATGATAATTACTGCATCTTTTCAGATGATCGCCGTCATATTTACTCCCAATCTCGTCGACCATGCTATCTCAGATGACTCTATACTCCCGCCGCAGATTTGCACACCTTAAAGCAAATATGACATACAAATCCTGCTGCGTATCAAACAGATCGTTTGGTTTGGACTAATAAGCACAAAGTTAACCTGACCAGGGGTTTTGTGTGAATTAAGGTGGTTTACGTAGCCAGTTTTTTGACAGAAGCACTCGTTCATTAGTGTCGCATTTCCAGCTCTGTGTGTCATGCTCAAGACCATCAATTAAACCTTTGTGAAGCACTCGCTTCAGGTTGCTGTGGGTTTGCTTTCTTTTCTCTAGAGGTTCACCTGTCACGTACAAGCTTTCGCCACTTCTGCCTTGGCAGACTAAGGTCTTCCCATGTGGCTATGTTGATTTGCAGGACTTTCAAGTTGTTCTTTGTACAGTTCCTGAACCTCCACTTAGGCTTATATTGAGGGTGCTTGCAGTTTTCCACCACAACATAAAAAAAGTTGTTTCGGCAGCCTACAATATTTCATTCAAACCACGTTACCCACCCAACGCATGTGAGATCTGATTACAAGGTCTCAATACTAGAGCAACATGCTCTCACAAGGACCTCAGTGTCGGATACTTGATGTTGCCACGTGATGTTTAAGATATGTCTCAAGCATTTGTGGTGAAATCGTTCAAGCCATTCCGAGTGCCTTTGATGCAATGTCTGTGTTTCCGATGAATACAACAGCGTGGTTAGCCAACACCTCTTGTAAACGCAAGTCCTTGTCCTGTCTGTGATGCCACCGTCAGATCTTTATTCTCTAACTTTTCCAAAGCTGCAGATGCCTTCTGAATTCGTCTGTGAATTTCAGTATCAAGAGTGCCATTCCTTGACAGAGAACTACCAAAGTAGATAAACGAATCCACTACCCGTAGCCTAGCACCACGGACGATGATGTTCGGCTCTGTGTATGTGACTGGCCCGGTGCAAGAGTGAACATCACCTTTGTTTTAGACAGACTGATATATATATATATATATATATATATATACATATATATATATATATATATATATATATATATATATATATATATCACAGATGTTGATGAACTTAATATATACATATATTAAGTTCATCAATATCTGATATATATATATATATATATATATATATATATATATATATATATATATATATACATATCTATAATATAAAGCTGAATATCTGCGTGTGTGTGTGTGGGTGGGTCTGGTCACGAATAGGCTCCTATATGGTTGACTATTTAAAAAAAAACTGATTACATATAATGATAGAAGATGTATCGAGACACAGGAATGGGTATGTTTGATCTGGCAGAACGGTGGTTCATTAAAATTGTGGGGTCTGCGTTCGCGCCTGGTCCACAAAGTATGGAAATAAAAAATTTAAAAATTAAAAAAAAAACGTTTATAAGTGTTTTTGATATAGATGTACATAAGAATACTTTGATAAGTATGTTTTAACGTAAATAGGGATGGTATAATAAAATTGTGGGGTCTGCGTTCGCGCCTGGCCTCCATAGAATGGAAATAGGCAGACACTTTAATAAATACATTTCATATCTATCTGCGTAAGTATACTTTGATAATTATGTTTCAGTTTGAAGAAATATGGTATAATAAAATTATGGGGTGTTTGTTCGCACCTGACCTCCATAGAATGGAAATATGTCACAAAGTTTACCAAGGTTTTTTTATATAGATCCACAGAATATTGTGATACGTGTTTCAGTGTGAACAGGTATGGTATAATAAATTATGAGGTTTATCTATTTTATTTTTACTTTCATCATATTTTGCTTTGGTTTTGATACCCCCAAATTCGAAGCTATCTCTTTACAACCCTTCCTTTTCATAACCTATCATACTTTCATAAATCAGAGCCCATTTTCTGTAGGCTGTTTTTGAACCCAGTCAACGACGGGTACTTTTGTTAGTATATATATATATATATATATATATATATATATATATATATATATATATATATATATATATATATATGTATGTATGAATAAAAAATCAATACGATATAAATGTTTATATCTTTTCTGTATTTATTTCCTGTGTGTTGACGTGGAGGAATACAAATAGTCTTTTGAAAAAAACAAGAATGTTTCCTTCAAAAGCACATTTCGGCGATCCTTCGATCTCCTCAGTGTGAATGAATATTGGAATCGTCCCATTACTGATTTATAATTTCCTTCCCGGTATGGGTAGGATTTTAACACTGTTTCATTTTCACTTACGTATGGTCCATGATCGTTTTCTTCTTCTGCGTTTTTTTTTCTTTTAATATCTTGAGGATGTCCCCTGCAATAGGGACGAAACGTTGATCACCATTTTATAAATACACTCGTTTTTTTCTTTTTTCCAAACAATATATATATATATATATATATATATATATATATATATATATATATATATGTGTGTGTGTGTGTGTGTGTGTGTGTATGTATATATATATATATATATATATATATATATATATATATATATATATATATATATATTAGTGATGGGACGATTCCAAAATTTTTCCCGATTCCAATACAATTACCGACTCCTTTCAAAATTTCCGATTTCGATCCGATTCCCGATTCCGATTCTGATTCTTTTAAAAGTTATACATATTTAATTAGAGATTTGTTTTGTTTTGTTTTTGTTTTGTTTCTTTCGTAAATTTTCAAATGATTACATAACCCCCTGGGTAATGTCCGTGTATATTTTTTTTCAAATGCTTGCTCTGCAATTGATTAAAAATTATAAGACAACAAAAGATTTCTTTTGATTTTAAAACAAAGCTATATTGTATCAGTTCGTATTTACTGTATAACATGCTACTTACATAAATAGTTAAATAGTTGAACATCTTCGAAGATTGGTAGGCAAAATAAGAAAACAATGTAAGAACAACATATTTAGCAACGGCACCTCTCATTGTTACGAACGAATTTCTAAATAATAATGCTACAATTTAGAAAAAAACAAAACATTTTTAACGTGAGATTACGTGAGCTTTCTATGCCTTCTCTCTATGAATGGACTAAAATTTTATTTTAATTATAAAAATTTGGCAGGTTATTAAATTGATTTACTTTGCTATGAAAAATAAAACAAAACAAAACAAAAAAGAAGTGCAAATGGTGACGATGATGATGTCGACGATGACGACGACGATGACAACGACAGCAACGACGACTTTGTAGATTAACACGCAGCTAAATCCTTATTCCAACATGAAATATTACTTTTATAGATTACGTGTTAGAACATTTTTTTTAACTGACGGGAAGAAAAGCGGTCATGGTACTTGTACAGTTTATGTCCTTTATTAAGAAACGAAAATTTCAAAAAACAATTATATTCTACGTACCCGTTATGGAATGAAGTTCTAAAAAAATTTCACTTAATTTCATCAAGAAGTTTTGTTTTTACAGCTTGTTTTCAATCTCGGGAACATGGAATTCTCTAATAAATCGCTTAATTGATATCAAAGGGAAGTAATCCATTATATTTCGACCAAAATCAATGATAATGGCGTAGTTTAGATTGACTGTTTCGAATGCTTCGAATGAATGCTTTTTGCAATAAAAACAAAACTACTTGATGAAATTAAGTGAAATTTTTTATGAGAACTTCATTCCATTTTTTTTTACACAGTGGTCACCACTTATCAAGGCCCGGAAGCCACTCAGTGATAAGGGTTATTGCAAGTACATTACGTTAGTGTGGAGATTTGATGAAGTGTTTACTTAAGGGGGCGGTTCATTAGGAATTTGTTAACGTTGGATTTGAACACATCCAAGTTGCAGTCAGGTGGGAAGCAGGCAGACGGAACAGAGTTCCACAGGCGTGCAGTTCTAAGAAAGAAGCTTTGTTCATGGAATCCACGTTTTGATTTAGGCACAGATAAAGAGTGGGGGAAATTTTTCATAGTGGATTCGGCTAGACGGGTGTTTTTCGTGATTGGCGAGGGGGACCAGAGATTGGATTTCGGACGAGCACGTGCCATGGAAATAACGATAAAGCAAGAATAGGCTCGCAACGTCTCTTCTGTGGGAGAGAGCTTGCAGGGTAGAGAAAAGGGCATCCCCCACTAAGCCACGAAGTCTATTTTGTACTCTGTCAAGGCAGGATTGGCTGTTTTTAGCAGCTCATGCCCAGATATGGCAGCAGTATTCCATCCTTGGACGTACTTGGCTCCATAACGGATACGTAGAATACAATTGTTTTTTTTCTTTTTAAATTTTCGTTTTTTAATGGGGGACGTAAACTACACAAGTACCGCGATCAATTTAGAATTTAGAGTGTGAGATCAGTTTCAAATATAAATGTAACGTAAAATGATCATCGTTTCTGGCCACCCTAATTCTTTATGGATGTTAACTAAATTGTTTCCCACTAAATTAAGTTCGATTTGCGACGTTGTAAAACCATGTGTAATCGCTTAAAAAGTAGACATCCCCCTCCTCCAATAAGCGCACATAATTTAAAATCTGTAACACACTACAATGCTTTGGAAAAGCAGCTCATTTTACGTTAAATTTATTTGTGAAATTATTTTAAATTCCTAATCGTTTTATATTTATTTAGCTTTTTATAATCATGAGTGTTTATAAGTAATGTTTATATTTCATTTTTAAATAGTTACGTGTAAAACGGTACGAAGATGTAAATAATGTATTCTCGTGAAATTATTGGTGTTTTTTATTCCGTTTTAATTTTTCGCCCATCGCAATTATAAATTTTTGTTGCGAAAAGAAAAGTTCGATTCTCCATTTTATAAACGACACAGTCCTTTCCTACTACTGTCCGTGATAATACAAAAAATAAAGAGTTGGATCCCCTATATTAAAAACCGACCTTGTGTCTAACCCTACCTTGGGTAGGGGACGACAAGTAAATAGAATCACATGTAAACTAACTTACACACCCCAGACAAAATGAGATTCTACATTTTTAGGCGATTATGTGAACATATTAAAAAAACAAAAAAAAAAAAAAAAAAAAAAAAACAACTAATTTAAAATTTAGAGAGTGGGATCAGTTTATATATATTTAAAGTAAAATCGTCTTCATTTTTCAGGCCATTATAAATTATTATGATTGTTCATTAAATTCTTTTACAACTTACCCTAAGTTAAACTGCTAAGTTTATAAAACCCGCATATTATCACTTAAAAAGTAACCTCCCACATACACAAACACACATAAATTACATATTATAGCAATCTTTGGTTAACTGTCCTTAAACGTTAGAATTACTTGGATATGGAGGCTCATTTTCTGTTAAATTTACCTGTAAAACAGACACTATAAAGTTACCTGTAAAACAGACACTATAAATTTACCTGTAAAACAGACACTATAAATTCTTAAATTTATTATTTTTTTGCTTCTCATCTGGTGGGGTATTTTTCAGAATAAATGCTACCAAAAACAAGCGAAGCTACATTTTCAACTACCTGGATAATTTTTTCTTTTCTTTTTTGCACTTTAACTTTTTTTAAAGTGTTTTTTTTTAACTTAAAATAATGGTAGTGTAAAGCCTATTGAGTTAAAACCAAATAAAAATGGTGATATTATTTAAGCCATATTCGAGCCTCGATAATAGCTCAGAAATCAGAAATCAAAGTACTGATAGAAACGCACCCAAGAAATGTCACTATGTTCACCCGATGTTATGTGAGAACAAGAAAAAAAGGCCGACATACGACGTTTAACTCTCGATAATGACTCAAAAATTAAAAATTAAACAATATACTAGTAGAAACCCACCCAATAAATGTTTCCAAAGGCAAGATAAGTTACACTTCTACTTAACAAAAGAATATATTTGACTTTTACAAAAAACAAAAACAAAAAAAAAACAATTTGAACTATTGCATCACATTAAAATAAATATTAAACAAAAATAAAGTAAAAATATGTTGGTAATTAATTTTCAAACCATGAAACACATTTCGAATATCTTTAAAATAGTTATTTAAAAATACACTTACATTTTATGTTGCCAAATTGTCGAAGCCAAACGGTATCGAAGATGTTAATTACCCCCAAATACTTTCAGTTAGTGTTCTAGGTTTTTATTGTCTTATATAGGGGAGTGAGATTGGTGGGCTCTAGACGGCATTGGCGCCGCCGTAGGAATCTCTAAGTATAAACATAAATGATCCCGGCAGAATCAAAGAAAATCACACGGAAGCATGACGTTTCACGAGTTCATTTCAAATTCAATTCAAGGCCAATCCTTTTCACACCTTTCGCCATTCCTTGTCATATTAGCCAATGCCAAGTAAGAGAGCGGAAAAAAACCTAACCGGACAAAATCCAACACTATTATATTCTACTTTTGATTCAATTAGCAATAGTATTTGATATTATTTGTCTTGCCAAAATATTTCTTTAAATTTAAACAACTTTTTTAATACCTTGCAAATAAACTGCATTCTTCTAAAGGTTATCTAGCGAATTTTCGCAAAGTTTCAAGTTTTATTTTGTTTATTTTACGCAGATAAAATAAATTTAGATCTTCTTTTAATGTTATCATGATCTATAGAGGTTAATTTTACTAATAGTTTAATAGGAATAAATATTTATCAACGGTATCAGCAATGAAAAATGAATATAATAAAATATTAAAAGAATCGGTTTTGGAAGCGGAAATTAGGCACAAATTTTTCCGATTCCGATACCGATTCCGATACCCCCAGAGCTACCGATTTTTCCGATTCCCGATTCCGATTAATCGGCACAACACTAATATATATATATATATATATATATATATATATATATATATATATATATATATATATATATATATATAAATTCCCGATTCCGATACATCTACCGAGTCCGATTCTGATTCTTTATAAATCTCTAATTATTTAACTATAAGATTTTTTATTTTCCCCGATTTTCGTAAACACACACACACACACACCCACACACCCACACACACGCATATATATATATATATATATATATATATATATATATATATATATACATATATATAGCACATTCTACCCTCGCTATAGTCCAGACCTTGCTCCCTGTGACCGTTGGTTATTTCCTTAAGCTCAGTTTAAACTTTAGAGACTGTCGTTATGAGACAATTGAGGAGAAGAAAGAAACACGCAGATATTTTCCTAAACGTCAAAATACACATTTTGAAGGATGATCTATGGATTTTAGCTTTACTGGTGGTTGAAAATAGATAAATGTTTAGTATTTTATTATTATTACCAGCAATGGAAGATTTTACTTTAAACAAAAAGAAATAAGAAAAAGACAATTAAAAGAATCGTTTTGGAATCGGAAAATAGGCATCAATTTTTCTAATTCCGATACCCACAAATCTCCCGATTTTTCCAATTCACGATTCCGATTCCGATTAATTGTCTCAACACTAATATATATATATATATATACAAGACTAGCCGTGACCCGTATGGTCAGTATGTTATATTAGCTATGGAATTCATGTATGAGCGTGACACTTGTGACGTAAAGAAAATAGTTTTGTTTTTTTGACATAACAGAAATATTTCTATGAAAGTATATTAAAATGAAAAATCACGGACGGATCACTTAAACATGAAAAAAAAAAATCCCGCCTATTCGTGTAAAGGTACCTATTTTTCTGAATAATCGCTCAAAAATCGAAAATTGAACATGATTTTCCTACGAATCGAATGCCGACGAAAGTCATTTAGCAGCAAAAACACACATGAACCTACCGATGAGAAATATAAGAATGAAAAACCCATATTGGAATCCTTCAACCAAGTTATAGAAACTTAAAATCTAAAAAAAAAAAGAATAATTAATAAAACATGAAACAAAAAAAAAATAAGACCTAAATAAATAAAATAAAATAAAACTAATATTGAAACAGATTAGTAAATTTGTCAACAAATTCACCGTTCTCACACAACTATTTTGTATCTAGAAATGTAAACAAAAAAAATAAAAAAAGAAGGAGGGAAAAGTACGGATAGAGAGTAGTAGTAGTAGTCTTGGCTTTACTACAATTGTCTTTATGCTTGTCAACGGGTTAAAGTTGTTTAGTTGTAAGAAAATAGCGACAGTATAGTTGTAATAAAGAATAGTTGCAAAACACCCCCACTCTTCCCATGTTAAATAATAATTTCGAAATAATAACGTTAATATTTCAGTGCGCAGGTCAAAATCTGCAAAAGAAGCGATTTGTGTTTATTTGTTTACATTGTTATAGGTTAATGTTTATGCGCGCATGCGCAACTGGATGTCGTAAACCGGAAAGTGGGTTACATCACTCGTTAAAAGGTCATTTGAATTTTATATATATATATATATATATATATATATATATATATATATATATATAGGATTAATTTATATTGGAATTATCAGCAAAGATAAAATATTGGTAAAATTTAGTTACACTCTTTTGAAGGTTTGAAGTTCAATCTCAGGTGTGGTCGGTACTAAAAATACTGTTACGAATTACTTAGGACTTCTACCCGGTTATTGTCATGTGCTAATCCCTAGTAACCCTTATTAATTCCTAACTGTACATCGAACCGATACCCTAATACTAACTTCGATGCACCTTATTATAACAAAGGTCCATCCAAAATTTCATCGATATCGATTCAGTAGTTTTCGAGAAACCTGTAGAGTAAATATGTTATTCTAGTGACTCACTATTAATCCATAACTGTGGATCTAAGCATAGAAACGCACATATATGGCGAACTATATATATATATATATATATATATATATATATATATATATATATATATATATATATATATATATATATATATATATATATTAGTGTTAGGGCAATTAATTGGAATTGAAATCAGAATCATTAATTGAGAAAATCGGGACTTAAATTTTAATAAATTTCTATGCAATATTTCATATATGTGTTTATTTGTTTATGCACTATATAGGCATTTAAAATTGTCGTAGACTCTTGAAAATTCAGGATATTATTGCTATATGTCTCATGAAGTGAATAATTAATTTTTATGATTTCAGATTAAAATGAACACAGCTACAGCAGGAATTGGAATACACTATAGTAAAGTCTGATTTTCACATTGACTGAATTTCAAAAATGCCATTTGGTCGTGAGGACACTTTCTAAAAACGATATGCAATAAAATTCTGTTTTAAACTTGAAAAAAATGCCACAGAAACGTATGGAATGCTTCAGGTTGCTTTTGGACTATCTTGCATGAAACGCACCTCATTTTTCAGTGGCATAAAAGAGATTCAAGGAAGGCAGGGTGTCTGTAAGGGATGATGATAGGTATGGGAGGAGTAAAGAAGTCAAAACACGAAAATTGATTGGCCGAATAAAGAATTTCATGGATGAGAACCGTCGCGTGTCTATAGAGACAATAAATGCAGAGTTTAATATCAGCGTGGGAAATGTACGCACAATTATTCGCAAGGAACTGAATATGCGGAAGATTTGTGTGAAGCTTTTCCCAAGAGGGCTCAGAGAAGATTAGATATTTGACCATGATAGGCATCAAGACGATTTTCTACTCTCCCCATAGTCCAGACCCTGCTCCCTGTGACCTTTGATTATTTTTTAAGCTCAGTTAAAACCTTAGAGATTGTCGTTATGAGACAAAAGCAAAATATCATGAAAGTAAAAATAAAATTGATAAACCCCATAATTTATTATACCATACCTGTTCACACTGAAACACTTATCACACTATTCGAAGCTGTGATGAGGATTATTGACATGCTCACACAAGAGGACTTCCATGGGGCTTCCAGAAGTAGTTTAAGGAGTACAATAATGCATTGCAACCGGAGGAGATTACTGTCGAAAAGGGATTAGAGTTTCATGTGTATACTATCAATAAAATGGCCAATATGAAAATACTCTGGAAACTTATTGAAGGCACCTGGTAATACCATTAAAAAAAATTCTTTTCACTTCCAAACAAGGCTTATTGCCACTTGATCGTTAGATTATGAGGTGTTGATACAGCGAGATGCTTAAGCAAGAAATGAGTACACGAAATATGCCGATATTATAATAACAACCAAAGTAAATTTATTTACAGCATAAATACAAGCATATAATTCTTAAAGTTCGTAGCAAAAGATGTATGAGAAACGTTACTTATCTGTTGGTCTCAAAAGTCTTTGATGAAAGTTTGACTGGTGGTTTGGCGCTTGCCAAAACCAGAGAGTGTTTTCGTCACGTCTGCATTCTGTGAAGCCCAGGGAGAAAGAGATAGATGACACAAACCGGATGTGGAAGTAGGTTGTATCGCCCCCTTGTGACAAAGGAATGATATTACCAGAGTTAATCGTAGTTACCTTAAGGTCATTAGTAGGGCTGTGACAACAGAATATTCTTTTCATTCTTTTGACTCTCAAGTATATATCCGATATAGTAAGGCACAGTCAATCAACCGAGAACCACATCCGTCTATATAAAAGCATATAAGATATTAATGGATATATACTCAAGAATCAAAACAGTGAAAAGAATATGATGCTGTCACAGCCCTATTCATTAGTTTGTGTCTGTGTGTTCGCTTGTGTGGGGAACTCAGTTCCCATATATGTACGTCGAAGTGGTCATAAGTGGTACGAGTTCATTATTTTAGTTCTAATTGTTTATGCTTTCACGCATACTATTTGTATACAGGATGTAAACGATTAATTGGCAGTTTTAGATCTCAAACATTAAATCTTGATAAAGAAGGGACATTAACAGATTTGTGTATGTTTATTTAAATGTTTATTAAATACAAACAAATACTAACATTTTATTCTGTGTCCACCTTCTTCGTCCACAACTTGCTAAATGCGAGCCCTAAAAGCACGACAGGCCTTGACAGGTGACCCTTTCTCGCCTTAAAGAGGTCTTCATGAAGGCTACACTGTTATGGGGGTGGGGGGCAAGCATTAGAAACTTTCTCAACATCGCCCCATAATCAATAGTCGCCGAGGTTCAAATCAAGCGAGCTAGAGGGCCAGATATTTGAGAGCACAAAAAGCGGCCACTCTCTCTCTCTCTTCAAGAAGGTTTGCACTGTTTTTGACCGAGGAGCAAGTGCAGAGTCCTACATGAACACCACTTTCTAGGGATCATAGTTCTTCTTAACCCAAAGTAAAAGAACTTCCTCCAGAATCTTCAGATATTCCGCGGTATTAATCTTCAGGTCCACTTCAATGAAGTGAAACGGCATGAGTTTCCTACCGTTGGCAACAATTCAAAACACCATGATAGAGGCAGGGTGTTTACCCTGCGTGATCGGAGGAACACCAGAAGGATCATTGGCAATAACTCTCGAGTTTCTTTGGTTGGAGACTTCGTCTACCACGAAGTTTTTCTTATTCACAAACATGCTTCAGGTGATTGAGTAGCAAGGGGCTTCTCTCTTTACGAATGGTCTTAGATTTCGCTGTCAGAATGTTACGACGTCGTCTACAATATGACTTCAATGTCAAGATTTTTCCGCACTAGAAATGATCATTTCGGTCACATTCCGCTTTTTCGCTAGTTCAGCCATTTACTGTGATGGATTTGCTGCAATGAACTCTTTCAAGCAACCAAGAAACCTTCTGTTGCGGATTTTATCACATTCCTGACTGTGAGCCTTCTTTTGAACGTCTTTACCTTCCTTAAGTTCGCTGGCCCTGTCGGTGGGGCATTAGAATACGCTGACTGCCCTCCTGCAGAGGGTAAAAGTCCCTCAATGGGGGTCCTGGATATGACCTTAAACTTAAAAGTGGTGAGGGCCCCAGCTTGTGGGCTTTGGGGAGTGTGGAGCCACCATTTAATTGTCATTGCTCCCAGGTCCAATCTGACCCGGAGTGGTAGTACCTGTTAGAGTCCCAACTATGGGTTAAATAGAAACCGACTCGAAAAAAAAAACAAAAACAAATATATTCTATTAAAAATTTTTTTCTTCAAAATAACTGGATTTGGCATAACCGTAAAAGGGTTGATATGCCATAAAACAAAAACAACAAACCAACCTTCCTCCCAAATTTTATTAGAGTCGGCTCCCTCGCATTGTGTTTTCTAGAAAAAAAACACGTAAGATGTCTACCCACGGTTTGATAAAAATATTTTCCACTAATATTTACAAATAACAAAAGGATTCAGTTAAAAATTAAATCATAGGAAAGTCTTAAAAAGTACCCTGATGACCCCTGAAAATTGACCCACCCTCAAACACAAGGTCCGATTTCTTGCAATACAGAGCCAACCTCCTTTTCCAAAGTTGAATAAAACAAACAAACAAACAAAAAAGAACATAAAGTTTACACCCGACGAAGGTCGGAGGTTTCATCGACCGAAAAGTTGTGGCCAATAACAAACAGAACGAAAATCATTGTCCGAACAAAAAAAAAAACATCAATACAAACAGCTTTCATTAATTTAATAATTTCATTAAGACGAAAAAGCGGAAGGTTAACGTTACTACTAACCCCACAGGTGCAACATTACACCGGGTTTCATGTCCCCAAAGAAAAAACGTACTTATTGGATAATTCATTCAATCTGTGCGTTTAATGCGATTGTCTGATCGATAGGCCAATAGACGGGGACACTTGTCTCTATAAATACATCTAAAAACTAAAACAAAATTGAAATAATATATATATATAAAAACAACAAAAACATATATATTTCCCCGGAGTTAATTTTTCGTGCAATATCTAATGACGAACGTCATTTGCCGTCAGGTTTTACAAATAATTATTCAAGACGTCACCTCCCTTGTGAAAATTGTACGCGTCAGTGTTGAATGCGAGGAAGTGTCAAGATGGCGGACGGATAAAACAGTGAAAGCTAAAATGACTATATATATATATATATATATATATATATATATATATATATTTTTTAGCAATTTCAATTCATTGAAATTTCTCTATGCCACATCAAATCGGTAATGAAAACCTTAGATATATATGATACACATACACATGGACACACACGCACGCACACACACACACACACACACACACACACACACACACACACACACACACACAAAAAAAAAACATCTGTATAAACCAACTGACTATATATATATATATATGTATATATGTATATATCTATAAAAATGAAATTGTCTGTGTGGTGGTGTCTTTGTGGTTACATTTCCCTACCAAACTAGTCTGTCAATTTTAAATCTGCAAAGTCGAGATTTGACATAAGGGGTATTGACATTTGGAAAAAATTTTTTAATCGGTTTTTGGTCAGAAATTTAGCTGTTAAGGAGTCAAAGTTCAACGAGTTGACCCTCGAAAACTCTACCAAGCTCCTCCGCCAATTTTGGGTCTAAACACTTGAAAATTTTAGATGTAGGTTAATTGGACATGGATCAAACTTTTAAATTTGATTTGAGCCCAAAACAATAAAGGTTAAAATTGAAGTCAAGGTTAAAAAAAAAATTTGACCTCTGCGGTCTCTACAAAATTACTCCGCCAATTTTTGGTCTAAACATTTGAAATTTTACATACAGTGTAGGGCTAGCCAAAGGGGGCTGAAAGATTTGACCTTAACGGTCTCTAGCAAACTATTAATGCAATTTTGCAATTTTATTTATTGAAATTTTATATAAAGGGTATTCAGACATGCCATGCAAGCTTTTTAATCAGTTTTTAGGCGAAAATATTGAAGCCAAGAGGTTAAAGTTGTAAGAGTTGACATTTGCAGACTCTACCAAAACCCTCCGCCAATTTTGGGTTTAAACACTTGACATTTTAGATGTAGGTTACCTGGACATGAGTAAAACTTTTTAATATATATATATATATATATATATATATATATATATATATATATATATATATATATATATATATATATACGTATGCACATAAAGTTATGAACAGTACACAGGGCCCGAGTAAATCTGTCTAGTATATTTTGATTACGCAGATTTGTGATTTTTAATTTGGATCTATATGTCAACATTGTAAATCCAACTAATTCTTATGAGAAAATGGATTCTTATGATAATTTCGCCTTTGTATATACCTAACCACTGCACATAAGCCAATAAAAATAAAGATAATTTATCAATAGGGCTCTGATAACAGCATATTCTTTTCATTGGTTTGACTCCTGAGTATATATCCGTTAATATATATTTTATGTTTTTTATAGACTGATGTAGTTCTCGGTTGATTGACTGTGTCTTACTGTGTCGGATATATACCCGAGAGACAAAAGAATGAAAAGAATATTCTGTTGTTCAAAACTAGCTTAATCCCTGACGATGAATTCAAATGGATTCGAAAGTACTCGGACTTATCTTCCTTCTCCTACCCTTTAATCTTTTTTATGCCTACCTTATACCTCACCCATCTGGTACTGGCCAACAACGATGCGCCGGCTAGTACCAGATGGGTGCCCGTTTGGGAACGCTAGCCACTGTACGTACCGCACCGAGTCGTAGAAATTTCCAGATTGTTATCTGGGGGCGCGTTTAACTCACGGAGGGGAAATACACTCCCGAATCAAGACGGAAAGCACCGGGAAACTATCGCCTTTACTTGTCTTCCCGGGATTGCCTTGGCTCTACAATTTGGAGAACCGTGGTTGCCGACGCTGTTAAAACAGCAGGGCCTCTGCATGCATGCGTATATATAAACTCTACACATCCTCTGTATGCCACAAAACTGCAACTGATAGTTAATGTTTACGACATGGCGTCGAATTGACTGATAGACTCCGTTTTGTTGGATTTCTTCAACAGTCTTGATCTATCAATAATGTACCATTTTAAATGCTTTTGCACTCCTAATGGGGGTAGATATTTAATCGCTGTGCACCGCAGCAAAATGTGGCACAAGGCCGGAAAGTGCAGAACAGGCGAGCTCCTCTAAAGAAGGGGCACTCTCGTCTCTCAAAAAATTGCCTAATCGCCCGTCAGCATTCCCCGGTAGGGGCGCCTCAGGTGACAAGCAATTAACTTGCCCCACCGGAAAGCCCGGTGGCAAGGCCTGGGAGGGTGGACCTCTTTGGTAGTACCCAAGCAGTGTACCTCAGTCCGACAAGTGCTGGGACGGTTCCCGGCCCCTCATCTGTCGAGCTGAGTGTCAAGAACGGATCCTTGATGAGTACTTCTACTCTGTCTCATTACAGCTGAAGCCGCTAGGAGACACATCCTCCAACACGAGTGATCGGGAGTATGAGACTAATGATTTCGACGATCGTTTTTATAACCACCGGCTGTGCCAACCAACCAATGAAAATCTTCTAAAGTTACTATAAAAATTGTCGAATTTTGGATTCAATCAGTTCGCCGTTTAACTACGTCACGTCACTTGATTCTTGTCTGCCATCTTTGTTACAGGCAATTACTTTACACTCAGGATCTGATCTGAACTACACTGCTTCTACGCCGCCATCTTTGTTACTGGCAATTGCACTCAGGATCGTACTACACTCTGTTCAACATAATGTCTCAACACTTAACACACCACACCAAGGAGAATCGTAAGTTGACATAGCTTTATGCGAGTCTCTCCATCGTCACTGTTCAAGGAAACGTCATGCGCCTGCTCTCAGCCTACCAAGTCAGCAGGATATCCAATAAACTTCCTTGTATGCTGTATATAACATTTTCCATATTTGATGGTTGAAAAAGATTAGTCAACGTAATTTAAATTTTTGTTGGAGCTTAATTAGATTTATGCTCAGTACGACAAAGTCCATCCTTCCCCGTGAGAAGTGGTTATTTTCTTGCCATTCTTCTGGGACTTAGTTTTAACTTGGACAGTATATACCTCATTCTATGCAGACAATTTAAAAATATTTCTTGCTTTTTATAAAGCAAATTTTCTCTAACTGTTGAAAGATTTCAACGTGCATTTTTATTTTGCTAAGTATATATGCATTTGTATTACCTAATATCATTGTAGCGTAGGCTGTTAACCGGTTTGTGTAAGGTCGATGAGCATGTTGAGAAGAGATATTCATCCCCGATCTTGTGTACGCCAAATACACGTGCTACTACAACTCCGAATAAAAGGGAACAGCAACATTAAGAGAAACATATTTGAATAAGAGATCTCAAAGGAAGAACATTAAAGCAGAGTTATTAAAGCAGACCAAGAAATATTTATTTAAAGAGAGAAGTTATGAACAATAATAGAGTTTGTTGTGTACACGCATGTGTGAGTACGAACGATTATGCATTAAGTTAAAAGTGTTCGTTACGCGTATATGTTCATTGTGCATACGTGTGTCTGGTGTTTGTGTGTGATCACGAGAGTTCATTAATATGTGTATGCATTCTTACCTTGAAAAAGAATGTACTTCGTTTTATCTTAAAAGGAAGGTATCGGAAATGCGCGTGTGTTCACATCGACGGTCAAACGCTTAAGAGATAAAGAGATAGGTAAGTAATGGAATTGCCAAGAGAGCGAACAGGAAGTATGTCGGATGAATCTAAAGTTGAGACAAGGGGGATTAACTGGTGAGTAATTGAGACACGTTTGTGAAAAAAACTCTGAAAAAGCATCTTCCTTTGTTTTAAACTTCTTAACATTAATTAACAACACGAATTGGAACAAATACACCGAAGACATTGCCAAGGCTGTTGCGAAAAAGGTGTCTTCTCTCTACAGGGTTTAAAACTTTCTCACGCCTGAGAGTATCCTGCACCTCTACAAAGCCACCATTCGCCCACGGATGGAGTATTGCTGCCACATCTGAGGTAGTACATCTGCCACTAGTCTCTCGCTCTTAGACAGGGTCAAATATGGCATAATCACATTGACACACCGGTTCCTGTCAGATCACCGAAGTTAAGCAACGTTAAGCCTGGTCATTACTAAAATGGGTGGCCAATTTGGGAATTACAGGCACTGTATGTAGGAGGACGTCGACACCTCCCTGTAAAAGTTGCAAAAAAACTAACGGCAGCATCTCCACTAACAGGGGGTATACATGCGACTGGGGGCCGCTTTATAGTAGTATACTATCGCTTCCCCGGGAAGGTTATTTGGTTGAGGAACGTCCTGGAAACGCAACCAGCTCCTCGGGGAATAAACGATATCCAACAATATCTAACGATAGGCACATATTGGAAACATCAACAAAAACGGGTCGATATGTCATCGACTATAACTGATTGGCATGGGTCGCTTCTTCATTGCATCGTTACAGGTATCTTCCCATCGTCGGTATTAATGACATGCTGAAATCGAACGCTTGTACAAAAATAGCGAACAAATGCATTTTTATAAAAATATAATTTATTTAAGATTTAACAATGAGGAACATATTTTTATAAAGACCAGTTGAAACCAGACGCATGCTTATGTCACGTCCGCCGACCCCAGAATGCAATCGTCAAATTGTTTAAAACAATGAAATTATATTTAATTCTCTCTATCTTCATTGAAAGAGAGAGAAGGGGAGTGAAAGAGAGAAATAGAAAGAGAGAGAGAGAGAGAGAGAGAGAGAGAGAGAGAGAGAGAGAGAGAGAGAGAGAGAGAGAGAGAGAGAGATCAGTTTTACGCAATGTTTTGTTTTCGAATGCCTCGTTGACGAGTTCTCCGGGTTTGACCTTTCAAATTCTAAGGTCTTATATCGTTTTGCCTTGGTCATAGCAGAACATTTTCAAAATCACAAACATCTGTTTAACACATTTGCACTGCACAAGTGCAGATTAAGTTAGGCACAAGGTTCATTAATGTAGAAGCCCTCAGCTCACTCAAAAGAGGCTACCTCATTGTGCCACAATAGGTCTAGTGCCGTTTCACATATACAGTGTCCAAAAAAGAGTTTCCGATCTAATAGATCCCGTGCTATCAACCAACCCTGTCCCATCACCGAAATTTTGCTTCACTGTGCCTGTTTTACAAGTATTTGAATGGTATGTGTCCCGACGATCTCAAGGCATCTGTACCCCCTCGACGTAAATACACCAGACTAACCCGGCAATCTGAAAAATCTCACCCCTACACTGTAGTGATCCTTGAATCCCCCCTGAACTGCTAGCAAGTTTTGGAATTTCCTCTAAGGAACTTCTTTCTTGACCGTACTGACAAGTAGAAGTTTAAATGTAGTATAAACAGACATTTCGCTGCTCAATTCCCTACATAGTACCCCTTTAAATATGGTCCCAAATAGTAGCCCTTACGTCCAAGTGGCACTGCGCCTTGTGTAAGGTGAAATAACAGTAAAAAAAAATCGCCCTGCAAATAATTAAAAGCAGTTTATACCATTAGTCAGTGCTAGTATTTATACAACATAATCACGCCTACACACTGGTTCTCGTCAGATCACCAGAGAAAAGCAACGCTGAGCCTGGTTAGTACCAGATGGGTGACCATTTCGGAATTCTTGACGCTGTATGTGCTCTCTGCTTATCTCGGCATTGTTTCCAGTCGTCCTGTACATACGTTTCACTTGCTACTATCATTTAACAATGTCGACTCAGGAGAGGTGTTATTGGGGATTGCTCACCTCCTGCCACAAAAATTTCACGCGTAGGCATTCCTTCGTGGGTATCCATAATCTTTCAAAGTCTGAAGGAGCCCCCTTAGTACTTATAGGGTTCCTCATCGTTATTCAGATAATCGTCCCACTTCGTTAGCCCTAATCCTTGAGTAGCTCTTGGCCTTGCTGAGTGGTGCAGCAATTGTAAAAAATAAAATATTTAAAGTTGAAATGCAGTTGCTGATTTATTTTTCTTCTACATCGATTTAATGAAAGGTCCATTACTCTGATTATTCATTAGTACGTGGATTATTACTTTCACAACGTTTCAGCCGATGTAACCTTCTTCTTTATACAGATGTATCTTTTAGAACTAGACACAAGGAGCTTTAAATAAGCTTCCAGATTTTTTTTTTTTGTATAGGCACTTAAAATTATCGTAGACTTTTGAAAATTCAGTATGTCATTGCTATACATTTTATGAGGTAACTGACCAATTTTTAAAGATTTCGGTTTCAAGAACAGCTACCGAAGGAATTAGAATACACCCTACTAAAACTTGATTGTCACGGTTGGCGAATTTCAAAAATGCAATATGGACGCAAGGGTACTTTAAAAGAACGATATGCAATAAAATTCTATTGTAAACTTGGAAAAAAATGCCACGGAAACGTTTTGAATGCTTCAGACGGCTTTTAGACCATCTTACATGAGTTGAGCATCATTTTTGAGTAGCGTAAGAGATTCAAGGAAGGTACGGGAGGCTGTGAGGAAGCATGAGAGTTATGGGAGGAATAAGGAAGTCGGAACACCAGAGCTGATTGGTCAAATGAAGAATTTCATGGATAAGGACTATCGGGTGTCTAAAGAGACAATAAATATTCAGTTTGATATCAGTGTGTGAATTGTACGCCTAATTATTCGCGAGGGAAGATGTGGAAGATTTGCGATAAGTTTGTCTCAAGAGTGCTTAGAGACTATTTGACTAAGATGGACACCAAGACAGTTTATCACCCAATACATAGTCCGGAACTTGCTACCTTTGGTTATTTCCATGCGGCCTTCCAGAAGTTGTTGGAACGGTTATGATTACTGTACACGCAATAACCCTTATCCTCGAGTAGCTTCCGGGCCTTGATAAGTTGTGACTACCTTGTAAAAAATTGCTGGCTGTTGTTCTCGAAGTTTCCGATGCATTTCATCCATTAGTTGACAGTACTTTTCCATAGTAAAGGTTTCCCCTGTATTCATCGGCATCTAAATATTTGACTGAGCATCACCGGTCGTCATAAAGAACCCCCTTTTTATTGCAAGCCACAACTCTGTCGAAAAACGGGTCGTTCTTGTGGCATAAAAGAAGGGAGGATAACACTTTATAACGGCGTTGCTTTGGGCTGTCGTTCAGTTGGTGAGACACCCATATGTCAAGTTTTCATATTTACAATCCCTTTTAGATGGTTGGAAATCGTCGTATACGTTACGTTTAATTCAGATACCCATATATCAAGTTTTCATATTTACAATCCCTTTCAGATGGTTGGAAATCGTCGTATACGTTACGTTTAATTCAGACACCCATATATCAAGTTTTCATATTTACAATCCCTTTTAGATGGTTGGAAATCGTCGTATACGTTACGCTTAATTCAGACACCCATATATCAAGTTTTCATATTTACAATCCCTTTTAGATGGTTGGAAATCGTCGTATACGTTACGTTTAATTCAAAAGAAAGTTCTCAAACAGTTGTGGATTGGCTTCGACTAAGGTTCTTAATTGATCGTTGCCAACATCCGATAGCCAACCACTACGCTCATCATCTTCAAGACTCTCTTCGCCACCATGAAATTTCTTAAACAACCATTGTTCTGTGCGTTCAGTAGTGGTTTTGGTCCAAACGCTTCGTTGATATTGCTAGCTGTCTCAGCAGCTTTTCGGCCTAGCTTGAATTGAAATTAGAAAATCGTGCAAATTTGCTTTTTTCCATTTTTGTATTCTCAACGTTCCGAAGGAAAAAAAAAGACATAATTGTTTAGAACGCTTGTAATTTAAACGATTAGATAGGGAGAAAAACGCTCCTTAAAATTATGTACATAGTAAAAGTATTATAATGAAAACTTATTTGAACATATATCATTTGAAATCAAACTTAAAAATTCTGCAAGGACATTCATGTCCACCTCAGAGTGGTCCAGAAATAATGACGAAAGGCAAATAAAATCAGTCACTACTTCTGGGCCACGCTATATATATATTAATTTAATATAGGTTTGATGTTTTATAGTTTTAATTTCGTATGTGATGGTACCTCCCATCCTTTGTAAAGTTCCTGATCTGCTACGCTTAAGTACCGATTTAAGACTTCTTGGCGGCCTCTTAACCACAACCTACATAAGTATAGAGTCAGGCCATTGCATTGAAAATGACGTCGTATCTGAAGGTTAAGCAGTCAATACGCGCTGTTTGGGATGCAATAAAGTTTTTTTTTTATTAAATTATAACGAAGATAAAAATTCCTCTTTATTCTAATTGTAAAAAGAAAAACGTAAGAGAAAAAACATTCAACAGACAGAGACTTCCACAAGTTTTCAGTTCTCGGATAAGAGCTGCTGGAATAGGAAGATGTATGATAAAGGGATATATGAAGGGCGAAACATTGAAGATCACTAGATCAACAAGTCAAACGAACTGAAGCAAAGGACACAAGAAAAAATCAGAAACCTAGCCACATCACGCGCACGCGTGTGCGCGCGAGCGCGCGCGCGTGTGTGTGTGTGTGAAAGAAAAGGATGGAAAAAGCCGAAAGTGTGTTTGGTAACAGAGCGCGCGTGAGAGCGTGTGAAGATAACAGCAGCAGCAGCTGAAGGATAGATGACCAGCGAAAAGATTAGCAGCAGCAGCAGCAGCAACCGAAAAGCACGTATGAAATTAGCAAGTTTGCGCATGCTTGCGCCACAAGAAAAGGATAGAAAATAACTACAAGTTGTCGGGAGAGAAAAGTGCGTCCGGACAAGATGTACGCGTAAAAGTCGAGGGTGAGAGAGTTTTAAGAAAAGCACATGTGTGTGTGCGTGCATGTGTGTGTATGTGTGTGTGTTTGTGTATGTGTGTGTGTATGTGTGTGTATGTGCGTGTATGTGTGTGTATGTGTGTGTGTGTATGTGTGTGTGTGTATGTGTGTGCGTGTATGTGTGTGTGTGTATGTGTGTGTGTGTACGAAGAGACTTAGTGGGAAAAAAAAGAGATGCTTTGTTTTGGAAGAACCACGATAAACACTCGTCTAGTTGAAACCACTGTCAAAAATTTTCGCCACTCCTTATCTGTGCCAAAATAAAAACGTAGATTCCATGAACAAAGCTTTTTTCTGAGAAGTGCACGCCTATGGAACTCTGTTCCGGTTGCCTGTTTCCCACCTGACTACAATCTAGATGTCTTCAAGTCCAATAAAAAAATACTTGATGAACAGCCCCCTTAAGTAAGACACTTTATCAAATCTCCAATACTAACGTACTGTACACGCAATAATCCTTATACCGAGTGGCTTCCGGGCCTTGATAAGTGGTGACTATCTTGTAAAAAAAAAAAGAATAAGTGTATTTCACTTACACTTTTAAAAAGTGTCGAGTCGGATTTATATTAATTTCCTTTCCTTTGTTTGTTCCGGCCATGTTACAGTGTGTGTGTGTGTGTGTGTGTGTGTGTGTGTGTGTGTGTGTGTATGTGTGTGCGTGTGTGTGTATGTGTGTGTGTGCGTGTGTATGTGTGTGTAAAAGAGAGAGAACGAGAGAGAGAGAGAGAGAGAGAGAGAGAGAGAGAGAGAGAGAGAGTGAGAGAGATGGTCAAGAGAATACGTAAGGGTGGGGTAAACCAAATTACAGATGCGAAAATATATTTGCACTCATACAAGCACAACAAACATTGAAACAAATTAATTACAACAAATAAATAAAACACAAACAATGATTTTTTTGTTTAATTAATGTGTTTTAATCACTACGAAGACAATTTTTATCATCCATACGTAATCGGACAACAGTCCCAAACTTTTATGTGTCCAGTTATTTATTTATTTTTAATTTTTCTTTTGTAATGGCTAAAATAATTCAGAAATCAGCCTGATATAAACAAGTCTTGTGAAAAAAATGTCCAGCGATCTTTTTTTTTTTTTTTTGTAAAAATGAAGTCCACAATAATTAATGTAATTGCGTTTTTCGTCAATAATATATAATTACTGTAATCATGTATTCTGTAATGAAATCCTATGAAACCTCGTTAAGTCGAACAAAATATTTCGACAATAAACATCAAAGTCAACCACTCAAGAATCTTTCTTTCCAAATAAATGTTTGCATGTAATATATTATGTGTGTGTGTATGTATGTATGTATATGTATATATATATATGTGTGTGTGTATTTTACTCAATTATTATAGATGAAATAGTTATCTACGAACACGTGTTTCATGTATAATATATATATATATGTGTGTGTGTATATATATATATATATATAGGTATATATGTATATTTATGTATGTTTGTATCAATATACGTATTAGATGTATATTATATTATATATTTACATAAGTAAATGTATACATGTATATATAAATATATATATACGCATATATATTTATATGTATATATATGTATACTTGCTATATATATATATATATATATATATATATATAGTAAGTTATGAAAAAACACATATAGAGGTACAATGAATGAGTTGAAAGCAACCATTGAAGGAAGATGTATCAACATACCAATGGGACTGATTAGGAACGTTTTCGCTTCAATCAGTGAGCGTTGTTAGCTGTTCATGGACAACAATTTGAACACTTTCGATAATTAGCTGGTTTTTTATATTTGTTCACAGTATTTTGATGTATGGAACTTTTCTTTCTTATAATAAATGTTGGTTTTATGGTCATTTAAAAAGTATATACACTTTATTGGGACACCCTGTATATATATATATATATTATATATATATAATATATATATATGTCTGTATATATTATATATATGTATATATTATGTATATATTATATATATACACATCTATATATATATATATATATAAGCATGCTGTATACTTCGATAAATCTCTTTAAAGAAACAAGGTAATTACTTCTCAACTATTTTTATTTGCCTTTATATTTTGCTAGATTTTCATCAATATGTGTTATATATATATTAATGTCTATATATACATATGTGTATATATACATATATATATTTATATACACATCTATATATATACATATATATATAAATATATATACATATATATATGCGCATATACATATATATACATAGGCATATATTCATATACACCGATATACACACATAAATATACGTATATATACATGCACATGTATACATGTATACACACACATATATGCACATTTATACACGTATAGTATTTTAATTCTGTATTTAGAAATAAATAAATAGATACATAGATAATTTATATTTTTATATTTATTGATTTATTTAAGTTACTTGTTTTACATGTAAGTGATATTAAGTTGACGGCCAATTTCTGGTTCAATTCCTATGAAATAATATCAAATTAAAATAAGATATACATATTTTTGGAATTAGAGAATTCAAGTGTTATTTTATTTTGATTAATATTTATTTCAAGAAAATATATTGACTTTTAAAAATTAAGCTTAGTGCTTATTTCTGTCTCCGCGGTTCTTGTATGAGAAAATGTTTGACAAAAGTACAACTCATATATATATATATATATATATATATATATATATATATATATATATATATATATATATATATATATATGATAAGAATAATAGTAAATAGTAATCTGACAAAATAGAGAAATAAAAAGGAACAAACCGAGTTATGTGTTCAGCAACGTTTCCTCTTTATTATATATATTATCTTATATATGTATATCCATATATATATATATATATATATATATATATATATATATATATATATATATCCATATATATATATATATTCATATTGCCTATTAAGTATAACAATATCTACTTTAGGAAAGTTTAATTGTAAAAATATATCGGATGTACGTATATATATATGTGTGTGGGGGGTAGGTGTAGGTGTGTGTGTGTGGGGGGGTAGGTGTAGGTGTGTGTGTGGGGGGAATGGGGAGGAATCCTACCCCCTAAAAAGGGGCCCTCTTGTATTCGAATAACCCTTGTCAATAAATAGGCTGGACCGATACACAGCATCATCTTGGCAGAGAAACAAGTTGATAATTCCAGTTGTGGATTTGTGTTTAGTGTTTGTTTTCCTATGAATTCTTAATTTTTTACCTGCAACATTTTTGAACGTTCTCGTGGACCCTCCATCTCAATGGAAATAAGTCGGTCCCCCTTTTTTTTTGTAAAGACATTACAAATAAAAAAAAATTATTTGTTTGTTTAGACATTGATATTCAACATTCATAAAGTTTCATTTATTTTTGTTTTGTTTACATTTATTTTTGTTTGTCTTTTGATTGTTTTTTTTTATTTGACTTTCTTTTTTTACTGTGAAGTGTTTCATCTCATTTGTCATAGTTTCGTTTCTTTTGTTTCGTTTCTCTTTTTCGTTTCGTTTCATTTCATGCATCTTTTTTCTTTCGTTTCTTTTTCTTTTTTCGTTTCGTATCGTTTCTCTTTTTTTGTTTGCTCTGCTCAGTTTGTCTTTTTCTTTCATTTTTTTTTTCATTACATTTATTTTCACTCATATCTTTTTACATTTTATTTATTTCTTTTTAGTTATATTTTACGTTTCTTCGACGTCTGTATGTGTTCATTATTGCATTTCAAATAACACCCCATCGCCATGTTTTTTTTCTCCATTTTTTTACGCCATACGTTCGTTATTTTTAAAAAGTTTTTTTCATTTTCCCCGTTATAGTCGGCCACTTCACACACATCCTTATTTAATATGGCAGCCAGTTGGCTGATGCCATCAGATACAAACAACAAATGATAAAACAGGACACAAAAAGAGAAGATCGAAGGATTTGAAAATGACGTGTAATAGAATGACGAAATAAATTGACACTTAATAATAATAATAATAATAATAATAATAATAATAATAATAATAATAATAATAATGAGGATGATGATGATGATATGATAATTATAATTATAAACATGATAATAATAATAATAATAATAATAATAATAATGATAATAATAATAATAATAATAATAATAATAATAATAATAATAATAATAATAAAGATATTCTACTTGTGAACTAAACGACGAATGAATGTCAAACTATTGATGTGGCTTGCTCAGACGACATCAACTTAGCAAAAATAATGAAAAACTACAGAACTATCAGAAGCTGAGAGTGGGGATTGCTGTGGAACAAGAAAACTTCATCGTGCCAATCATCATAGGTGCACTTCTCTCAATGCCTGATGATCATGTAAAACACTTGGAAATCAAGTAAAACATCAGATGTCAGTTGTGTAAAACTTGGCACAGCAAATATCCTATTTCAGGTACTTTCAATCTAATTGACTCTTTGACTGCCCAGTAGCTTTGATGTAAAAGCCTGTTCTTGGTTGAAAAAAAAAGAATGGTGTAAAACCATACAACATAGTAGTAGTAGTAGTAGTAGTAGTAGTAGCAGTAGCAATAATAATAATAATAATAAATAACAGGATTCTAGATACTTACTTAGAATCCCAACTTATGGTGTACATCTATAAAAATTCCACTCCACCAAAAATTTCAAATCTACAACGACTACAAATGTCGAATCATATAATTGTGACATTTTATTTCATAAAATATATATATTAATATGTTATTTATTATTTTATTGGCAGTTTGTTCTGTCCTAGTTAGTGTGTTAGACTTCTTACTAGGTAGTGAGAAAGAATTGAGATTAACGGAAATGTAACACATGCCAGACAATAATACTTTCTGCCTTAAAGGGTCATTTCCAGTGCGATGATTCGAAGACAAGGATGAGACTGATT
>NC_136513.1:35035830-35050830 GCF_053919585.1 Euprymna scolopes
TGTGATGTGTTTTATTTGGGTACGCTTCGTTGTTCACAATTATATCGATTGGGTCGATTAAAAAAGTTTCTGATCTTGACGAGATTGTTATCGTAACACGTTTCACAAGTCAATGATTAAACTGAAGATCGGATGAGACGTCTCTCATGCAAAAAAAAAAACAAAAAAAAAAAAAACAGAGACAGAAAAGGATATTTTAAGAATGATTCAATTTTGTAGAAATAAGCGCAAGTCAACGAAACGGATTACTTGAGTAAAGGTTTTTGTAATGCTTAAATATTATATGTATAGGAATGGTATCTTTTATAGAAGAACCCCGCCATTAATGGACAGATGAGATTTGCATATATAAATGAATACATAAATTAATGATACGCTAATAATAAGGTAATATGGCCCAGTCTTGATATGGATTAGGGACCAGGTCTCCATATTAAGGTCAATAAGACCCACGTGAAACGTTATAAAGAATGTAGAATAAAGTCCACCGTGGAGCGCATCGCGGAATTGTAAATAGTTATATTTGTTAGTTTACCTGGATGATGCAAGAAAAATAAGCAAGCAATAGCATGAATAGATTTCATCACCGTGAATGGGTAATAAAATATTATTTTTTATACAGGCATTTATGATATCAATATATAGAATTTCAGATAGACACTAGATGGACTTTTAGCTTATCCAGTAATACACACCAAATATTAAAATCAATCAAAATAGTATGTTTCCAATTAGAATTGTTAGACTTCTATTCGCTCTCGAAAGACAATGGATATCCCCTGGCTCTGATTCCCAGAGCAGGAATAATTAAGGTCATAATTAGTATTGTCTGGAGTTCGTTAATTTTCCGTCATTTGTTCTATGTGTTAAGTACATGAGTTCAAATGTAATAAATACATACACGGCATAATCAATCTGACACACCGGTTCCCGTTAGATCGCTTAAGGTAAGCGGCCTTGTGCTTGGTCAGTACTAAAAGGAGTGACCATTTCGGGAACACTATGTGTGTGTGTATGTGTGTGTGTGTGTGTGCTTTCTCCTTGTCTCGGAATTGTTTCCAGACGTCCGGGAATTTTCCTTGCAACTCGATCACAGTTCCGACTCAGGAGGGAAGTGGTTAGGAATTATGTAACTCTTGCTTCCACGTCAGATATCCTGGCTTCTCAAACCGGAAATATGATGTTTGATAGACACCTTTAAACTTAATCCGAAAAGAAACCCAAGAAAACTTAAAATCAATACTATCTATCTATCTATCTATCTATCTATCTATATATATATATATATATATATATACATATATTATTATTATTATCATAGTAAAAAAAAATAATCATGGCAGCCCCTTTAAGTAACTCGTTTCTTATCGTTGAGCACTTTCAGTTGAATTAAGTCGGTCAATTTAGCTCTTATGCATAGATCATCGTATAAAGATTACATGACTGTGACTGACGTAAAAAACATTTATTCAATAATCCATTCTTAAGGTTATTGGTGGAAATGATGCTATAGCCTCGCTAGAACTCGAACCAGACACACTAAGCTCACAGTCTACGGCTGTATCTACTGTTACTGAACCATTTCCGAAATTAGGCTTAATTATTACCACACTATCATTTTGCTAGAAATTATTTTGATTGTAAATATCTTAAACTAATTTTCTTTTTATATCTTGCAAAACCAAGAACTTTTTTTTTCTTTTAAATCTCTGAATTCAGTGGGCCACATCTAATATTGCAGCGGGCGACAGTTAACATTTGTTCCATAGGTTAGCTGTCCTTCATTTGAATAAATGCATTTACTGCAAAAGACAATCCTTGTATTCTATTTTGTTTTCCATAACTTTAAAAAAATGTTATACTTAAAAAAACACCAGTGGTTGAGTTTTTAACACCGAGTGATAAGTCATAACTGAAGTCATAAAAATGTGTATGTGTCATAACTTTAGTCATAAAATGTATATATGTCATAACTTTAGTCATAAAAATGTGTATATGTCATAACTGTAATAATACATATATATATCATGACTATAGTCATAAAAATCTATCTCATAACTATAGTCATAAAAGTGTGTATATGTCATAACTGTAGTCATAAAAATGTATATATGTCATAACTATAGTCATAAAATTATATATGACATAACTGTAATAATGCAAATGTATATATGTCGTAACTATTTTCACAAAGAAATACACCCCCTTCATTTTCTTTTAAAGATAAGAAATAAAATGTTATGTAATTTAAGTGCCGACAGATATGCAAGATTACATAAATATACTGCCAAAACATACGCTTTTTCCTTTATGTAAGATAGTCATTACACGTGAATAAAGTCGCTTTTTTAAAATTATGTTGCGTGATATTGTACATTGTAATACTCGTTTGGATTCATACGAAATGAAACAAGAGATAATAATTTCGATTGCGGTTAAGAAGAAGAAAAAAAAGATCATTTGTTTAAATAACCATAAACGTTAACCGGATGTATCCGGTGTTTTCATCATTAATGTCCCTCGTGAATGTACGTCCGGTATTTCATGAGTTCGTGTGAACGTACACCCATTATAATAGATGCTGTTGGTTTTTAGGTTAAACTAATAGCACATGTAATTATGCTAATATTATTAATATCATCATCATCATCATCATCATCATCATCATCATCATCATCATCATCATCATCATCATCATCATCAGCAGCAGCAGCAGCAGCAGCATCAGGAATAGTAAGGAAATAGACAACACCTCGTCCCAATTATCATGATTGCTTGGTTTGATGGTATATATGCACAGGATAATAATAATAATCTATATATTACTACCGTAATACCTTTAACGTACGTGTGTCACAGTTTCCAGATTATAAATCATTCGGTCGGAAGATCCTATTTATTAAAAAAAAAGGAGGAGAGAAAGTTATAATATACTACGAACATTAAATTAGTATATAGATACGTTAACAATGTTTGTTGTATGTTATCACTTCTTATTCTTCTTTTTGATAAATAGGATCTCTCGATTACCGAAGACGCAATAAAAATAAAAAAAATTAAATAAAAAAATATGATGTCGCTTTTGGACCGTACTTGAGACTAAAATATACCTTCTTAGTCTTCTGACTAAGATCCAAAGGAAGTATCTGCTTTGTCTAAAGATGGTATAATGAAATCGTGGGGTTTCCGTTCGTGCCGGGCGTCCATACAATGGAAACAGATCCTATAAGGATGTCGGGGAAAAACCTTAATGGCACTACATTAACCAGATCGCTTAGATAAATACTCTTCCAGCTTTAACCAAAAGGGCTACAATAATATCGTGGGGTCCCCATGCACACTGGACATCCGCAGAATGCGCAGCAGCAACATATGTAAGATGCCGCTGTGGAATTTCCACAGGTTTTGCAAATAATAATAATAATAATAATAATAATAATAATAATAATAATAATAATAATAATAATAATAATCGACCATTGGTAATCGTGAGAAACCACCTAGTGAGAAAATACTAATTGTAATAATAACAAACTAATGATTTCGTTTTACGTCATATCAACCCATTTTAGATTATTTAATAATAAAGAATATTGGGAGACATATTTTCATTTCAACTAAAAATGACTAGCGGGAAAACTCCTTATGAGTAAATAATAATTGTAGAAAATTTATGGGAAGTTATTGTCATACAGATCTTGTCCTGTGTGTCTAAATGAGATATTACTGGTAAATACTTGTTTTAGAACTCATTGTGAGTAAAAACGATAATAATGATGATAATAATAATAATAATAATAATAATAATAATAATAATAATAATAATAATAATAATAATAAGTGTGAAGTGACCTGAACGAAAACGGTTATAAAATATGAAATATTGTTCTTTCATTACAAAAAGAGACAGAATTTTAAAAAAAAGAGACAGAATAAAAAAAAGAGAGACAGAATTAAAAAATAAAAAAAAGAGAGACAGGATTAAAAAAAGAGAGACAGAATAAAAAAATAAAAAAAGAGAGACAGAATTTTAAAAAAAGAGAGACAGAATTAAAAAATAAAAAAAGAGAGACAGGATTAAAAAAAAGAGAGACAGAATTAAAAAATAAAAAAAGAGAGACAGGATTAAAAAATAAAAAAAGAGAGACAGGATTAAAAAAAAGAAGAGACAGGATTAAAAAATAAAAAAAGAGAGACAGGATTAAAAAAAAATAAAAAAAGAGACAGAATTAAAAAATAAAAAAAGAGAGACAGGATTAAAAAAAAAGAAACAGAATTAAAAAAAATCTTAAAGAAAATTTATTTTGGCATTCATTATTTTTTGTCGTTGGCGAATTTTAATAATTTTTTTGTTTTTTTTTTGTTCTTGGTAGACGGGGTCAAGAATCCATTAAGTTCATTTTTTGTCCTTCATTGTACATAGACTGTGACACATGAACTATGATATATATATATATATATATATATATATATATATATATATATATATATATATATATATATATATATATATCTTTTGTCCTGTTATTGACAAACATATATATAAACAGATTCGTAGTAATGTCGGTTAAAGAAAAAGAAAAACAAAAACAAAAAACAAAATGGCGTCTTTGAAAGGGGTGTTTTTCAAAATGGCTTCCGAGCGTTGACGTTGCATGAGATGGAGACGCCGAAAAATGATGACGGTGATAGAAGTAGTATCAGTACTGGAATTTATGTTTGTAGTAGTAGTTGTGGTAGTTGTTGTGTTAGTGGTAGTTGTGGCGGCAACGAGAATACCGGTCAGTACTTTCTATAGTGTCGGGTGGTTGAAAATCGGCTTCTCTTAGGCCTGGTATTGAAGTACGGAGTTTGACAAACCCGGATGAGTATTGTTCATGCGTAGAGCAGTCAGGCTTTTATTGTACCAGTCGTCTTCGTGATTCTCCTAGGCAAAAGCAAAAAATAAAAAAAAAATAAAAATAGTGATAAAAATATATAAACAAATAAAACAAAAACCTTAAAATGTCGTATTAAAAGAGAAAAATGTTTGAATAAAATGGATTTAACGCATTTTTGAATGAATAAATTTTATCTTAACATTATTTTGCTCTTAACTTCACTTTAATTTTGATTCGACTTTATCGTTAACTAGCAGATGTACACGGCATGTCCCGGTATTAAACATAGCATTAAATTACTTACAAAAATGAAGTAAAACAAGTCTTGTAAGTAAAGAAAAAACAAAAAAGAACACTCGAACTGAGACCGAAACTAAAAGCTAAGAACAGTGATTACAGTACGATAACCATCATTTGCCACGATCTTAAAAAAGTATTTTAAAATCTACTTATTCTTAACATGAGGAAGTTGTCACGTGAACGATTCGCGCATGCGCAGTCGTAAAACACTTCACAGATAAAATCCGATAACTTCTAAGTACCAATTTTTAAATTATCACCCCTTAACAGCCTTTTTTCGAATTAATGTAGACTAAAATGTTTTCCACATGTCTGACTACCCTGTATACCAAATTTCAAGTCTGTAGATCAAAAATTCATTGAGTATATAGGTTGGGAGTTTTTTTTAAAGATTTTTATAGTGAAAAATTAAATATTTAAATTAGATATTTAAAAAAATACAATCTTCATTTTTCAATTAATACCCCTTTGAAATTTAGTGACATTCCTTCTGTTCATCATCTTTATATATATATATATATATATATATATATATATATATATATATATATATATATATATATATATATATATATACATATATATATATAAATTCTTTTTGGGGTCGAAAATTTAATTATGGCTAAATATAGACCAATCAACAGGATGATATACAAACATGAAAATAAAGGCTAGCTCACCATTTCCTCTCCCAACAAAGCTAAATCGAGGAAAATTACGGTAAAATATTGTCATGAATATATATATATATATATATATATATATATATATATATATATATATATATATATATATATATTGTCATGAATATATATATATTGTCATGAATGTATATATAGTTTGGCACACACACACACACACACACACACACACACACACACACACACACACACACACACACACACACACACACACACACACAGAGACATAGTCATTTTAAAAATATATAAAAATTTATTTCTCGCCGTTCATTTTTGTCCCTAGCTGTCAATTTGTATTTATTTGAATCTTCTTTCTGTCTTCCGTTTTAGACGAGCGAGTTTCGCAATAAATGGAAATTATTTCTTTAAAGTTTGTATCTTAAATCGCTTCCTCCATTTATTTATATTTTGTTGCTTCAGATTATTTTTAATATATGTTCTCACACTTTATTTTTATGTCACAAATCAAAATGGCCACCAAATCGTACGAACGATTCAGCAAATGACGCTTTCCGCCATCTTGTTCTAATTAATATTGTTCTTAATTCTAATTAAATACAAACTAAATAAAGAAAAAAAAAGAAACACTTTCACACACACACACACACGCGCCACACGCACACACCCACCCACCCACCCGTATATATATATATATATATATATATATATATATATATATATATATATATATATATACATACATATACATATATATATATATATATATATATATATATATATATATATATATATATAAGCAGAGTATAATTATGGTATACTAGCAGGCCGCCTGGCGTTGCCCGGTCGTAAAATATGCATAATATTAGGTTGGTGCAAAAATAACTTTTGACGGTCAACTATACATTAAAAAAAAGCGACATTATTTTTGCATCAAGCTAATATTATATTTTAATTAATGCAGAGTTCTTATTTATTATAAACAGAAACACCGTAAGTATTAAACATAACATTAAATTCGCTTTAGTTAAAAATATAAATAAAAAAAACGGAAAGAAACTAAGATATGTGCATGCGAGCATCATGTTTTTTTCTAAACAGTTCACTTCTTGTAAGTAAGTAAGACAAATTACTGAATACTGAGATCGAAACTAAAACCTAACGATTGTAAGCCAAGCACGATAATAATTAGGCCAGCTTGATAATATCTTTAAAAAGTGTTTTCAAACCTACTTATTCTTAACATAATGAATCTGTCATGTGAATCATTCATGCATGCGCATTCGTTAGCAAACGGATAAAAATCCGACAAACCCCAACGTACCAATTTGCTAATTTTGTACCCCTTAGGAGCCCTTGTTTTCCTGAGTACCCTATATATAAAATATCAATTTAGTAGATCAAAAATTCGTTTAGTATATAGGTTGAGAAGTGTACACACGCACGCACACACACACACGCATACACACACAAATACATTCTCACTTTTCTAGATATATAAATAGTATTGACTACGTTTCTGCCCCGATTTCTTTAGAAAAGTAGCGTTCTCTATCTTCTATTTGTTCTGTTCTTTTTTAAAATATAACTTCCGATTCCCTTTCAAATAAGAGAGACATTTGTATAAAAGAATACCTATTTCAAATCTAGTTTCATTGTAAAAAAAATATACATGTATGCATATAGGTAGCCAATAATATTTGTATAAATAAACATGCTAATATATATATAGCTTAATCGCCACATATATTTTATAATTTACTGCCTAGTTCTACCTACGTATTGAACACTGTTGAAGTAAATACTTAAAGTTTACGCATAAATTTATACTTTCGTATATTAATTTATGTGCTTAAATGAAGTATATATATATATATATATATATATATATATATATATATATATATATATATATATATATATATATTTATATATCCAGGCATGAGATGATCAAAAGAGGGACTAATAAACACAACGGGGTTATTAGATAGTACTCGATTACAAGAGCAAAATATTTTTTATCATTTATTTGAAGGTAAACAGTTACATTTGGTCGCTACTAACAGCCATCTGTTTCAGTCAATGAGATTTCTTCAGGCGACCCTGAACCATTCAACTGTGGAAAAATTTTCTATAGCGTCGAAAATAACCTATGTTACCTACTGATAGACTATTCCGATCCCACTGAATATCGGAAGATTAAGCCATAAGGTGTGAGCCGATATCCCGTGGCCCAACTTAGGTTGTTGCAATACATGTTGTTACTTTATTTTGGCGTTTTGCTTTTCTTTGTAACACTATAAAAGGACTATAAGTTATTTATTATTTTTCAAGAAGAATCCATTATAAAATTGTTTCGTATTGCGACTGCACTATATATGCTCTGGAACCCAATAAAAATGCATTCATTGAGCTTAGATTTTTTAAAAAATTTACAAAATTTATATAAGCAAAGATCGTTTTTTTTTTATAGAAAAGTCTTTATTTAAAAGAAAGATGTTTTAATCAATTACGATTGGTATATACAAACCTAGTACGTTTCAAGTAAATGATTAACCTATATATACTTGAAACGTATTCAATTTGTATCTACCAATCATAATGGAATAAATCCTTCTCCTGAAGTTTATATATATATATATATATATATATATATATATATATATATATATATATATTCATATGAATATATATATATATATATATTCATATGAATATATATATACATACATATTGATATATATATATATTGATATATATATACTCATATATTCATATATATATATTCATATATTCATATATCTATATATTCATATATATAGATATATGAATATATATATATATATATATATATATAGTCTTCGAAGTTTTCAACCTTTAAAACTATACAAAAAAATATTTTTTATCATTCGTTAGAAAACCATTCAGTCAGTAAGTTATTTAAACACCTGCAATCACTGCATCAACTCGCTCTCGAATTTACTATAGTACCAATAATTTATTTTTCAAGGGATCATCAGTTGTTTACCATGAAACACTGTTTCGGGGATTTAAAAACAAAACAGTATATTACATCATGGCTCCCCAGCAGTGTTGATCAAACACCACCACCCTTAATCTTAGGAAGAAGATATGTTACAAACATTTGATCCAATTTTCTATTCTTAATTGCAGTTACTAACCTTTTCATGCTATAAAAATGAATTTCTTACCAGTGTGATTCATGAATTTCCACATTTAAAATGGATATATTTTTTGATTTTTAATTTTTCAGTCTTGTATTTATAAGATTACGGATTAATCCATTTGACTACTTATCACCCCCATGATTTGTATTTAGTATATTTACATTTTTATTTATTTAAAATAAGATATATAAAGGTTAAAAATATTTTTACATATATACAATTTTTTTCTTTTTTTAATATTATTATAATTTTATTACATGTAATTATAAATACATTTTATACATTGCTAATATAGTTTTGGATTTCCTTTATTAATATAGTCTGGTTAATCTTAAACGATTCAAAAGCATCAGGATATCGAACAAATGCTTTATTTAACTGTTTAAATATAAGTTAGAAACTGGTGGTATAAAATCTGTTAATTTTAAAGAAACGCGAGCTATTCTCAAAAACTCTGACATAATGGTTCCATAAAACATAAAAACAGGGCAGGTGCTATCTTTATGCGGCATAGTACTATTTTAAAGGAGAAGGCGTTCCTTTTATCATATATTTTTTAAAGAAAAATCCCATCCTCAATTTTTATATCTAAATCCAAAAATGTAGCCTGTTGTCCTCTATGTTCACAATTCAATTTTAATTCGTTTGGATATATAAGATGTTTATTTTTTTCGAATTCATCATTATCGTTTATACATATAAGGTCATCTATAAATCTCCTATACCCATGAAAGTTATATGTTTTAGATATATCAGTTTTTAATAGTGATGACATATATATGTATATATACTCGAGTCTATGTAAATACAAATTTGCCCAAAATGGTGAAGGATCAAATCCCATTGGGATACCTATCGTTTGGAGTAATATTTTATTTCCTATTTGAAAATAGCATGCTTTAATAAGATGACTTACAAGTATTTTTTAAATCCCTTTAGAAACACCCATTTTGATATTTTTATTCATATATATATATATATATATATATATTCATATGAATATATATATATTCATATATATATATATATTCATATGTATATATATATATATATATATTCATATATATTTCATATGTATATATTTTCATATGTATATATATTCATATATGTATATATTCATATGTATCCATTTTCATACGTATATATTTTCATATATATATTTATATATGTAATTACAAGAATTTAATAAACTAGGTTTAAAAAACACTTTAACAAGAGTTAAATATATTCATTTCTTCAGAAAGGAAACACAAATAAAATGGATTGTCCTTAATCCGCTGAGTTTCAAAGGAAATAATTTTCTTCTTATCAGAGGAGAGGAGTAAAGAAAATGCGGAATGAGATTTTGTTTGTATTATATATATATATATATATATATATATATATATATATATATACTAGCAAAAGTACCCGTCGCTGACTGGGTTCAAAAATAGCCTACAGAAAGAAGGCTTGTAAAGAGATAGCTTCGAGTTTGGGGGTATCAAACCCAAAGCAAAATATGATGAAAGTAAAAATAAAATAGATAAACCCCATAATTTATTATACCATACCTGTTCACACTGAAACACTTATCACAATATTCTGTGGATCTATATTAAAAACCTTTTTTTTCAATTTTTAATTTTTTTATTTCCATACATTGTGGACCAGGCGCGTACGCAGACCCCACAATTTTAATGAATCATTATTATGCCAGATCAAACATACCCATTCCTGTGTCTCGATAATCTTCTATCCTTATATGTGATTAGTTTCCTATAATAATCAACCATATAGGAGCCTATTCGTGACCAGACACACACACACGTTCAGCTTATATATATATATATATATATATATATATATATATATATATATATATATATATATATATATGTTCAGCTTATATATATATATACATATATATATATATATATATATATATATATATATATACATATATATATATATATATATATATATATATATATATATATATATATATATACTGTGTGTGCAAAATCAAGACTTCAAGACAAGGTGTTGTTGCCATCAACACCTTGTCTTGAAGTCTTGATTTTGCACACACAATATATTAATGTTCAATTATGAAATGTGATAATTTTGTAGCTTAATCCTTAAGTCAACCATTTTTGACTTAAAACCTATTGGTATATGCAAATTTACTGAATTACACGAACTCAGTATATTACATATAAGCCTATATATATATACATATATATATATATATATATATGTGTGTGTGTGTGTGTGTGTGTGTGTGTGTGAATGAGAAGTGGGAGGAGTTGAAAACACTGAAATACATATAAGAACGTAGGACAAAACAAAAACAAAAAAGAAGACCAGCTAAATAAGTAAGAATCGAGCAACAAAAACGGAAAACAATAGTTTCTCTCCATCAGCATCATTTCCAATGAAGACTATTTAACCATTTTAAAAACCAATTTCCGCTTCTTCATCATTATGTTTTGTCTTACGATCTCATATTTGCATTTGATTGTCGCTCATCCAGCCATTAACATCGCAATCTTTTATTTTACTTTTTATTTATTCATTTTATCCTTTGAATTAAACTGCTTTCGATTGCAAAATAGAATAGAATAGAATAGAATAAAATAGAATAGAATAAAATAAAATAAAATAGAATAAAATAAAATAAAATGAAATAAAATAAAATAAAATGAAATAAAATAAAATAAAATAGAATAAAATATAATGAAATAAAATAGAATATAATAAAATAAAATGAAATAAAATAAAATGAAATAAAATAAAATGAAATAAAATAAAGAGAAATAAAATAGAATAAATAAAATAAAATAGAATTAAATCGCATAAAATGAAATAGAATTAAATAGAATAAAATAAAATAAAAAGAAATCAAATCAAATCAAATAAAATAAAATAAAATGAAATAAAATAGAATAAAATAAAATGAAATAAAATGAAATAAAATAGAATAAAATAAATAAAAATAAAATAAAATAGAATAAAATAAAATAAAATTAAATGAAATAAAATAGAATAAAATAAAATAAAATGAAATAAAATAAAATGAAATAAAATAGAATAAAATGAAATAAAATAAAATAAAATAAAATAAAATGAAATGAAATAAAACAGAATAAAATAGACTAAAATAAAATAGAATAAAATGAAATGAAATAAAATAGAATAAAATAAATAAAAATAAAATAAAATAGAATAGAATAAAATAAAATCAAATGAAATAAAATAGAATAAAATAAAATAAAATGATATAAAATAAAATGAAATAAAATAGAATAAAATAAAATAAAATAAAATGAAATGAAATAAAACAGAATAAAATGGACTAAAATAAAATAGAATAAAATAAAATAAAATAAAATAAAATGAAATAAAATAGAATAAAATAAAATAAAATGAAATAAAATAAAATAAAATAAAATAGAATAAAATGAAATAAAATAAAATAAAATGAAATTAAATAAAACAGAATAAAACAGAATAAAATAGACTAAAATAAAATAAAATAAAATGAAATAAAATAAAATAAAATAAAATGAAATAAAATAGAATAAAATAAAATGAAATAAAATAGAATAATAAAATAAAATAGAATTAAATAGAATAAAATAAAATAAAAAGCAACGGAGATCTAAACTACTCCATTTGCTTAGTTTAAAAAAAAAAAGACGAAATATTGCCAGGATATTAGCGCGTTCACAAGGTCTTAACATACGTTCGATACCTGGTGCGATATTTACCCTTGATGAGTTATTGTAAGAGTTCTACTAAATGAGGAAGTTTCTAGGCGCGTAATGATCGGTGACGTAACGGATAAAGTACTAGATAAAATTCAGTTGTAAGTAATACTTTTCTGGAAGTAGAATATCCAAGCCTCAGAGCGAGCGATATCCAGAATACAATTGCGAATCACTTTTACATGGTCTTGGCCGTCGGTATGTGAGCATGCTAATCCAGAATCACACAAGCACGATAAGAGGCGTGGGAAGGGTATATTAAAATTGTTTTAAGATGTTTGTGATCAACTTTGAATTAACCAGTTTTCATTTTGTAACCACATCAGCCGCCTGACGATGATTCATGAGAGTCAAAAGCGTTTGCAAATATGGCGAGTTTTTTATGCACGCTGAAGCACAACATTAAATTGTTGGCGCGTAAAACGAAAAAATTGTTTAAGCAAACGTGTATTAAAGAAAAATCTTGTCCACACACACACACACACACACACACACAGAGGAAAAAAAAAACTTGAATGCCTGCTAGACATTATCCTCGAATGTCTAAGGTGTTTTTTTGGGAGATTCTATTTATAAACATTGCTGATAGGAATTGACGAATCAAATGAATCCACGTTCTGCTATCAACCAATCAGAAACCAGAATTGCTCCATAAAAATTAAATCTTAGCATTCCAGCACAAATTTTTTTTCGTGTCAACACAAGGATCTTTTGCTCTTTGCCTGCAAAATCATAAAGTCCAGAACGAGCACAGAACAGCTGCTCACTGAGAGTTCTTCATCTCTAGAACTTCTATAGAATAACTACTCATTGGAAACTCTTGAAATTAAACATGGCTTCCAATTCAAGAGGATCAATGGCACAGAGTTGCTGTCAGTTTTGTTTTTGTTTAACTACAAGTCAATTGCTATGACATGTTGTTGATTCTTCAAACTTAAATCTATCAATGCTTTACCATATATTAAGCATTGTCATTGAACGGTCATCCTAGAACAAGTAAAATCAATTTCATAAACAAAACAGTTTTTCACTACTTATGTCGCTTTATGAAGATTAAAATGATATAATGATACTAAAACCACTAACTAAAAATTCAAAATAACATAGTATTCAGATTTCTGTGTGTTTGCGTGTTTGTGTGTGCGTTTGCGTGTTTGTGTATGTGTTTTTATGTCTGCTAAAAACTTTTGATACACACTTCAAGCAATGACAAAATTGGTATCGGTAAAAAGATCAGACGATTTATTTTCGATCGGGGCATGAATTTCCCATATGTCTCAATAACATTTAGCTTGTATCTGGCTTTATAAATATTACTTTCTCTTAAATTCCCGTGGCGGTTGATGGTGGCCTAAGGGTAACGTTCCTTGCGAATGGAGTCCACGGTGGCTTTGAGGCTGGGTTGGAATACCTCGACGAGTAGCAATCGTCACCTCCATGCACGGATGATTGCGGAAGCATGAAATGTTAGTGTCTATAGGTATTAAGATAATTATATATATATATATATATATATTCAGAGAGAGAGAGAGAGAGAGAGAGAGAGAGAGAGAGAGAGAGAGAGAGAGAGAGAGAGGAGAAATAAAAAAGCAACCAACCAAGTTATGTGTTCATCAACGTTTCGTCTTTTTTGCAATATTCCCACTGGATGAATATATATATATATATATATATATATATATATATATATATATATATATATATATATATATATATATAT
Organism: Euprymna scolopes; assembly: GCF_053919585.1. NCBI lineage: Eukaryota > Metazoa > Mollusca > Cephalopoda > Sepiida > Sepiolidae > Euprymna > Euprymna scolopes. The sequence continues at coordinate 35,050,327 of NC_136513.1, forward strand.
AATTTTTCAGAATGTGGGGGCTAAACTAGAGTATTGGACTTCCGGTTTGTTGGCTGTCATGGCTCTTGTGGGCTGCGACGTTGATTGGTTGTATATATATATATATATATATATATATATATATATATATATATATATATACATATGAAATATGTTCTAATCTACTATATATAATTATTGGTTCCATATTGTAGTAAATTCTATACTAGGTCAACTTGTCAACGCTCAAGATATGCGATGCTATTCGGAGACATCTTGCGTCTTCCAACGTCTCTCTCTCTCTCTCTCTCCCTCTCTCTCTCTCTCTCGCTCTTTCTCTGGCTATAATTTATTATTAAAGATTCTTCTCTAAAAAAGGGGGAAAATAATAAATTAACAGTCGTACTGTTCTATACATCCAGCCGCCATTTGAAAATGTAATCCATTTCGTTTGTCACTCATATATACACATACATCCGGTTAGCCCTGCGCGCATGCGTAACTAATTACAAAGTGACGATACAT
>NC_136513.1:35055830-35060830 GCF_053919585.1 Euprymna scolopes
CGTCATGTTAGTACTGGGCATACTGCTCATGGGTGAAAATTGGGCTACCTGTGGGTAAGCTGTGTTCATCTGAGGGTAACGGGCCATTGTGTTGACACTGGTGTGTGTTGGATACGCATAGGTCCGAGTTGAAGTCGGGTATATGTTACGCATCATCCCGTTGCATGCTGGGATTACCGGCGATAAGGACTTTGCCAGCTGTTTTTCTTGTTTACGGTATTTCGCCCTCCTGTTCTGAAACCAAACCTAAAAAAGGAAGAAAGAGTGAGAGAGAGGGAAAGATGTAGAGATGTAGTTAGATAAAGAAATATCAATGTCTTTTATTAATTGTTTATTAAAATCAGTCATAATACGTTACTTTATACCCTTATCTCATGGCAAGGGCCAACACATCAACAACCTTTTAGATAAAATCTTTACGTACGCATCACCGTATATATATATATATATATATATATATATATATATATATATATATATTCTCTTCTTCTTGGCAGTACTTCGCAAACAAAGATTCTATGAAGGGGATTTTCCACGTCGACTGCAGGCAGGCTTGTGGCTGACGAACCCAATGCAGAACAAGCAGTTTCGGCTACCGCGGCTGCAGTCAAAAGCCACGTCAGGTGTGTCTGCTGAGGCTTCCCAAATCTTTCTCCTGCAGCGATTCTCCCTCAGATTCTCTGTGTGGGAGATCTCAAAGGAGGCGACAGCCTGGTGGTCACTACGTCGCCAGGTAACACGGTCAGCTGCGAGAGTAGTAGACCACTGGAGGTGGTCAATGTGCCAGTCACCGAGGGACTCCTTTAGAGAGTCATGTCTGTGGACATACAGTTTTTTTCAATTATATTTCACTTTTTTATATGCTAATCCTTAATTCATGAAGCTCAATGTAATTACAGAGCATATAACAAGTAAACGACAAAATTCTATATTCCAAAATTTTATGACGTTGAACATCTTACAATTTATTCCTTTAATTGCGTTGCAATTTAAAATTCTTGACAGTAACTATTTCGTAACGCAACATCATTCAGTTAACTATTATATGAAAAAATGAATCTATTTTGCCCTTAACTCATCAGAAGAAATAGCAACAATCAATCCATTAAAAGAAAATCAAATGCATTTGGGCATAATTAAAAAAATCGAGAACAGGAAGAAAAGTTACAATTACCCTCTTATTTTATTTATTATTACGCGATTTTTAATTTTCAAGCAAAGTCGCTAAAATTTAAATATTCGTAGAGAATATATATATATATATATGTCTTTAAAACATTTATTTAATATATATATAGTCTCAAGAGATTTGAGTAAAAAAAAATAAAATAAAGAATGCAGTTTAAATTCCCGGTAAAAACAAACAAACAGTACTCAATAGATAGGTAGAGCTAGATAGTAAGTTATGAAAACTTAATAAATACTTATATATATATATAAAATCCCCGAAACAGTGTTTCATGGTAAACAACTGATGATCCCTTGAAAAATAAATTATTGGTATTATAGTAAATTTGAGAGCGAGTTGATGCAGTGATTGCAGGTGATTAAATGACTTACTAACTAGATGGTTTTCTAACGAATGATAAAAAATATTTTTTTGTATAGTTTTAAAGGTTAAAAACTTCCAAGACTATATATATATATATATATATATATATATATATATATATATATAATTTTTCATTTTTCATAATTTACTGTATATGTATATATATATATATATATATATATATATATATATATATATATATAACTACTTCATTTACTCACACAAATTTAATATACGAAAGTATAGATTTATGCGTAAACTTTAAGTATTTACTACAAAAGTGCTCAATACGTAGGTAGAGCTAGTTAGTAATTTATAAAATATATATGGCGATTAAGCTACACTGAATAAAAAAAATGCACATAGGTATATTCATATATATATATATAAAAATAAAAAAAGGAGGGAAAGATCAACCTTAAACCACTAACCTAGTTCTAAAACAGATCCTTTGTTCGATAAAATGCATGCCCATTGGCTGATAGGAGGGGGCGCGGTGGATACTAGAAAGCTGATTCGCTAACTAGAAATCCTCAACATATATAAAAACAGGAAGCAACCACAAAATTCGCGCATAAGCCTGACGAATCCTACAGTAGATGAAACGCAGAATATTCAGTGTAGCTTAATCGCCATATATATTTTATAAATTACTATATATATATATATATATACTAGCTGACAGCCCGACGTTGTCCAGTTGTACAATATGCTTAAGCATTTTCAATTCATGCTGATTGCGTAAGTATTATTATAAAATTAGTCCTCTATTGATGATTACATATCACGAGAAATTATTTTCCCGATAAACTAATTCGCTATATAAATAAATAAATAAAAATAAAAAAAAATAATAATGTCGTCAATCAAATTCCGTCTGTGTTTGTTTACAATATCACGTCAGCTGTTATTTGGGCTTGACAATGAATGCACTGAAATGTCACTTCTGATTAAGGTTTAGTTTTAAAACATGCAATCGAAGAAATGATTTGCTGCGATTTTCAATGGTATCTCCCTTTCTTTTATCGTAAATTGAACTCATTAACCAGAAAAGAATTAAAATAAAATATTGAGGTGCACTCAGGTGGAACAGGGGACTATTCGATCTGTAGTCGAATGCTCTACCACTAAGCTATCTCTCCAGATTAAAATAAATCTGTTTCTTTTTTAAGAAAAAATGATTTGCTGAAATTTTATTATCTTACTTGACTGATGTAACGTAAAATATTCCTCTGTAAAAATTCTACTTCTTTTTGTCTGTGAAAGAGAAAAGACTTGTAAAAGTTCGGATTTTTCGATTTTCGATATTTATCAGACGAATGCAAAATATATCTAAGAACACTGCCAGACATTTAAATTATTTTTGTGTGAAATTTGCAAAAGATAGGCTCAGCCATTTTGCAACCTATGAGGAGGGAACTCTCACGTGTATATATAGTAGACTCCCTGATGCGCCATTAATCAGTTCCAGTGTTGTTGAAATCACCGTATGTCGGGGATAAAGCAAAAGCAATACATATTAAAAATTAGTAACAAAAATACAGTACAGTATATAATACACATGTATATAATCAAATAAGATTATAAATAACTTCGTAAGGCGGGAATACCGTAACCAGGATCCGGAAAAAAAATTAATATTCCACATAGTAACCTTAAAAAATCGTATCCCGGGGCCACTGTAGCCCGGGGTCTCTCTCTCTCTCTCTCTCTCTCTCTCTCTCTCTCTCTCTCTCTCTATATATATATATATATATATATATATATATATATATATATATATATATATATATATATATAACTACTTCATTTACTCACATAAAATTAATATACGAAAGTATAAATTTATGCGTAAACTTTAAGTATTTACTTCAAAAGTGCGCAATCCGTATGTTGAGCTAGTTAGTAAGTTATAAAATATATATGGCGATTAAGCTACACTGAATATTCCGCGTTTTATCCACATATATATTTTATAACTTACTATATAAATATATATATATATATATATGTGTGTGTGTGAGTGTGAGAGAGAGAAAGAGAGAGAGAGAGAGAGAGAGAGAGAGGGGAGTGGAATGGGGGGGGGAACGACAACGCGCACACACACCCCGTGTATGGACCAGAGACGGCCTGCCTGACTTTTTGCTAACCGCAGCAGCCGCTTGGGAACGTGTGCGCGCTCAACAATAATAGAATTAAGTCTCTGGCTAGCGTAACATCATTGGGCTTGTGCCGCCTATTCACAGCTTCAATTAAGACCCTCTTTTTGATGGCGTCTCTCGACTGACCGCTAACGGTAGCCGGCCACCTGCATCCTCAACGGCTTTCGCTCAGGGAAGGCGGAGACACATACCGCAAGGAAGGCAGCGACCGGTGTTGGCTTGCTAATCGGTACCGGAACCACAGTTATGGCGTGAATGCGAGTGGGGTTCAGAAGGGCTTGGGCGTCAACATAGGTTCTCGATGAATTAACGAGCTGGTTTATCGGTGAAGGTTTTTATTATTCGTCTTAGCGAATATTATAATAGTCTGTCATTATTTACTCACTAGGAGTACTCACACAAGCCATCATCAAAGATTGCTCTTTGATAACTCGTAGTGTTCCCTAGAGTGTGAGTGACAACAAGTCTCCCAAGATTTCCAGTACTCTCTACCCTTTCGATAATCTTTGCAAATGAATTGGCGTTATCGCAACAGCCGCGTATCATCGATTTTTTCGTTGGCGGCGACCATTGGTCTTCATTGGAATTTGGGTGGCAATAAGCCCCATCAAGGCCCCAATCCTCTTTTTACTCATCGAGCGGAGGTCTGGCTAGTGCTTTCTCTCCATCCTCCTCCTCCTCCTCCTCCTCCTCCTTATTATTATTATTATTATTATTATTATTATTATTATTATTATTATTATTATATGTACACACTAGGTCCTCACACAGGTCGTCATTAGAGATTACTCATTGACAAAAACCGGTGGTGTTCCTCGAAGTCTCCGTGACATCTTTACCCAGATCTCTCCAGTACTCCCCACCCCTGTCGTTATCGCAATAACCGCTTGCCATTGGCTTCTCTTTGGCAATGACTGGAATTTTGGTGATAATAACCCCCCCACCATTCCAACCCCCTTGGCACTCATCTAATGGAGGTATACTTAGTTCTTTTTCTCCTCCAGCTTTCCACGCTCTTGACCTTGTGTGGCACCCGCCGAGAATGATGCCCCCTTTTTTATTTCGATATTTATTTCAGATTTGATTCGTTCATTTATTTATTCAAATAGTTTAAAGTCTTTTATGATTAGGGTGTATTACACGGAAGTCGCAGAGAAAATCAAATAAGAATGATCTTCATTTTTCAATTAATAATTATATAACAAAAATTAGAGCACAACTCCTGGTGCTACGAGATCAGGCTGTCTGAAGATATTGGCATCCTGAGAGGAAATGCATCCAACATT
>NC_136513.1:35065830-35080830 GCF_053919585.1 Euprymna scolopes
CCAATATTCGTAGGAGCAATAAGAACAATACAGAAAATAAAACTTCGAAAGAAGAATGTAAGAAATTGGAATCGGGAAAACGAAGGGAATATACAACTGATAGAAATAATGAAAACGGCTGAAATCGTCAGGAAAAAATTAGAATGCAAAGACAGGTTACAAACACTAACCAGCTATATGGAAACTAAAGCAGATCTGTGTGTAAATTTTCCTACCGAATAACTCTGTCAATTTTCAGTCTACAGACTCGAGATTTGACATAAGGGGCATTGAGATTTAAGAAAATCTTTTTAATTGGTTTTCGACCAGAAATTTAGTTGTCAGGGGTTCAAAGTTCAGCGATTTGACCTTTGAGAACTCTACCAAACTCCTCCGCCAATTTTGGGTCTAAACATTTAAAATTTTAGGTGTAACTTACTTGGACAGGGATCAAACTTTTAAATTTGATTTGAGCTTCAAACAATAAATGTTAAGGGATCAAAATTGGGATCAAAGTTAAAAAAAAATTACTCAGCCAATTCTTGGTCTAAACATTTGAAATTTTACATAAAGTGTATTAAGGCATGGGGCAAGCTTTTTAATCGGTTTTTGGCCGAAGAATTGGTTTCTAAGGGTAAAAGTTCAAAACATTTGAGCTTTGCAGTCTCTCGCAAACTATTCAGCCAATTTTGGGTCTAAACATTTGAAATTTTACATAAAGTGTATTCAGGCATAGGGCAAGCTTTTTAATCGGTTTTTGGCCGAAGAATTGGTTTCTAAGGGTAAAAGTTCAAAACATTTGAGCTTTGCAGTCTCTAGCAAACTATTCAGCCAATTTTGGGTCTAAACATTTGGAATTTTACATAGATGGTATTCAGAGATGCAGCAAGCTTTTTAATCATATTTTGGGCTAAAATTTGGCTGCCAAGAGGTCAATGTGGAAAGAGTTTACTTTTGAAGACTCTACCAAACCTATTCGCCAATTTTGGGTCTAAACATTTGAAATTTTAGATGTAGGTTACATGGACATGAGTCAAACATTTTAATATATATATATGCCCATATGAGTTATATGCTCATAAATAACAGTACATAAGGCCCGAGCAAAGCCGGGCTGAACTGCTAGTATAGAACAAGGTAGAGAAACAACACATGGAAACAAGAGAAATGAATGTAATGTCGGCATCGAATAATCGAGAAAGGTCGAGGAAGATGGAAAGACCGAAGAGACGAAACACTACCCAGACCTTAATTGGATGAGTGCAAAGAGGTCTGAGACCTTTGTGAGGCTTATTGCCACCCAATTCCAGTGCTGAGTAACGGTCATTTCAAGCGAAAAGTCAATAGTAAACGACTGTTGCGATGATGCTTATTTATTTGCAGAGGTTATCAAAAGAGGTGGAAAGTACTGGAAATCTAGGGAGATTTGTTGTCACCCAAAGAGTCAGTGATGACCTGTGTGAGAACTCCTAGTGAGTATAAATACTACTACTATTATTACTACTACTACTACTACTAATAATAATAATAGTAATGATAATAATAATAATAATAATAATAGATAAAACACACGAACACAGTAAATGTAGAATCTGTGGACAAAGAGACGAAACGATAAACCACATCATAAGTAAGTGCAGCAAACTAGTTAAAAAAGAATACAAAAACAGACACAGAGGAAAGCAGTACGCTGGTAACTTCGCAAACGACTGCACTTCGAACATGAATACAAATGGTACAGGCACAACTGGAACTACACTGAATAGTCGAAGAATGTCAAGGTAGATGGAAAGACCAAAGAGATAAAGCACTAGAACTGCACTAGGACCACAACTTATTGCCAACCAAATTCCAGTGAAGACCAATGGTTGCTGCCATCGAGAATTTAATAATAAATAGCTGTTGCGATAACGCAAATTCTTTTGCAACGTTAGATATGAAAAGATATGAAAAGTACTGGTAACCTGGGGAGACTTGCTTCTCAGACTCCAGAGAACACCACAAGTTGTTCTCAAGGAGAATTCTTTGATGATCACCTGTGTAGAAGATATTAGTTAATAATAATAATAATAATAATAATAATAATAATAATAATAATAATAATAATAATAAGTAGTGAAGAAAGAAAGAAAAGTGTGAGCACTGACCAGACCCTCACTGTAAAGTGCGAAGAGAACTGGGACCTTGGGGAGGCTTATTGCCATTCAAATTTCAATAAAAACCAATGACTGCTGCCAACGAGAAATCAATGGCGAGCAGCTGTTGCGATAATGCAAATTTATTTGCAAATGGTATCGAAAGAGGTTGAGAGTACTGGAAAATCTAGGGAGACTTGTTGTCAATCAGCTTTCAGGGAACACCACAGGCTGCATTCAATGGTCCTTTTATTACCTGTGTGAAAGCTCCTTGTGAGCCAATAATAATAATAATAATAATAATAATAATAATAATAATAATAATAATAATAATAATAATAATAACTAGCGGGACCTGTGGAAATTTCATATGTAATATATTGCTGCTGGGCATTCTTTGAATGAAGACACCATCATATTATTCTAGCTTTTTTATTAAAACTGTATCGCCGCACTCTTACTAAAATAATGACTTTGATATATTGCCTGGGCTGATTATTTCATTACATACAAACCAATCAATTTACTAACATAAATCATTTTTCATAATTCTTGGATATATTACTAATTTCGACAATCATTTTTCATAAATTTAACCCACATTATCGCCTGCCCTTTCTAAAATAATAACTTTGATATATTATCTGGCCTGATTATTTCCTTACAAACACACCAATCAATTAAAACACATTTCATCATTTTTCATAATTCTTAGATATCTTACTTATTTCGACAATCATTTTTCATAATTCAACCCATATTATCCCCCTTACTAAAATAATAACTTTGATATATTTCCTGGGCTGATTATTTCCTTACAAACACACCAATCAATTAACTAACATTGCATCATTTTTCATAATTCTTGCATATGTTACTAATTTCGACAATCATTTTTCATTTCTCATAATTTTAACCCACATTATCGCCTCCACTTACTAAAATCATAACTTTGATATATTGTTTGGGCTGATTATTTCATTACAAACAAACCATTCAATTAACTCAAATTTTATCATTTTTCATAATTCTTGGATATGTTACTTATTTACACAATCATTTTTCATAAATAAACCCACATTATCGCCCCCCCCCCAACTAAAATAATAACTTTGATATATTGCTTGGGATGATTATTTCATTACAGACATCAATTAATTAACTCACATTTCATCATTTTTCATAGTTCTTAATTCTTGGATATGTTACTAATTTCGACAATAATTTTTCATAATTTTTACCCACATTATTGCCCTTCCTTACTAAAATAAGAACTTTGATATATTGCCTGGGCTGATTCTTTCATTGCAAATACACCAATCAATTAACTCGCATTTTATCATTCTTTATAATTCTTTGATATGTTACTAATTTCGGCAACATTTTTCATAATTGTAACCAATATATCGCCCCCTTACTAAAATAATAACTTTGATCTATTGCCTAGGCTGATTATTTCACTATAAAAACATCAATCAATTCTGGCTCTTCTTAGAGTATATATGTTCCACCTATCTTATCCAATCCTGGGTTACACCGCATATTCTGCTAGTATATATCTTCCATCTATCTCATTATATCCTGGGCGACGCTGAGTATTCTGCTAGTATACAGTTGCAATTATCTTATCCAATCCCGAGACTGACTTCATGTCCGCCACCCCAATATACATGAAATAAAGTAATGTCTAAATCGCAAATTGTTTCAGCCATTTCCGGGACTAACTTTATATTCCTAACCCACTGTTAAAACTATACATGAAATAATGTGATGTCTAAATCGTCAACTGTTTCTGCCATTTCCAGGACTGACTTCATAACCCCCCACTCCACTGTTAAAAATATACATGTAATGATGTAATGTTTAAATCGTAAACTTTTTCAACCATTTTCGGGTCTGACCTCTTATCTCCAATCCAACTGTTAAAAATATACATTAAATAATGTCTGAAACGTAAATGGTTACAGCCATTTCCATGACTGAGTTCATAAACCCCACAACACTGTCAAAAATATACATGAAATAAAGTAATAAAGTAATGTTTAATGTGTAAACGGTTTCAGCAATTTCTGGGACTCATTTCATATCCCCCATCCCACTGTTATAAATATACATGAGATAAAGTAATGTAGTAATCGTAAACGGTTTCAGCCATTTCCAGGACTGACTTCATATCCCCCCACCTCACTGTTAAAATATATACTTGAAAAAAGTAATGTTTAAATTATAAACTGTTTCAACACGTTAAGGATAGGCAACCATTACTTCAACATGAATTTCTGAATGTAGTATCAGTCTCAGCATTCCAATGACGTAAATCCCCCCTCCTTAAGAAGATTTTTTGTAAGTACTGCCATGAGGATATTAAAGACGAAAATATGAACTCAGGATTACTTGATATATTTACGTGTTTTTGAAATGTTACAAATAAACCTCTAACGTGCACTGATCCATTTACCTGATTTTTGGCATCAGCAGTACATCCATGTGATTTTTAGAATATGACATCTTATGTCAATGTAGTATATCGTAAATGTATTATATACATCTACATTATACAGAAGATAATGACGTCATTACCGGAAGTAAACACGTCAGGCTATGATCCCCTCCACTCGAAAGGAAGGAGGAGATTATGCCTGGGAAGTCATTAAACATTCACCTATTCATCTATTAACTGACATTTACTATAATCTATATACTAATACGATAGCGTGTGTGGTCTTAAATCTCAACCAATGAAATTTGCCGGAAAGCGTGACACACAAAAGAATACACACGCTATCGTATTAATATATAGATAATAATAATAATAATAATAATAATAATAATAATAATAATAATAATAATAATAATAATAATAATAATAATAATTGTGATGAAAATAACAAGGAAATCAAGGGGAAATAAAAGAGAAAAGAAATAATTGATTGGTTTAAACGGAGGACGTCAACGAAAGGCGAAAGGTCATTACAACCAATATTAATGGAGACTCTTCAGAAATGCTGTGTAGCCCCTCCCTGTCCCAAGGAGGTCAGCTGAGCAAACAGGCCATGACATGAGGGATTTCTATTTCAATTTGAGTATGCTTCATGTTCCTTCTTTGTTTTAGTCTTCAGTTAACCTCCTTTACTTCTTTCTTTGGAATCCTTGTTTGGCGTGTTTTTCTTTTTTTTTTTTGACTTTTACTTAATGCTAACATTTCGTTTCTCCTTTTTTTTCGATCTTGATTTCTAATTCATTAGTTTTGTTTATTCCTTCTTTCTTTCTTTCTTTCCAAACATGGCTTTATTATTTCTTAAACTATTTAAAATTTATTAGTGTGCGTTTTTAGTCGCGTGCAAGCGACTATATAAGTCACTCTGTCGGTCCGTCGGTCGGTGGGTCGGTCTGTCCGTAACACTTTTGTGCTTGACCTTTTTGGTTAACATCAAAGGTCTGTTGTTAATAGATGTTGTTCTGAGCTTTTTAAGCTTTTCTTAGCCTTCGGGCTGGGATCAAAGTGTAGTATCTGCCGGAGCAGATACTGCAAGCAAAGACCATATGTGTGGGCAACCTCACATATAAGACCTTGGTCAATGTAGGGGCAACCCTTCATACCAATTGTCACTATCCAACTCCCCTACTCCCCGGGGAGTTGGTCCCCATTTCCCCTTCACTCCTCACATTAAAAATCGGCCTTGTGCCTAATTTGCTCGGTGGGGGAGCAAATAAATACCATCTGTTCCGGCAGATACCGAAAGCAAAGACCATATGTGGGGGCGACCCCACATATAAGACCTTGGTCAATGTAGGGGAAACCCTTCATACCAATTGTCACTATCCAGCTCCCCTACTCCCCGGGGAGTTGGTCCCCATTTCCCCTTCACTCCTCACATTAAAAATCGGCCTTGTGCCTAATTTGCTCGGTGGGGGAGCAAATAAATATCGCTTTTCTTTGCCTTTTGGCCAAGATCAAAGTGTAGCATCTGTTCCGACAGATGCTGCAAGCTAAGACTAGCAAAGACCATATGTGGGGGTAACCCCACATATCTGACCTTGGTCAATGTAGGGGCAACCCTTCATACTAACAGTTACTATCCAGCTCCCATTTCCCACCTCTCGGGAGCTGGTCCCCCCTTTCCCTCCCCCTACCTCTATCTCCATATTAAAAAACGGCCTTGTGCCTAATTTGCTCAGTGGGGAAGCAAATAAATCCAACCCCCCATATAAGACATTGGTCAATGTAGGGGCAACCCTTCATACCAATTGTCACTATCCAGCTCCCCTACTCCCCGGGGAGTTGGTCCCCATTTCCCCTTCACTCCTCACATTAAAAATCGGCCTTGTGCCTAATTTGTTCGGTGGGAGAGCAAATAAATACCCTTTTCTTTGCCTTTTGGCAGAGATCAAAATGTAGTACCTGCTCTTACTACATGCTGTACTTATTGTGATATAAAGTGGGGGATCACTTTCTGTATTAATTTAATGTAAAATGATCACCCACTTTACAACCAGTCAGTCTCAAAGCCCTTCAAGTCATTCTCCCGATCATTCAGGTTGTTTTTGAATGATTCCAGTTATTTTTTAAGCATTCAATTCATCCTTAAGTTCATTAAAGTCATTCTAAATCATTTACTTTTTATTCATTTAAGTCATTTCAGCCCATTTTTCGGTCATTTTAGTTTATCTTTAAGAATTTCATGTCAATCCTACATTCACGCATTCATTCATTACACGAGAGCACGTGACTAATGGCTATCGGCCTTGTTTTTTTTCTGTTCCGTCTTAATTGTATAGTTTGTTTCTTCTTTATCTTCATTTTCTTTTACAAAGGAATCACCAATTATTAAGGCCCAGAGGCCATTCGAGGATAAGTGTTGAAAAGTGTACATTGGTCAAAAGGACGATATCATAGTAATCGTTAGAAGTGTAAATTTGATAAATTGGATTACTTAAGGGAAACAGCTCACCAAGAACTTGTTTACATGTGACTTGAAGACGGACTGTAGTCATTTATCCCTCCTTTATAATTTTATGATTCTTTTATCACTTTTTCTTTCATTCGTTCAAAATTCTACGTTTTTATCCAATTTTTCTTCATTCCTTTCTTTCTTTATTTCTTTATAATTTATATTTCCTTTTTGGTTTTTTTCTCTTTTCATTCCCAACTTCCTAATTTCTTAATTATATTATTTTTTCTTTTTTCATTCTATTATTATTCCATTTTATCTTTTTGCCCCCCCCCTCCAACAAAAGGATGGTGGACCTTTAAATTCACTCTTGTCCGTTCGTCCGTTCGTCTGTCCGCACTTTTCTCAATAACTACGCCTTGGAATTTTTTGAAATTTTGCACAAACATTATACATGATATGAGTAAAAACTAACTCCGGTTGCCTCCCCTATGGGTGCCTTTCGGATTGAAATGACTTAAATTGACACTTTTGTGCTTATTAAAAAAAAAAAAAAAAGATGCCTTGGATTTTTATGAAACTTTCTGAAAAGTTGTAACTAACTGATTTCTATATAATTTTGTTTGTCTATACTTCGCGATAACTCATGGATGTGCCCCAGGGGCTCTTTTAGAGCTAATAAAAACACTCCGTTTTTGGAACTATTTTACCATATTTGTCCAAAATTTTCTGTGTATGTCTATTTAGTAGTTTTGCATGGTCTTGAACTCAAATTTGAACATGTTAAGGCCTTAGGGACTTTGGGGGCTAAATGGGAAGAGGGAAAATGATGGACTAAGTCATTTCTTTTATTGCATGGTACAGAACTCAAATTTACATATGTTAAGGCCTAAAACTGTTAAGACCTAAAACTGCACAATTTTGTTTTTATTTTCGCAAGGATTTGACGTCCCCTGGGGACTTTTCAAGCTAAATGGGGAGGGGGGATGCTGAACTTAGTCATTTTGTTATGCCTTGTTCACTGTGCACTCACAGGGGACCATACATGGTTCAATTGTTTTCAGTTTGGATTTATTCATTAATTAATTCATTCTATTTTTTTTATTTTTTCATTCAGTGTTTCTTCATTCATTCATTATTTTTTTATTATTAATTTCTTCTTTCTATTTCTTTTTATTCCTACAGCTCTTTTTCTATTTATTTATGTTTTTTTTTCATTTATTTTTCCTCTTTTTTAAAAAATTCTATTATTGCGTAATTTATTTATTCTTTTTTCTTTTTCTTATCTTTTTTCCAAATGGTATTTCTTTTTGATGAAATAAATTCTCTTTTTTTTTACTTATTTTTTCTATCATTCCATCGGTTATTCTTCCTTTTTATATTTATTCCGTCCTTGTTTTCTTACTTATATCATTCTTCCATTTACTTTCATCTTTCCCTTTTAATTCTCTTATTTGTTTTGGACTAGCCCGGGTGTCCGGCGTTGTTCGGGTGTTTGGAGATGTGTGTTGAGCGCAAAAAAAAAAAAAAAAAAAATTTAAGTGCTAGTAGACAGATAGGCTCGAACCCGAACCGCGAAAGAGGAAAAAAACGTGAAAAAAAGTAACGTCTTTGCCGTTGGGTCCATCGCCAAACCGGATATAGTTAAGGTTTAAATTAAGGCTAATCAATCGAAAAGAGGGGATGACTTTCAAAATATCGGCGAAAAAAGCGACCCCTCCTTGTAGAAAAGTGCCCACTTGAGGGCGAAGGAATTAATTTATTTAGCCAATTGTTCGATATTTGTCGTCCGAATGGTCACGCTTCAAAACAATACAGATCTCGTGAAAATCTGTTGCCTTTGACGAAAGTTTTAGGCAGACATACAAACATACATACACAAAACATACATACATAATACGTATATTTAAACAGACAGGTGAGATTCATATTATAGACTAGCATGTGTTCCCAGGTGTTTGGAGGTGTGTGTTGAGCAAAAAAAGAAAAAAAAGTGGTCGTAGGTAGGCAGGCTCGAACCCGTGCCGCGAAAGCGGAAAGAAAGTGAAAAGAAAGCCTAACGTCTTAGCCGATGTCTCCAGGACGCGACCGGAAGTCTAAAGCGTTGCAATTAACCGACATCAATCTAACGATGACTTGCTAAAATGTCGGCGAAAAAATCGACCCCTCCTTATACAAAACGGCCGAGTTTAGGGTAAAGAGATTATTGTTTTTGCCCAATTTTTCGATATTTGTCGTCCGAAACGTCGATCTTCAAAATGATACCGATCTTGTCAGGATCCATTGCCTCTGTCGAAAGTTTTTGCCATACATACATACATACATACATACATACATACATACATACATAGTACATTTAAATAGAAAGGTGAGATTTTATTTTCTGTTTTTTTTTCCTTTGTTTTTTTTTATTTCTTAATTTTTCATCTCTCATTCCCTCTTCATTGTTTTTTTTCATTCTTTTCTTCTTTCTTTTTTTCTCTCTTGTTCTTTCAAATTTAGTTTTCTTACTTAAAATTTCTTACTTTTTAATTTCATATTTCCATCGTTTAGTTTTTGTCCTTTTTATCGTATTCTTCCTTAATTACGAGGGGCGTTCAAAAAGTAAAGCCTCCCATTTTTTTCACTCAAAAAGTTTAAGAGCTACGAAGACAGGAGTGGCACCATTAAAATAAGCGACCGTTTGTGCTCCAGAATTTATTTTACTACATAGTCACTACCATTCGCAATGTGCTTTTACCAGGAATTTAATGACGCATCTCTGCTTCCGACGACAAGAAGTTGTTTCCTTAGAGTCTCACACCGTCAATATCTGTAACAGAGAGAGATGAAACTTTCAAATCATGAATGCATACGTTCAGCCTTCATAACAATGCAATTTGCAATCAGTTCTGATCTATTTTGATGGAATAAAAAATAGGAGGCATTACTTTTGAAATAACCCTCGTAATTAATGTTCCCTTTCTTAATTTTTTTGTAGATGGCTAATTCTCTCGTTTCTTGAAATTTTTCCTCCTCTCTTTAAAAATTACGCTGTTGCTCTTTTTATCGTCTTTCCTTCTTTCTTTCTTTCTTTCTTTCTTAATTTACAAATCCTTCCATTTCTTTTATTGTATTTATGTAGTTATCCATTTATTTCTTTTTATCTTTCAAAATGGCATTTACCTTCACTCCTTTCGGCACAAAACTCGGCGATAGTAATAGCTGGAAGGAATTCCCTATGAACAGTTTTCTTATAGCTTAATGAGAAACTCACAAACAAAAAACAACAACAACAAAAAAAAACAACTAAGAAACAAACAAGCAAGATGGCGCAGTCACGCAATTACGCCTTCTGTCACAATTTGACCAGCAACAAAGCCTTAATACAAAAACTAAAACGCAAAAAATTCAAAAATAAACAAACAAACAAACAAACAAACAAAGCAAAACAATTACAGCAGGAATCTTGTGAGCGAATGAAAACAAAGCCGCCCTCTCCCCGCTTCGCGCGAGTGCTGAGTGCGTATGCGCGACCAATCTGCAGACACCGAAGTGGTGTTGCCTGAATGGACTTGAAGTATTCAGATCAGTCATTGCTTGAAGAACGAGGTCAACAACCCATTCCTACATTCATTGGCGGCCATTCTGACATTGCTCACAGCTTGATGCATTTAAATGCAAAATTGTCCCTTCTTGTTATTTCTATCGTACAAGGCGAATAAGGGGCCTCCATTTCAAATCGTGAAAAGTAAGATACTACTACTACTACTACTACTACTACTACTACTACTACTACTACTAATAATAATAATAATAATAATAGTAATAATAATCACTAGCGGGACCTGTGGAAATTCCACGGAATGAGAAATATATTTAATCAACAAATATATTTTAATAAAGCTAATATTGTTTTCTGGATAGCGCAAAAAATTCGTCCTTTGAAACAGAAAAAAAAAACAAACAAACAAAAAAACAACGCAGCAAATATGAATTTATCAACATTTCTATGAAAACAGTGCCCATTGTATTTTAAATATAGGACTGATCCAAATGAGATAAATTAATGAGTACTAAAAAAATAGTAGTAAAAAAAGAAAGTAATATTGTGCTAGATAGTTTAATACAAATAATAAAATCACATTGTAAGATACAATCTTTAATTTACTCCTTTAGTACAGCTCCTACGACGATGCGACAGAGGTTCGAGTTCAGTAGACTGTGCAAGACGTACGTATGTACCTAGCTACATGGCACTGCCAATAAATTCCAACTTCTCCTACTACTACTACTACTACTACTACTACTACTACTGATAATGATGATGATGATGATGATGATGATGATGATGATGATAATATGTCGCTTTTGTTCAGTCTCGAAAGACAATGAGTACCCCTCTAAGGATATCTGTGCGTATAATTATAAGACAAGAAATGCGGGATATCCAACCACACTTCTGAATGAGCAAGGAGAAGCTTAGGAAGCGATGTCGTTATAACAATACTAATAACAATGGAAACCTACTCGTATGACGAGACAACGCCGATCAATCACATAACTAGCAATATAAAATCAATATTGAACAAATTCAGTTGAATATGCAAGAAAGATCACATAGTCTAACCCACCACTCCACAAAGCAAAAAATAAACGCAGTAATATTAGCATCGGTTGGGATATCAGAAGAGCCGAGAACCTAGATCACCATCGTCAGAATAAGATTATCACAATATTCGATATACTAGCAGGACACTCGACGTTGCTTGGGATTCAATAAGGATCAACGAATGTTTCTACACTTTCAATATTTTTATCGTCATTGAAATCAGTGAAATCGCCCATTTTTTCGATCAAATTGATTGATTGCCTGTTCTAGTCGGGTACTCACCGCGGTGCACCGGAATAAACTTCAGCTGTCTCTGCGTAGTGATAGTCCACAATACATTGTAGTCGACATTGCACTGTAAAGAATCTACTGTTGATTTGATAAATTATTTTTATATAATCGCGTGTATTAAAGTCTAAAATGCAAAAATCTTTCAGGAGAATATCACTTTTTACAATCAATTTTTACAAGTACTCTAACCACTGCGCCACGGACCTTTGATTATATATACTTTTTAGTTGTTTTACATACGCATTTATAGTCGCGACAATTCATTTACATGTTTCGATCAGCCAGTTACAATAAATTACGAACTCTACTTTTGTATAAAGTAGTATCGTCCGAAAAGGTCTCTATTTACTTGTAACGGGCCGACCGAAACATGCTCATGAATGTGTAGCGACATATTAATTGTCCGTGGCGCAGTGGTTAGAGTACTTGGAAAAATCAATGGTAAAAAGTGATATTCTCCTGAAGCTTGAAGGTTCAATCCTCAGTGTGGGCGACCGAAAAATACAATTGCGAATTACTTAAGACCTTTATCCAGTCATGGCTGACGGAACAAGAACACGCTACCCCTGTGAAGTAAATAAAGGGTTCAGCTCGAAATTCCGTCCAAATTTCCGAGTTCGAAAGAAACATTCCCGAGTTCGACAAGATACACTTTAAGAAGGTCGGAGGTTACATCGACCGAAACGTTGCGAAAATCACACTTAAGATGAGAACAGTAGTCCGATGAATCCAAATAATACGAAAGCGAAAATTATAAACAAAGCAGAACGGTGGAGAGTAAGACGACTCAAAAAAGTAGCACATTTGTTGAGTGACGATCAATTACAAACACGATATGAGAATCGTTAATTATAATAATAGATTATTTATGAATTTAGGAAAACTCGTCCCCGGAAAACTCGTCTCCGGAAAACTTGTACCCGGAAAACTCGACCCCGGAAAACTCGTCCCCTGTTGCTAGGTAGGAAAACTGGTCCCTTATTGAATAAATATCGATTGAAAACACATTTTATGACCGTTGTTGAAGAAGATATTGTCTTTAAATCCCATAATATTTAAAAAAAAATATTTTTACTTGTTTACTGTTGTTTAAAAAAAAAAATTGATTTTTCTAAGTTTTCCTAGGTAGCTTTGAAAGTTTTTGGTGGTTCAACTTATTTTAAAGAGTTTATTTAGTAAAAAAAAAAAAAAAAAAAAAAAAAAAAACAAGTAATGTAGAATGTCTGACATGAGATAATCACATCCTTAGGAGTCTCGATAATTACTCAAAAATAGAAAATTAAAGAAAATACTGAGGTAGATATAGTTTTAAAACGAGCCCCCCCATCCCGATAATAAATTTGTATATTTTTAGCTACCGGACGTGGATACGGTTGATTATGTAACGAAACCGAACGAAAGACACGAAAAACGAAACCATATATTTCTAAAAAAAAAATACTCTAGTTTTTAACATTTCCTGTGTTATTACGAAACAAACAAACAAACAAACAAAAAAATAAAACACTTCTTGTATTATCAAATAATAAAACAAATATTTTATTTCGAAAATTTGGTACTTTACGGGAACGTGGGCCCTGGTGTTTTTATTCAATCATTACTCCTTCAAAGCGCATGCGCAAAATGTTTATTTAATCACGAAAACTTTTTGGATGTACTATTTGAGGCCAAAAAATGTGGGTAGCGGGCTGGAAAGCATTATTTTAATATGTACGAAAAAATAATTTAACAAAAAAATAATATTTAGTGGAGAAAATAATAAATAAAAATTAACTTAAATTAAATAAAAATAAAATAAAAACAAGCACGAAAGTAAAGTATGAATCAAATTTACCCAAAGAAAAAAAAATTAAAAAAAATAAAATAAATACACGCGCGATTAAAAATAAAGTCTGAGATATATACGAAGAAAGTGAAAGAAAATGATTTGAGGTAGCAATCATTAAAAAATACGTATATTTTTAAATAAATGTTTTTATAATTATATATTGATACATTTTGATACAATAAATGATTTATAATTATATATTGATACATTTTGATACAATAAATGTTTTTATAATTATATATTGATACATTTTGATACAATAAATGTTTTTATAATTATATATTGATACATTTTGATACAATAAATGATTCTTAATTATATATTGATATATTTTGATACAATAAATGATTTATAATTATATATTGATACATTTTGATACAATAAATGATTTATAATTATATATTGATACATTTTGATACAATAAATGATTTATAATTATATATTGATACATTTTGATACAATAAATGATTTATAATTATATATTGATACATTTTTATACAAGAAATGTTTTTATAATTATATATTGATACATTTTGATACAATAAATGATTTATAATTATATATTGATACATTTTGATACAATAAATGATTTATAATTATATATTGATACATTTTGATACAATAAATGTTTTTATAATTATATATTGATACATTTTGATACAATAAATGATTTATAATTATATATTGATACATTTTGATACAATAAATGATTTATAATTATATATTGATACATTTTGATACAATAAATGTTTTATAATTATATATTGATACATTTTGATACAATAAATGTTTTTATAATTATATATTGATACATTTTGATACAATAAATGTTTTTATCATTATATATTGATACATTTTGATACAATAAATGATTTATAATTATATATTGATACATTTTGATACAATAAATGTTTTTATAATTATATATTGATACATTTTGATACAATAAATGATTTATAATTATATATTGATACATTTTGATACAATAAATGATTTATAATTATATATTGATACATTTTGATACAATAAATGATTTATAATTATATATTGATACATTTTGATACAATAAATGATTTATAATTATATATTGATACATTTTGATACAATAAATGATTTATAATTATATATTGATACATTTTGATACAATAAATGATTTATAATTATATATTGATACATTTTGATACAATAAATGATTTATAATTATATATTGATACATTTTGATACAATAAATGATTTATAATTATATATTGATACATTTTGATACAATAAATGATTTATAATTAT
>NC_136513.1:35085830-35090830 GCF_053919585.1 Euprymna scolopes
TTTTCAAAGCAATATGAAAATTAGTTAATTTTATGAAGTCGCTCGCATATCCATGACGAGGTATATTAAGAATTATTAATTTTTATATAGAAAAGGTAGTTTTTTTATAACATCAACGTCATCAATGACTCAACTTTATTTATACATATATATATATATATATATATATATATATTATATATATATATATATATATATATTTATACAAGTGTGTGTGTGTATATATATATATATATATATATATATTTATACAAGTGTGTATATATATATATATATATATATATTATATATATATATATATATATATATATATATATATATATATATATATATATATATATATATATATATATATATATATATATATATATATATATATATATATATATATATGGATTAGGTCTTGTTAATGAAGCCAGAGATGGCTCCTGTTACCAGGTCTGATTCTATCGACCGGCATTAATCGCGGCAGCCTGCACTGATGTTTCCCGAAAGGATGAAACACTAGTGTCTGTAGGTATTTAATAATTATTATAGTAAATATATATATATATATATATATATATAATTTTTTTTTCTTAACCATCCTGGATACATCGTATCGTCATTATTGTTATAATTAAACATCTCTATTTCCATGACCTCATTTGTCCCTCACCCTCTCTTTTCTCTCTCTTTCTCTCCTGACTTTATTTTCTCTTTCTCTCTGTTTCCCCCCCCCCATCATTTTAGCTTTTCCAGCTATTCCGTTTCCTTAGCAGCGCCATTGTTTTCAATTCTGCAATTTAACATCTCGCTTCTTAGTTCTTCCATTTGTCCCTATTTTCCCTCTCACTCTAGCGGCTTTTTAATCTGAAATCACCCCCCCTTTCTTTCCCTCCTCCCCCTCCTCCCCCTCTCTCCCTCTCCCTCTGCCAGTGTTCTATTTCTCATCCATCATGTTTCGCTGGTATCGTTCTACTTCTGGAAGCTTTCGAACGTCGTCTGCCAAATTCAATTTGAAGGCGGCCCGAAGCCGAAGCCGAGTAGCTCTAGAATCCGAGAAACTGAAAAGAGACACGAAAAAAAAAAAAAAAAAAAAGAAAAAAAAGAAGAAAACCGTGGTCTCGTTACCGTCGGTATTGCTCAGCACCAAACGTACACGCACAAACATTGTTAAGCATTTTTGCAATCGAGGGGAAAAAAAGGCGAGGAGGATGGTGGTCGATCCTCGTTACAATGTTAATGTTGGCCAGACACTAAGGTCGCAAAGCACCGTAGAAAATTGTTTTGGTTTCATTGTTAGTATAAAGCGTTCGTAATGGCGACGATGGAGGTGAATTTACTTGAAAGCCGGCGGGAGTAGAGAAAGGAAGTTGAGGTTGTCTAATTTAACCTTCAGGTAAAAATAAAAGGAAAGTGGGCCAATACATTAAACCAAAAAATCAACTCCAACCATCGATGCCTTCTATCCTACTTATCGCCATTTCTGTAACCTTCTCAACAATCTCTTTCTGACCCGACTCTGCAGATTACCTACCCTTAGTTTTCCGCAGTTCCTTCCTATTATTTGGCGTTACTTTGTTCCTATATGACGTCACACACCCTCCTACTTTCTATCTTTCTCTCTGTCTCTTCTATTTTCTTATTTTCTCTTCAATCTTTATTTTTGTGCTAAATTTCCCAATTTATTCTATACTTATTGCTTTCTGCAAATCTATCATGCTTTCCTTGTACCGATTAGTCCATAACTCTTGTTATCCAACGTAAAAAATTTAGTTTGGTTGTTCATTTTTTTTTACGGCATATCAACCCTTTTCTATTTATTTAACCCTAACCCTAACCCTTTTCTATTTATTTAATTTTAGGAACAATTTTCTATGATTCAAGTATCTTATATCTTCAAATATTTATTCGCCGCCCACGATATTCTTTCCTAGAACGAACCAGCTGTGAAATACAATTCCGCCGGGCTTCTTCCCAACTGACTATAACATATGTAGTCGATGTTTACACATTGACATACAAAATCAAAATGCATAAACGCGTTTGTACGCGTATCGTCTGCGCATACACTGTCCTGAATAAAGACAAACAATTGTATTTTAGACCAATCAGAAAATTTTCTCTTGTCTCTACGTTTTTCTTACATTTTATTATAAACCCTGAAACTTTTTCACTGAAAATATTTCTATGAATACTACCTATTCCAAAAATATCTCCAATTACAAAACACCCTAAAGGATAACCCCAAAATCGATATTAACACACACCCTAAAAACTAATGACGATATTCCTAAAACTGGTGATCGAAATCTCATACATAGTTCCGTTCAAGTCCAATGTATACAACTTCTTTTTAGCTGTCGTTTTTAATAATCAAAATCTGCCTAATTTCAAGCATCGTTAATAATCCTTATGGGGTTTTCGCACCGTTCACCTGACGAAGTCGTTAACTATCGATTGGCTTTTTGGACTTGATAGGTGATGACGCTTTAATAATAAAAGTTGGTGCTAATGCAAAGAGTGATCCGCGCTATTTTTTAAAATCGTATTTACACGTTTAATTAAAGTTTAATGTTTTTTTTTATTCAATTGTAAGGCTAAAGTACAGAATAGGTACAAAACATCCACCCCTTCCCATGTTAAGAATGGCTTTTTAAATAATAACGTTTCCCTTCTTCCTCTTTTACTTTTCTTTCCGTCCATTTCTTTCTTTCTGTCTGCGTCTTCTATTTTCTTATTTTTCTTTCTGTCTGCCTCTTATATTTTCTTTTTTATCTTCAGTTTCCGTTTTTGTGTTAAATTTCCTAATCGCCCCCAGCCATCGATTCCTCCTGACCTACTAATCGCCATTTTAATAACCTTCTCGACAATCTCTTTCTGATCCTACTCTGTAGATTACCTGCCCTTGCTTTTCCGAAGATCTTTCCTATTATTTGACGTTCTTTGTTCTAAAAAAATATTTTTTAATCGATCTGTCGACTCCATCTTAACAAACACCAACCAAACCTAACCAGTTTATAAACATATTTGAAGATATACACAACTTGAAGCAGAAAAACCTGTTTTTACAAATTACTGCATTTGGCATTAAATAAGCTAAAAATTCTGTGTTGTACGCCATTTATAATATTCCATAGGAAGAGAACTCTAAATTATATAGAAACTTTTGTTGGCATGTATGGCAACACCAGGGCTAGGCTTATTTTACCTGTGATCCTGTCTCATTTATAGTGTTTAAGGGACATTTAGAAATTATAGAGCACGTGTTAGATATTTACAATAAAGACTAGTGATAAGTATTTGTTTTTAAAAACCAACGTTGCTGTCTAACGTCACAAGTCGATCAGCCAATCACAACGCGGCGCGCTGAAGTACATCGATTTTATAATAAAACAAACAAACAAAAATTTCTCTAAACCTATTTTTTTACAAAACATTTAGAATTATTCGACCCCCCGCCAAAAAAAATAATTTTTGCTTTTTTGACGGTTGTTTTTAAAATAAAAAACTGAATAATAAAAAAAAATATTACTTTAGGTGTTTTTTTTTTTTTTTTTGATTTCTAGATTTTATATTTATTCATTTTGCCATTTTCTTCTACGCAGCGTTGTTATTATTTTATCGGCGACGCTCGGCATAATCCGGTTGTTTGCGTCATGTTCCGGTTTACGCCGACCAAAGCCGGCCAAAGCTGAGCGAACGCTGAGATACGTCTGATTCACAATATGTACCAGCACCAATTTTCTGTTCCTTGCATACTCTTTCTCCCCCTTTCTTCATTCTCCTTTTTTTTCTTATTTTTAAAACCCTTATTTCGATATTTTACACGTCATGTAAATGTTGTATCATCCATCATGTTCTCGGGACGTCGCACCAATAGATTGGCATCTCATTAGAAGTTTACGAAAGTATCTTACGTCCGTGGAATAATAGAATCTACATAAATTATCCGATCATGTAATGAAAAAACATTATTATCATGCGTATTAAAACAGTAATGATCGCTATTATTTTTTATTCCGCCCAAATGGAGCAGAAACGAACATAGAAAATTGCATTGTTATGGTTAATGAAACTATGCATTGATGACCTGAAAGTTCCACCTCTCTGTTACGTATATTTATGGTGTTAGACTCTAAGAAGTAACACCTCTCATAAACGTGCGCCGGAAGCAAATTTGCCTCATTGAATTCCTGGCAAAAGAGCACCGAGAATAGTGGTGACTAATAAGTAGTAAAAATAAATTCTGAAGCACAAAAGGTAGCTCGTTTTAATGGTATCACTCCCGTCTTCGTAGCTCTTCAACTTTTTGAGTAAATAAATAGGATGCTTTACTTCTAGAATGCCCCCCCCCCCGTGCATTCGCTTTTTTTTATGATTTAAGTGTGTTTAGGGTATTTTCAAGGATTCTAAATGGACAAAAAATAATTTAAAATAAAGAAAGCATAATCCAATAAAATATGTAAAAAACAAACAAACAAACAAACAAACAAACAAAAAACAAACAAAAAAAACCCCAACTACCCTGAATTTAATGGAGAATGCGGCAAGGAATCCAATTTCAAATGAGAAAGAATGTAATTTTGTACAGATCCCGTGAAGGCGTGATCAGATGACTTTCAAATGTAAAAAACAAACAAACAAACAAACAAAACCCAACTACCCTGAATTTAATGGAGAATGTGGCAAGGAATCCAATTTCAAATGAGAAAGAATGTAATTTTGTACAGATCCCGTGAAGGCGTGATCAGATGACTTTCAAATGTAAAAAAAAAAAAAAAAAATACAATTTTGGCGAATCAGAGTTATTGATTTGTTCGATACGATTTGGTTGTTCGTTTACATTATTATTTATTTCGTTTGAAGAAGAGTATTTTAATATATATATATATATATATATATATATATATATATATATATATGTATATATATAATATATATGATTAAATGAAGTATTTATATATATATATATATATATACATATGTATATATAATATATATATATATATATATAT
>NC_136513.1:35095830-35120830 GCF_053919585.1 Euprymna scolopes
AATCCTCGGTTTGGGAAAGATGCTAATCTAGCAGTAGTGATACAACGAAACAGTACTATATGTCGATAACTACAGCTATATATATATATATATATATATATATATATATATATATATATATATATATATATATTGAGTAAAATGCGATATATTGTTTAGAGGAGCGTGTTAGTCATATAGGAAATATAAGATACTAATACAGTTTTTACTGGGAGGTTACCGCTTATCAATGCCCAAAGGCCACTCGAGGATAAGAAATTAACCAATGTCAGGTAGACGGCGGGACAACACCGTGATGATCATTAATCGTGAAACTTGAGTCGGATTTAATTATTTAAGAGGACAATTTAACAAGAACTTGTTTACATTAGACTTGAAAACGTGGACACAGATGTGAGGAAACACACACACACACCCACGCACATACGTACAGGTGAACTTGTTTGTTTTCTAAATATAATTTTCTCTTATTTCTTTTGTATCTTAATGCAATATGACATATGGTCAGTTGGATATCTTGCTGCCGTTGAATGCAGTCTACAAACTGCATGAAAGGATATAGCGACAATATATGTAACGGTGGCTAAGTGGTTAACGACACAAACTTATAACCCCGTTGTGGAAAGTTTGAACCCAGTTCGTTCTACATAAACACCTCACTAAGGATGTTTACAGCTTTCACGTGGTTCCCCCTTGTGCGTACTCAATGTCTTTCTAGAACGAATTCTAATATAAAAAGCTATCGGGGAAACCAATGCCAACAATAGGATAACCTGATTCATACTATGTAATTGAATAGGCGAGAATCAAAAATGTTTATTTATTTCTTTTTGAAAGTTAAGAGCGAACTACCAACATGAAATCTCAAGTTTGAATAATAAATATACAAATAATCACAAAGAAGGATATTTCGTCGTAAGGGCCGTGACTGTCCACGGAGCCGTTTTTGCCAGGAAATTTCATATTATTTCTTTGCAGGTAGAGGCTTGGTGTCTAAAGTTGTAAATGCTGGCGTGAACAAACCCGCATTGGTCTAGTCAAGTTTTAACGACGGACCCCGAGTGGCAAGCGTTTATGATTTCACGTGTCTCTCTCCCTCGGGGTTGGAAGAAAGTGAAGGTCATGGTTTTGACATTGTTCGCTCGATTGTTCTGTCTAATTACTTCTAATTAATTCAAAATGTTTATTGTGTCTTTTTTATAGATCCCATAGTGGGTGTTCACGTTTAGAAGGTAAAATTGATTGCGAAATAAAGCAGACAACAGAAGAGGCAGGATGAAAAGGTATAGTGGGCGTGTGTGGCAGAATCGTCCCAAAGGATTTATTTATTTTGCGCTCTTAAGCTGCTGCTATTAATCTATTATATAAAAGCGAAAATGTGTGTGTGTGTGTGTGTGTGTGTGTGTGTGCATTTTTTTTGTATGTCCGCCAAAGCCTTTTTTTTCGGGAGGAGGGGGCGCTAATTCTTACAACTTTTTATATACTTTCTAGATTATAATATCTCCGATTTACGAAACGAGGTCGCCTCTGTCTTTTATTTGAGCGACTTTTATGTTACAAAATTACAAAATTTGCGCTGTGATTTCATTTCTTGATGGCATTTGACCTAGAAATGCAGAAGTTGACATTCGTTTAAGCACTTGTTTTTTTTTTAACCGTTTAATTTCAACCATTCTCAACCTGCCTTCTTAGCGTCGTGGTAAAGTATCAGGTTTTCTTTTCCGACTTCGCCTCGAGGCTTCGGGTTCGAGCCTACCTCCCTAACAAAACTTGTTTTTTTTTCTTTTACACCTCCAAAACCCGGGCAACGCCGGGTACCCCGCTAGTAATATTATAAATCCGAAAAGTGTTCATTATTGTCTTGGAAAAAACGTTTTTCTTTGCTTTTAATATTTTTCATTATTTGGATTTATCGGACTACTGTTCTCATCTTGAGTGTGATTTTCACAACGTTTCGGTCGATGTAACTTCTGACCTTCTTCAGGTATATTTTGTCGAACTCTCGGAAATGCTTCTGTCGAACTCGGAAATTTGAATGGAATTTCGAGCGAAACTCTTTATTTACTTCATGGGGGTAGCATGCTCTTGTTCCGTCAGCCGACGAATTACTTAGGACGTCTATCCCGAGTTCGACAAGATAATCTGAATATATATATATATATATATATATATATATAAACTCAAATGAACTTGTAACGATGTATGTAAGCCACTTTCCGATTTACGACATCCGGTTGCGCACTGAAATATTAACGCTATTATTTCGAAATTATTATTTAACATGGGAAGAGTGGGGTTTAAAATAACTTAAATTTAATACAGAAATGAACGATATAAAAAAAAGCAGGCAGTATTAACAATTGTTTATTTGAATAATTTAAACGCGAAAAAAACAAAAAACAAAAGAACAATTGGGATGCTGAAATATTAACGTTATTATTTCGAAATTATTATTTAACATGGGAAGAGTGTGGTTTAAAATAACTTAAACGTAATACAAAAATGAACGATTTAAAAAAGAAAGCAGATATATCAAAATTTGAATTTAACTATAATAAGTATTATGGTATCTGTTCAGTGCACATTTACCTATAAGTATGGCCAACCACTTATAATTCAGTAACTGTAATTAAAAAAAAAATCAATTATAATAAACAGAACGACTCATAGAAATCCATCTATATTCTTTTTTTCATTTTAATATACTTCCATAGAAATGTTTCTGTTATGTAAAAAAAACTATTTTCTTTACGTCACGCTCATAGATGAATTCCATAGCTAATCTAACATACTAACCCAACGGGTCACGGGTAGTCTAGTATATATATATATATATATATATATATATATATATATATATATATATATATATATATACTACACACAAACAATACGAATAACCAATCACTATCTCAAAAATTCAGAAACAAAAGGGAGACAATTCAAGTATACGGTATCCGAAAATGTCGACAGATATCAACAATATAACAACACAAAACATTCGCTGAACATTGAATTAAAATAAAATTAAGAAAATTCTGATAACGAAAATAGAAATTCTTTTTAAAGTAATTTTTTTTTTTCACAAAATTAAAAAAAAACTGAATACGTGCGACTTTTGTTTAGAGAAAACATTTTTTAAATTTCTCAACTGAATGTAACTTGTCAAAATGTCTGAGTCTTAAAAATATATATTTACAGGGTGGAACGATAAAATTGTCGCCTAAAGAAAACGACACTACAGCTTTATTTTGAAACTTTTATTGAAAAAAAAAATCAATTCCTGTAACGTTATTTTGTAGTAGAGCTGACATCTATTCAATGTAGCCGCTTTCTGCCTAAATCACCGCCCCGACACGGGTCTGGATCAGGGAGCATGCAATTTCCACAATCACCGGCAGGAGCTCGGCGAATACTCGGCGGATGGCGGCGATCAGGCTTACTTTGGAGTTGTTGGTGATGTTCAAGACGTATGATCAAACAAAGTAGTCCAACGGGTTCAGGTCGGA
Organism: Euprymna scolopes; assembly: GCF_053919585.1. Taxonomy (NCBI): domain Eukaryota; kingdom Metazoa; phylum Mollusca; class Cephalopoda; order Sepiida; family Sepiolidae; genus Euprymna; species Euprymna scolopes. The sequence continues at coordinate 35,099,340 of NC_136513.1, forward strand.
GGAGAAGGGGTACCAGTGAGTGAAGAGTACAAAATCGTAGCACTCTTTGGACGTGAGCCGGCGCCGAGTCCTGCTGCCACACCCGGGGTCTGCCAACGCCCACCTGATTACACTAGGGGATAACCGCATTCTTCAGTACATTCAGATACACTTTGGTGTTGACTTTAAAGCCGACTTCGAAAATGTCAGGTGGCATGATTAGGCCTTCATTTAAACCACAGAAAATTCATAACGGTGGCTGGAAATTTTGTTTTCATTATCCTAGGTACGTCCTTGCTATTCGTGGCAATCCAGTAATTCATTTTGAGGGTGATGGCAATGGTCCTGTTGTCATAACTTAGATCGGTAGAGATCATGAGTTTTATAGTGTCGCATCTCCGATCTCGCTCGTTGAACATTGTGTCACTTTCAGGCATGATAGAAAGCTCCTATCGCTCTTGGCAGTTATACGCGACTGGCAAACTAGTAGATGGTCTGCAACAACAACAAAAAAGAAAACAGGTTTTCATCAAACGTAAACGGAATCATGTCGTCTTTTCTTGGGCGACAAGTTTATCGTCCCACTGTGTCGTTTCGAACACTCATTATGTTTTTGTAAACTAGTTCTATCTATCCGATATATACTTTAATTGTTTCTCTCGGTATTGAAATTGAATTGTGTCCCCTTGTTCTGCGATCTTCAAAATAAAAACAAAAAAGGGCCACTGATCCTTTCATCCCTCTTCTCTTACCAGCTTTCTGCTACTATTCCCCTTCTCCAACCACTTCTCGTCTCATTTACCTTTTCTTCCATCATCTAAAACATTCAGAGTGCAAGCAAGTACTGAACTCCAATCCCTGCCCTCTTGTAAAACGTTCACAAAACACCCGACTAGTTACAACCACTATTAACGTTTTCCTCCACTCTCTGTCTGTGCCTAAATCTAAACGCAGATTCTATCAACAAAGCTTCTTTTTTAGAACTGCCGGCGTGTGGAACACTGTTCCGCTGTCCTGCTTACCAGTTAATTACAACATGGTGGCTGTCAAATGCAATGTAAACAAGTTATCAATAAATAATCAAATTCTACCCAATTTACAACATTAACGATTACTAAACTAACACCTTACATTCATTAACCCTTATCCTTGAGTGGCCTCCGAGCCTTGATGGTGACTCCCAAGTAATATATAAAAAAACAAGCAAGCATTTAGTCGTTTAGACGAAAAAGATAAATTATGATAAAAGGGCACTGCTACATGACACGGACGGCGCCATTCTCTGGTGTGTTTTACTACATTGTCGCCAGGTGGCGTTTCTCGGTCAAAGAACAGTTTCAACCTGATTCAAAAGTGACAATAAGTCGTCCAAGTTCATTCATTTCATTCAATTCAAATTGTTTATTAATTTAAAAACGAAAACTATAATATATAATATATATAACTTTGTTGACCTTTTAATATGTACTACACAAAAGCAAAACAAAAAGAAACTATTTTGTTATAGTGACAATTTTACTTTAATTAAAAAAATATTTCGAACCCCCCCCTCCCCAAGAAAATCAATGTAGCTTTAATTCGAAATATGCTTCATTTAAATCATTAAATTGTTTTGAAAAAATCCGATTTTATTTTAATTGGGGGAAAAAACTTGTTTGTTATTTATTTGCTGTGTTATTTAACCAAGAAATAGCTGGAGTTATCGCTTCCTAACAATGGCGCTGTCCGTGTAATGCAGAAGTGCCGATAAAGAAATAAACCAATATAAAAATGCGTTTCGTATTATTGACGACACCAAGACAGAAAAAAGGAATAATCTGCTTACCTGTATGCGTGCCTCGTTGAGTTTCGTGATCCGGGCGAGTTCCTCCCGGCAGTATATGTCAGGGTAGTGACTTTTGGCGAAAGCAGCCTCCAGTTCCTGTAGCTGTTCCTGGGTGAACGTGGTCCGATGTCTTCGTCTGGCTGGAGTCGGGCATGTACCCGTCGAGGCGTTACCATGTTGCACGGCGGCACCAAGGCCCGAACCGGTCCCCATACTGCTCACCGGACCTCCTCCACCCCCACCACCACCACCACCGCCGCCTCCTCCTCCCCCTCCTCCTGCTCCCCCGCCGCTGCTGCTGCTACTGCTGCTACCTTCTGTTTTTAATTTCTTAAACGCGCCCTCTTGGCCTGAAAGGAGAGGAGAGAATGGGAGAAATCATAGAATTAGAAACGAAATTAAAAAAAATTAAGTTAAATAGAACTGTTATGAATCAAGGAAATGGCGGGAACGGGGCTAACAGGAAGTCCCGACCCTCCACAAACAACTCGGTGTGTATTGTATAAAAATATTTTTAAAACTCTGCTTACAAATATATTTAGCAATAATATTAGATATTATTGTTGTATAGTCAGTTCTGTTTATCAGTGTCATGTACATATAATCATGTTTATTGCACTTCTCAGAAGGTAAAAACAGCGCTTAGTCTTCCCAAATGGTCACCCATATGGTACTAGCCAGGCTCAACGTTACTCCGATGATCTGACGAGAACCAGCGTGTCAACGTGATTGGCCGTGGGGTCAGCACACTCACACCGAAAAAAAGAAATCCTCGCTACAAAAGCATCTACAAAGTTGTGGATTGCCTATGCCTCCGCAGAGACTCAAGGCTAGGGATTGTTGCACTTCTTCAAAAATGCGTGCTACTAATCAATATATACAGTTTGGATGGTTCCAGCCGTTCTGACAATACAACACTGAGGTTTCATAACAAAACTGTTTTATTTAATTTATCGTCATTGGACGTATGGGACGAGCAAGCGTGTTAACAGGTGAGGTATTGACAAACTGACGCCGTAACGACCGTGCGTCCCTCTGCGCGTCTCTTTCTTTGTGTTCGTTATATTGATAATTTCTTCCTTTATTCCATCAGAGGTCAATGTGTGTGTACAAATCCGACCTGGTATTTTCTTTGTTCTTTGCTAACCTGGAATTCGTGTGCGTGCACGATCTCCAAGTTCCTATATCCAACATTATTGACCCTACATAAGTCGCGATTAAGTTAGTGTGGATTTTGACAAGGCTCAAGCTTAGTGAATGACAACCCAGATCTTAAAAAGAGAAACATTTAATGAATAATTGATGTTGTAAAGTTGAGGCAATGAGCAACAAGGCAAACGATTATTAATAACGTCACAATGACAAACTAGGAGAAACATAACTTTTTCAAACCAGTCTCTCCGTGGAAGCCATGCGAATGAGACACCGCCAATAATGCAGAAATAATCTAAGCGGAATCTTACCAAGATGTCTGTCCGCTTTCGTCGTTCATTTTAGTTAATTTCAGAATTAGCTAAGATAACATTAGTCTCTTCCCCCTCTCTCCCCCTCTCTCTCTCCCTCTTGAGTCAATTCTCTCCAAATGGAACCGTTTACAAAAACACTCAGTGAACGTCTCCTTGTGTTCACTTTCTACATGTAAAGAAGCTTATTTCTATCACAATAACTAAACGAAACGGTGACGACGAGAAGAAGCGACTATAACAAGTGGGGGAAAAACACGTACAAACACCCCAATGTAGTAAGAACGTCTTTATTTTGTTATCGAAAATGTAACTAAGGCGAGGAAGTTTTAAGTATTCATAGTTCTTCCCATTGTAGCGATATAGATATATTCAGGGGCAGCTCTGTAAAACCCAATATTAACAAATAGAAAATTAAACGGAAGTTTAATTAAACAAAAACATGTAAATTTCTATTAGAAGTTTAACTAGAGTTAAGTTTACACACCAATATATTTCACCATAACAGAAAATCGATGGTGACACGTGGCGTCTAAGCTGATCAGATCTTTCTAATTTTACGGACTAGAAAAAAGAGCGTTCGCAAAAAATACCGTTTTTTTTTTAATATCTGAACGGGAATATCCCTTGAGGATAAGGATTAGACATCTCAGTGATGATCGGTTTTCGCGGAAATGGGGTAGAATTCGATTATTTAAGGTGTTGTTTATTCTTTATATTTTTGCATTAGCATAAAAACATATAATACATATTTTTGTAAACGTTAAAATACTCTTGCATGTGTGGTCATGGTCAAGCAAACTATAAATTGTATTTTTATTGGTAGTTAATATAAAGATATATTCATCATTTATCATTAGTTTAAAAAAAAATATATATATATATTCATCATTTATCATTAGTACCAGCAATGGAAAATTAAGTGTAAAAACAACAAAAACAAAGAAACAAAAACCGAAAATGAAATTAAAAGAATCATAGATGTTTTTTTTTTCGATACCAATTCCGATACATCAAAAAGTTCCGATTCTTCCGATTTCCAAATCCGATTCAGATTAAGCGTCACAACACGAACTGTTTGGGAGTTGGACGCGTTTAGCCAGAAACCAAGTTGGTTATTATTAATTCTAAAGCTAAAGGTTAATTTTTTTCAGCTATGTATCCACTATTTTATATGTCCACCCTCCCAGGCATGATCACCTTATTTTCGGTAGTAGTAATTATGCAGTATCTGTTCTGTGATCATGATACTTTACTTCCATGGACTACTAAAGTCTGGTTTTTGGGGTGTTGGAACGGATAGAGTAGTCTGTTTTCTTGTTGGATGTTTTTCCTGCCAGGTATGATCACCACCTTATACGGTAGTAATGATTATTTAATATCTGTTCTGTAGTCCTGATACTTTACTCCTATGGATTACCAAAGTCCGATTTAAGGAGGAGTGGTAGAGTAGTGTCTTTTTGTATAGATGCCTTGTTAATGCCATGAGCGAACTCTTTGATTGTATGCTCTCAAAATATTAGGTATTAGTCCCAGTACTGAAGGATATTACGAGAAGAGGAGATATTTTTCGTAAAATGATGAAACCAAAATTACAATATGAGAAAAAAATGCTACCTTTCTACATATTCAATCTTGGTTTGTAGAGGTCTTTTATTGCCCTGCTGTGCCCGAGGTTAAAGTATTTAATGTGTACTAAATGCTCAAGTAAAAGTCCCAGTATTGAGTAATAATACGAGTGTTGTATACTGGGGGGTATATATTACAGCGCCAGAACAAACGTGTAATATTGTTTCTGTATAACATAAAGAAGTATATATTATGTACGTATCTAAACTTATGCATCGTCTAGTGTTGTAAAATTTACGACAACAGATATATTTTAACAACGGACATGCAACTCAAGGGACAACTAACAATTTTCTGGGATTGTAACATCTTTATAATCTGAGAAACATAGTTGGTTCATCCCTGGTCTTGTTTTACGGGCCCCCGGGAACAGTAGCAAAGAAGATTCATCCAAATGAATCAACAAATCAAATTATAATATGAGAAAAAATGCTATCATTCTGCATATTCAATCTTGCCTAGTGGCTTGAAGAGGTCTATTGTTACTCTGCTATGCCCGAGGTCAACGCCCCGAGTGTGTACTAAATGCTCACGTAGAAGTACTAGTACTGATTGATAATACGAGTGTTGTATACTGGAGGAGGGAGCTATACATTACGGCGCCAGAACTAAATGTAATATTGTTTCTGTATAACATATATATATATATTATTATTATGTACGTGTCTAAACTTGTGCATCCTCTAGTGTTGTAAAACTTACGACAACAGATACATTTTAACAACGGACATGCAACTCAAGGGACACATAACAGTTCTCTGGGATTGTAACATCTGGCAAATCGGAGAAACATGCTTGGTTCGTTCCTGGTCTTGTTTTACGGATCCTCGGCAAAGAAGATTCATCCCAATGAATCAACAAACCTCGTGTTATCTTTTCAGCAACTTTTATTACCGATGTTTCCTCGGTCCTAGACTAACGCATTCTGATCCCCTCTACTGGGAGCCATCACCGTCTAATTCGATCCCTCTCTTTCTCACTCGCGATTCTTGACTAACCAAATCATACGTGTTTGGAAAAACTCTACCTAGTCCACGCCACTTTAAAATGACTTCTTCATCAGACTACGTCAGACATTACAGATTAATCTCTTGTAAATTATCGTTTTGTTCTACATTCTTTTCTATTAAAACGTCTTAACACAAATACTTTTCTCTGCAAATATTTATTTTGCTATTATAACATTTTATTTTTACAAATGTTACAACGATCATGGCAATAATCGCCCTGCTAATATTTAACACAAGAAAGAGATATTTTGAATAGAGGTGGATCCCAAATTGTAACGTTATTGTTCTATCTGGGCATGCTACATTGGTTGGATCTCAATACACGGTACCAGTATACGGTATCAGACAAACATGCTGTAAACCTTCCTGGCAAGACGACAATTTTCACAAAGTTTGACTCTCGAAAGAGTAGAAAAGGAGAGGAAATCGTTACGCGTCTTTCCCTTTTTCTTTTCGTCTTTCTTCCTGCTCTTTGTACGCTATATATGCATCTGATCTTGATCACGTTGTACAATGGGGAAAGGAGTGGCTGGTTACTTTTAATGCATCTAAAACCAAGCTTCTATCTTTACATCATCAACGTTCTGATCCACATCTGGCATCAATTAAAATGAATGGCTCTCGTCTTGGGGATGCCTCAAGTTTTGACAGGCTTCTGGCCTTGACCTTTACTCCTGATCTTAAATGAAATACGTACATCAAATCTGTTGCCAAGGCCGCTGGAAAAATGGTCGGATCCTTCTATCGATCCAGTAGATATCTCACCCCTCATGCAATTCTCTATCTATATATAAGTATTTGAATACGTCCAAGGATGGAATACTGTTGCCACATATGGGCAGGAGCTGCTAGAAAAGACTTGTCCTGCCTTGATAGGGTTCAAAATAGACTTCGTGGCCTGGTGGGAGATGTCCTTTTCTCTTCGCTGCAACCTCTATCTCACAGAAGAGATGTTGCGAGTTTGTCTCTGCTTTATTGTTATTTTCATGGAAAGTGTTCGACTGAGCTTCAATCTATGGTCCCCCCTCACCAAACTTTCACAAGAAACACTCGTCTAGCTGAAAACACTATCAATAATCCCCCCACTCTTTATCTGTGCCTAAACCTAAACATAGATTCCATGATCAAAGCTTCTTTCTTAGAACTGCACGCCTGTGGAATTGTCTTCCGTTTTCCTGCTTTCCAGCCGTCTATAATATGGTTGTCTTCAAGTCCAACGTGAACAAGTTTCTGATGAGCCGTTCCACTTAAGTTAACAAATTTACCGAACTTCCATTACTATCGATTACTATATTGTCCTTTTGACTACTGTACACTCTTAAACCCTTATCCTTGAGTGGCTTATCGGCCTTGATAAGTGGTGACGCCTATATAAAAAAATGACGCCAGTGACGTCACGCTCACACCCCGCTTCAAAATGCTACGTCACAGAATTACGCCGTGAGAGAAAAAGAAAATGCCACCATTATCCCTATTCAATTTTACCGAGTGATGTACACAGACTTGATGATGCTATCCAAATATGGACGCCCGGGGCTATCCCCATATCGCCCTAACCCACCCCATTTAGGCGGCACTGGTAGTGTGTCTCACTCCAATGTCTCAAGAAATCGTTATTAAACATAAAAACAGATTCTAGCATATAAATATCTTTTTCTTTCAGGGGAATAATAGTTATTATGGGGACGACTCCTTAATACTAAACAAAATGTCGGACAATAAATAGTCAACAACGTTCTATCGCAACTCCTTTGGAAATTTATTATGTTATAGCGACGCAGTTATTGTGCGACCGTTTCAATACGTTGTCTATTGTGTGAATGCTTTTAGTACTTTAATGGGAATCATTGAAATGTCACTGGTTATAGAATGGAACCTATACGACCACTTATACTTGGATAATTACGATTCTCAACGAGTCGCTGTGAAGGGAAAAAGAGGCCATTGTGTCAAATGGTAGAATGATACATTGGTTTAGATTAATGGAGGACACGAGAATAGAGTTTTTGTTGATACAAGAATACGTTGCATTTTTTTTAATTATTACCGAAGTGTATCCCAATGGTTAGAACTTATACTAAAAGATCAGGCTGTCTGAAGGTACCGGCTCCCTGGTCTGAAATATACTAAACATTGATGTTATTAGCTTTTCCTTTCCCTTTTTGCAAAACCAAACAAAACCAAACACTACGAATAAGCATGCAAAGAAACAAAGAATTTGACGCATTAAAGAGACCTTTATCAAAATGAACGGATTCAACATTAAATAACCGGAAAAAGTTGAAAGGTAGTAAAAGAAAACAAGAAATGAATAAAAAAAAAAAAAAAAAAAAAACAGCAACTCTATAGCTAAATATTTAAAGATTTAAAAATAATCGGAATTGGTAATTGTATCAGAATCGGAGATTTAAAACAATTAGTATATATATATATATATATATATATATATATATATATATATATATTTAAAACAATTAGTATATATATATATATATGATTTCAACGTCTTGTCAGACGAGTGCCATTCCCTTAAACACTTAAAGTTTATGAGCGCAAAAATGACTTCCATCGCCACAGGAACATTTTCAAAGACAAATGCCTGAGGGAGTATCTATACACAGATGACGTTACAGAGTTTTAGCTTTGTACGACAGCTAAGTCTCTCTCTCTCGGTTCAACATGTGTAGATCAAGCAACAAGCAAGAGCAAGATAGCCAGCAACAAGTTAAACTGAAGACTAGCTTAATGCGGGTACTGGTCTCCCGCTTTATGCTTTTTTTAAAATCAGAGATTTCCTTCACCTAGAAAGGTTGCCTTCACCATGGCTTACGGGAGTCCTCTCCACCCCAACACACACATACATACACATAAACATACGCGGTGCTAGTTGACTGTTGGCCCCGAAAAAAGGTTCATTCGCCCTTTGCATGGTCTTGCTTTCAATCCTTCAGGGAGACTAGCAACCCTCCTCACCAAACAAGTCTGGTGGGGGAACCTGTTTAGTCGCCGGTGACCTGGGCATGAGGCAGGTACTGGGTTACATGACATCATCTGACACACGCACACATGACATCACCTGACACAAACATACAAACACACACACACACACACACACACACACACACACACACACACACACATATATATATATATATATATATATATATATATATATATATATATATTAGCTGGTTGCCCAATCGTACAATACGCTTAAACTTCTATTTATTATTATATATTGCGAGGAATAATTTGCCTGGTGGACTAATTCGCAATAAATAAATAAATAAATAAAATAAAATGAAAAAAATAAAAAGTAAAAAAATGATAATGATATCATCGTTCATCAAATTCCGTCTGTGTTTGATTACAACATCACGTCAGCTGATATGCGGGTTGACGATCTTAAAAATAGTCTTTCTTCTCTTATAGATAAAAAAAAAGATTTTAAAGGGGGGGGGTATTTTACCTTACATCGACTGGTATAGCGTAAAATATTCCACTGTAAAGCAATTTAAAATATTCCACTGTAAAAAAAAAGACTATTTTAAGATCGGATTTTTTCGATTTTCGATACTTATCAAATGAATTTACGTACAAAGGATATCTACCTCCACATTTCACGAGAGGAACTGATATATACCGACAGAAAGAAGTCCTAGCTATCGGATCGCCACTATCGCCAGTGTTGCCAACATATGTACGGAGCACTTCGAGGAACTGGCAATAAGATCAGCCCCACAAAAACCAACAATGCGGTTACGATATGTGGATGACAATTTCATACTCTCCCCCCCCCCCCCTTAGCAGGACGTCCAAGTACTACTGGAACATGCAAATATAATCCATCCATCCATTCAATTCACCATGAAAAAGAAACACGACAACAAACTACCCTTGCTAGATGTATATATTATTCCTTAATTGGAATTCGTTTTGAGATGAGCATTATATATATTAATTTATTTTTATTACAGACTATTTCGTGGCGCAGTTGATAGAGACATTGAATCTCTACAGTTCCAGATGAACATTGTCTGAAGATAGCGGTTTCAATCCCACCCAAAGCGTGCCAGAGGTTTACTTGGCCAAAATGTGGTGAGACGACAACAACTACGGATGGCAGCGATGGCTGAGAATGCAGTTAGGAGATTCGAAGTTCCTATCCGTCGCGGTTACCACCTGACGAAGGCCAGAAGAATAGTTGGCCGAAACGTTGTGAATAAACAAACTAATAAAAGATGAAAAACAACAACTAATAAAGATGGGACTAATAGTCCGAAATAAAAATAAATTAATACTTGCTAGATGTATTGATAACCCGCACTGAACACAGCTTCGAGACGACCGTACACAGAAAGCCAACCATTACAGGACAATACCTTAACTTTAACTCACACCACTCACAGGCTGTGAAGAAAGGTATAGTTCAATGTCTACAACATCGCGCTAGGACAATATGTAATAGCAGCACTACATATCAGGAAGAGTTAGTCAATCTAAGACCAACCCTTCACCGAAACCAGCTCCGAAAAATATAGATCAAACACCAAGAGATACCACCCAAAAACCCACTGCGAAGGGTCTATCCAAAAACATTAAAAAATATATGCAGTCAATACGATATTAGGACAGTGTTTAAGAGCAACTCCACACTCCGAAAATACCTGGTGCAAGTAAAACCCCCGACTGAAAAACTCATGGCACCCCTCCCCCAAAAAAAACAGCGTTTAAGAGATTTCCTGTAAATGTGGGAAACTTTACAAAGGTGAAACATGCTGCCCCTTCAAATAAGACTAAAAGAACACCAAAAAGCTGTAACACTCGGAGAAATCGAAAAATTAGCTGAACATGTGTGAAAGAAAGGGAATAACCAATGTGGAATGATGTCAAAATACTTATACAGAAGAAAGATGGCGGATCAGAAAACTTCAAAAGGTGGCACATATGGTAAAAAAAATAACAATATCATTAGCCGTACTAGCATAGAACTTAATCACATTTGGATCACCCTAATTACAAACTCACAGGAGAAAAGGAAAAAAATAACAAAACATATGCTCAGCCCAAAGGAGGTAACTTCACAAAAAACCCTTCTTCCCTTGGAGTTGTCCCCCTTGCATTGTGTGTGTTTTTAAGAAAATACAGGTGGGTATCGATCCTCTGTTTCATAAAACATTTTTTTCACTAATATTACAATTAGCATAGATATCCTGAAAAATTGAGTCATAAGAAAACACTGAAAAAATATCTTAGTGATCCCTGAAGATTGAACTTTCTTTGATATACGCATCCGCCCTCAGACACACGGTTAGAATTCTTGCAATGCAGAGCAAGCAACTCTTTTCCTTAATACCTATTTACAATGTCTCCCCACGGGACAGAATTAGACACCAGGGTCGTTTTTTAATGTGGAGAAAAGGTACAAAAATAAAAAAAATGTCTCAGTCCTAAGAGAACAAGAAATGGAAGTGCAGCATCTGAAGAACAGATACTACACTTTGAGATATTAAATCTTTTATTTGTGTTAAAAATACAGTCAAAATCAACGATGAACAAAAAAACTTAGGCACATGGCCAACTCAAAAGGGGGGATTGTGGGGGTCGTTGGTCATCCTTGTCACTCCAGAACTAAACAAAATCAAAAGTTTCTCCCAGCTAGTATCTTCTTATCATAATACCGCATTCACCCTTTCATATTGGGGGACGTCCTACTTAGCTCCCAGTTTTTAAAACATTTTTTATTGACGTGTAAAAACAAAAAAGATAACAATAAAATGGTACAATAATTCATTTGTGTCGAGGGCGGGGGAAGAAAAAACAAAAGGTGATTAGTAGGACCCTCCCAACCCCGTCTAGTTGATAGACTGCCCGTTCCACTAGGTTTGTAAAAGGAACCTCGCTTCTGCGGGTCAGTCTCTAGGTGGGGATGCCCTCTAGATGGGGGTGCAGATACTACACTTTGATCTGGGCCAAAATGAAACATGTATTCATCACGCGAAGAAGGTCGCAGGGTACAGCGACCAAAACATTATACTAATAACACGCAGGATGCGAATAATTGTGCGATTAATCAAAATAATACAAACAGTCACATCTATCTCAAAAACTCAGAATAACATATATATTACTTTTGTGTGAAATGTGCATGAAATAGGCTCAACCGTTTCGGAACCTATGAGAAAGGAACTCACATACATAAAGTAACTTTTATATTTAAACTTAATAAGTTTTAAAAGCCATATTTTGTCATAGGTGACGCGATAAATAGTTCAAATATATTAGAATAACATAGAACAGAAAATATTTAAATATATACAATTTCTCCTTTCCTTCTTTTTCTTCTGTTTCTTTTTTTTTCTTTTGTTTTCTTTAGCGTTAAAAATATTAAACGGACAATTTTTAAAATTTGATCATTTGAATTTTAAAGTTGTTTAAAAAAACGAGATTTGCACGAGATATTGTAATTTATGTGTATGTTCCCAATTGCGGTTATAAAACAGATGAGTATCGGCTGAAGAGAGCTTGATAGGGGCATCTAAAACGGTTCTCTATAATCAGGTTTGAAACCGACGGTACCGATGACTTATCTATCTAAATTTTCTGAAAATAAAATATGCATACAATTATTACTATAATATTAAAAAAAAAACAAACTATTTAGACAATAGTGTTTCATCTTTTCGGGTAACATCAGTGCAGGGTGACACGATTACTGCCGATCTAGAGATTTGAATCTGGTCACGAAGCCATTTCTGACTCCATTAGCAAGGAACAAACCCTACGGCCAACCGTAAACGCTAGTAATATCGTTGAAATATAAACATTTATTTTTAAATGTAACATCCGACCATAATTATCATCCGTCCATAATCATCCATAATGATTATAACATCATAATCTCCGCATGCGAGCTTAAGTGACCGACTTTAATTTCAACTAAAAAGTGCTCAACAATAAGAACTAAGTTCTTAAAGAGGCTGACATAATTATTGCTATAATAATTTTAAAAAGATTATATATATATATATATATAATTTTAAAAAGATTATATATATATATATATATATATATATATATATATATATACACACACACTAGCAAAAGTACCCGTCGTTGACTGGGTTCAAAAACAGCCTACAGAAAATGGACTCTGATTTATGAAAGTATGATAGGTTATGAAAAGGAAGGGTTGTAAATTTGGGTTGAATTTGGGGGTATCAAAACCAAAGCAAAATATGATGAAAGCAAAAATAAAATAGATAAACCCCATAATTTATTATACCATACTTGTTCACACTGAGACACTTATCACAATATTCTGTGGATCTATATTAAAAAACCTTGTTAAACTTTGTGACATATTTCCATTCTATGGAGGTCAGGTGCGAACGAACACCCCATAATTTTATTATACCATATTTCTTCAAACTGAAACATAATTATCAAAGTATACTTACGCAGATAGATATGAAAAGTCTTTATTAAAGTGTGTGCCTATTCCCATTCTATGGAGACCAGGCGCGAACGCAGACACACAATTTTATTATAACATCCCTATTTAAGTTAAAACATACTTATAAAAGTATACTTATGTACATCTATATCAAAAACACTTGTAAACGTTTTTTTTATTTTAATTTTTTTTATTTCCATACTTTGTGGACCAGGCGCGAACGCAGACCGCACAATTTTAATGAACCACCGTTCTGGCAGATCAAACATACCCATTCCTGTGTCTCGATATATCTTCTATCATTATATGTAATCAGTTTTTTAAAATAGTCAACCATATAGGAGTCTATTCGTGACCACACACACACACACACACACACACACACACACACACACACACACACACACACACACACATTCAGCTTTATATTATATTATATATATATATATATATATATATATATATATATATAAAACTGTTAATTAATAGGGACATTAATCTTGCGTCAGTTTATTGGCGCAATAAATGCACATTTCGTCCCCCAAATTGAATGTATCATTTTTCATTAAGTCTTATAATTATCGTGATTTTATTGGTCTATTTTGAAACTGTTAACGTTTTTAGAAAAAAGATCCCCCTCAAAAAAAAAAAAAAAAAAAAAAAATCCAAGTTCAGCCGACCATCTTCTCTCGGCATTAAAGCCAACAGAGTCTACGGCATGGGTCTCCAAACTACGGTCCACGGGCCAGATTCAGCCCGTCCAAATATTTAATCCGATCTCCGGAACTTTTATGGAAAACGTAAAAATATTTAGAAAAAATTTAAAAAATATATGGAAATGTATGAAAATAGTTTTTCTTTTTATTCAGAAACCGTTTAAATTAATGAAGTTTTACAAAAAGCGAAGCTAATGGACATAAAACACGCAGAGTTTATTTTATTTAGTTCTAAAAAGTTATCAATATCGCCCTCCTCTCGAAAACATTGTGAGATCCTGTGGTCTAGGACATAGTTTAGATGACGTTTTACCTGTTGAGTAAATTATGGATTTGATCTGGTGCAGTTCAAGGAGGTCCAGCCTTCTAGGAAAGAATCTTTGTTCATGGAATTTGCGTTTAGATTTAGGCATAGATAGAGAGTGTGGGGGAAATGTTGACGAAAGTTTTTTGTGAAAGTTTAACAAGGAGTTATGATAGATTGAAACACAGACGAACATTTGCTATGAAAATAAATCTAGAACAGAGACGGGCTCGCAACGTCTCTTCTGTGGAAAAGAGGTTGCAGGGAAGAAAAAAAAGGCAACGACCACTACGTTTCGAAGCCGGTTTTGAACTTTGTCAAGGCAGGATAATTACACCGAGCAGCTTCCGCTCAGATGTAGCAACATTATTTCATTTTAGAAATCAATACTTGATTTATTATTGTTATTTGTAATAATATTATGATTTTGATAATATATATCATCCAAGCTTATGAAAAGACGAGTGTGGTAATTTCTTTTTACATAGGCCATCCCACCCACAGAGGTCAGATAATGCTTGGGAGTATTATTCGATGACAGCAGAACTTAAACTGCACTACTCCCATCCATTCTAAAAACATAGGTAATCTCTAAGGGACGATAATGACAACAAAATAGATACCTGTCCCCCAGAAAAAAAAGGAGAAGTTAATTCCTAGAAGGATGACATGAATACAGAGCAGACAGTACGCTAGTCTAGAATAGTAACGTACTTATAGAAAAGACGAGGACTAGAAGCATCACGTCTGTGGGAGAGAGGTTGTAGAAAAGAAGAAAGGGTTTAGTCAACCTTGTCCAGGACCGTCAAATTGGATAGGGATTATGGCATTCTTATTTTTTCTTTGACGTATTTAGTCTTTACGTTAAATTATATTGTTTCTTTTTTCGCTAATTAATAGTTTCAGTGTCATTTTTATACGTATAGATTCATAATTGTCGTACTAGATCCAGAAGTTATTGATGTTGCATCATCATCATCATCATCATCATCGTCGTCATCGTCATCATCATCATCGTCATCGTCATCATCATCATCGTCGTCATCATCGTCATCATTTTTTTTTTTTTACAAGGTAGTGACCACTTATCAAGGCCCGGAAGCCACTCGGGGATAAGGGTTATTGTGTGTGCAGTACGTTAGTGTTGGAGATCTGATAAAGTGTCTTACTTAAGGAGGCGGTTCATCAGGAATTTGTTCACATTGGACTTGAAGACATCCAGGTTGTAGTCAGATGGGAAACAGGCAGCCGGAACAGAGTTCCACAGGCGTGCACAGTGATCACCACTTATCAAGGCCCAGAAGCCACTCAGGGATAAGGGTTATTGCAAGTACATTACGTTAGTGAGGAGATTTGCTGAAATGTTTACTTAAGGGGGCGGTTCATTAGGAATTTGTTAACATTGGACTTGAAGACATCCAAGTTGTAGTCCGGAGGGAAGCAGGCAGACGGAACAGAGTTCCACAGGCGTGCAGTTCTAAGAAAGAAGCTTTGTTCATGGAATCTGCGTTTTGATTTAGGCACAGATATAGAGTGGGGGAAATTTTTTACAGTGGATTCAGCTAGACGGGTGTTTTTCGTGAAAGATTGGCGAGGGGGGACCAGAGATTGGAGTTCAGACGAGCATCATCATCGTCGTCATCATCATCATCGTCGTCATCATCGTCATCGTCGTCGTCATCATCATCATCATCATCATCATCATCATCATCATCATCATCATCATCATCGTCATCGTCATCATCATCATCATCATCATCATCATCATCATCGTCGTCGCCGTCATCATCATCATCATCATCATCATCATCATCATCATCATCATCGTCATCGTCGTCGTCATCATCATCATCATCATCATCATCATCATCATCATCATCATCATCGTCATCATCGTCGTCGGCGTCGTCGTCATCATCATCATCATCATCATCATCATCATCATCATCATCTATACGATAGCGTGTGTGTTCTTTTGTGTGTCACGCTTACACCCGGATCGTTTTATTGTTATGTTCTTTTATTTCTTTGTCATAAATAATTTTACCAAGAATTCTTCATAAGTTTTGGTTTCGGTTTCGACTATACCTGATGGCACTTAAATCATCTACTTTTTATAGATTATTTTATCAAGAATTCTCCATAACTTTTGGCTTCGGTTTCGGTTATGACTGAAGGAATTCAATATATATATATATCTATTTCATAATTTTTTTTTTTTTCGGTTTCGATTCAAACATATGCACCCAAGTAATATGGATGTATTTTTTATTTTTGAAATCGCAACTTTATGACAGATAAAAATCGATAGAACATTAACTCTATAATAATATATACACAATCTTCAACAATTAAAATATCATATTTAAGCGTAGTTTACGACCAAACTTTACCTGCTGTCTGTGCTAGCTTAGATAAATAATTTTGCAGTTTTAACAAAAAAGCTGCAATAATATCAGTCTCCATTTACACTGAACATCTATAGAATGCCAACATCAGTATATTACATATGAATGGATCTTCTGTGGAATTTCCACAGATCCCGCCAGTTATCATTATTATTATTATTATTATTATTATTATTAGTAGTAGTAGTTGTAGTAGTAGTAGTAGTAATGGCTAGTAGTGGAAATAGTAGTAATAGTAGCAATCGATCTCTTTGTCGCCTCGGGCTGGTAGCCGTTTATCCGAAAGGCATCTTTAATTGGAAAACGATCGCAGACATCGGGGAGGGCATTAAATGCGAAAACACCTGAGGTAAGACTGTGACAAGCAAAACCACCGCGCATCGCCCTCACTTTGAACTACGGCTTTTCTAATTCGGTCTCCGTTAAAATTGATTTGGAGGTCTCCTCTTCCCAATATCGTTTCTTGCCAATTAACACACACGCAAAGGCACAGACATATACGTATATACGAAGCATGTCCTAAAAGTAATTCCTCCTATTTTTTTAAATTCCGCCGTAAGAGATCAGAGTGGATTGCAAATTGCATTGTTATGATGACTGAACTTATGCATTAATGACCTGAAAGTTTTATATATGTTGCAGATATTGAAGTTGTGAGACCCTAAGAAAGCAACCCGTATCATTGACGTTCGCCAGAATCAGTAATTGAATTCTCCCAAGCAGAAAAAAATCGAACTGATTAACATTTATCGGCGCCTACTGAACGTTTACGAAGCCAATACAATTGATGTCGGCACAATTAGGAGATGGATTCATCGATTTCAGAGCGGTGACAGAGATGTTAATGACAATGCGTGTTCCGGCGTTTTACGACTGAGGCATAACAAGAGTCTGTTAAAAAGCACATTGAGAATGTTTATGACT
Source organism: Euprymna scolopes (assembly GCF_053919585.1). Classification (NCBI taxonomy): domain Eukaryota; kingdom Metazoa; phylum Mollusca; class Cephalopoda; order Sepiida; family Sepiolidae; genus Euprymna; species Euprymna scolopes. The sequence goes on from NC_136513.1 coordinate 35,117,054, forward strand.
ATGTAGAAAAATAAATTCTGGAGTGCAAAATGTTACTCGTCTTAATGGGACCACTCCCGTTTTCGTAGCTCTTTAACCTTTTAGTTTTTGAGTAAAAGATAAAAATAGGCCTTACTTTTGGAACTTTTAAATGCAAGTGGCTAGAAGACTCCATTTTGTTTTGAGCGGAAAAAGAAAAACCAAAGGAATATATAAATGAAATGAATGTGGTTTCATTTTAAATCATTTTCAGCCTGATTATGGGTAATATACTGCAAGTCCTTCTAAATTTCTTTGTTTGGTTTGGTAGACTTTTTCTTTCAGCCAACCACAGAATACGGCACAATCACGTTGATACACCGGTTCTCGCCAGATCACCGAAGTTAAGCAATGTTGACCCTGGCCAGTACCATTGATCAGAAATAATGAACAAGCGATTGTACAGGGTAACACACCACAAAAAAAAAAAAAAAAAAAAAAAAACTAAATAGAGGCCATCTAGAACATATGCTGTAGAACGGGGGGTAAAAAAGGCCAAAGACCCTTGTGTTTTGATGTGATGTTTTGAATCTAATAAACTAGTTATGACCAAAGTTTCATTTCATTCGGACAAAACACTAAGAAACGGGGGCTAATTAGAGTTGGGGCCAGTTTTTTTGGGTCACCCTGTACAACCTTGGTCGAAGTTTCATATAACATAATTACCTTGACACACCGATTCCCCTTAGACCACCAAAGTTATACAACGTTGAACCTGATCAATACTAAAATGGGTGACCATTTGGGAATTCCAGGTGCTTTCTATACTCTCCGCTTATCTCGGCATTGTTTCCAGTTGTCCTGGACCTCTCCTTGCCACTGGACTCAAGCGGTGCCGATTTAGGAGAGGTGTGGTTGTGGATGTCACAACTCTTACACGCGCAACTATCCTTAGAGAAGGGGGGGGGGATATATATTGTCTTTCAAGTTGAACAGAGGCTTCCAGTTGAATTTTCAATGGTCATCTCGACGTTGTGGCGTTATCAGTGTGAATCGTTAATCAAAGCGACACGTCATCGAACTCGCATAAGTAACGGCGCTAAATTGATCTAATTGGATTCAGGACGAAATTACACTCGTAATCGATACGGTGACAAACATTGATCCTTGTTTGACACCAGCAAACAACCATTAATCGAATGCCGTAAGATAATAATATCGCCGCATCGGTAAACGCATATCGACTCCTATTAAGAAATTATCCTTTCTCTCACTTTCTCCTCCATTTCAAGTTCATCTTAGTTACGAGTAGAATTACCAGCATCATATTCGGAGCAATTTAATTAACACGACTGCACACTTATCTTTTTCTCACTAAGTCATCGACATACAGTACTGTTTCGTTGTATCACTACTCGTCATGTATATATATATTTATATATATTATATATATATATATATACATATACATATATATATATATACATATACATACATATATATATATATATATATATATATATATATATATTTACATAGAAGTCACCACTTATCAACGCCCGGGGGCCACTCGAGAGTGTACAGTAGTCAATGGCATAATATTGTAGTAATCATTAGTAATGGAAATTTGGTAAATTGGTACATATTATATATATATATATATATATATATATATATATATATATATATATATATATATATATATATGTATATATATTATATATCTCTATCTCTCTCACTCTCTCTCTCTCTTTCTCTCTCTCTATATGTATATATGCATATATGCATATATGTACACATATATATACACATATACACACACACATATATACACACGTATATACACAGTATATATATATATATATATATATATATATACATATATATATATAAGCCTGATGAATCCTATAGTGGATGAAACGCCGAATATTCAGTGTAGCTTAATCGCCATATATATTTTATAAATTACTAACTAGCTCTACCTACGTATTGAGCACTTTTGAAGTAAATACTTAAAATGTACGCATAAATCTATACTTTCGTATATTAATTTTATGTGAGTAAATGAAGTAGTTGTATATATATATATATATATATATATATATATATATATATATATATATATATACTAGCAGGCCGCGCGGCGTTTCCCGATCGTAAAATATGCATAAATATCTTTTCATTCATACAGAAACTGAGACATGTGTTCATGCGAGTATTATGTTTTTTTTTCTAAACAGCTCACTTTTTGTAAGTTAAAAATACTCGAGCAAAGATCAAAACCAAAACCTAAAGACGGTGAGTTAAGTATGATAACCATTAAGCCAGCATTACACGATCTTTCAAAAGTGTCTTCAAGCATACTTATTCTTAACATAAGAAATCTGTCATGTGGACGATGCACGCATGCACATTCGTGAAACTTTTTACAAACAGATAAAAATCCGTACTAATTGTTCAATTTGGACCTTTTATCAGCCCTTTTTCCCCGATGAAAACCGATTAAAACTTTTCTACTTATCTGACTATCCTATAAACCAAATTTCAAATTTGTAGATCAAAAATTCGGTGAGTATATAGGTTAAGAAGTGTCATCACGTGCACATTGGTTCTGATAAAATATGTTTTTTTCAATTATATTTCACTCTTTGTGTATAGCAATCCTTTTTGTATAGAAGATCAATCTGTGTTAAATATAGCAACAGAGCAGATACAAAAGAATAATAGTATAGTTACATTAAAATATTCCAATATTTATTTACGTTTCAGAAAAATGAGAAATTCTTTGCGTTTGTTTCTGCATATCGAAACGGATCTGTAAAAATGTACGAATTTTAACATGCAAGAGAAGCTGTTTTTGATCTTGGAATGTAACTATAATATTATATATATATATATATATATATATATGTATGTATATATATACATGTATGTGTATGTATGCATATCTTCGATCTACTATTATGTAAAAGTAACTTTATGTGTGTTTGTGTGTAAGTTCATTCCCTATGGACTCCGAAACGGCTGGGCCGATGTTTATGAACTTACACACACACACACACATATATATATATATCGCGTTGACTGAAACAGATGGCTGTTTGTAGCGACCAAATGCAACTGTTTACCCTGGAATAAATAATAAAAAATATTTTGCTCTTGTTATCGCGCACTATCTAACAACCTCATTGTAATTATTAGTCTCTACTTTTGAACATCTCAAACCTGAATTTATATATATATATATATATATATATATATATGTGTGTGTGTGTGTGTGTGTGTATATATATATATATGTGTTTGAGTGTATGTATGTATGTATGTATGCATGTATGTATATCTTCTATCTACTATTATATAAAAGTAACTTTGTGTGTGTTTGTGTGTAGTGTGTAAGTTCGTTCCCTATGGACTCCGAAACGGCTGGCCCGATATTTATGAACTTTCACCACATATACTTTATGTATCTGGCAGCGTTCTTATATAGGTCTTATATCAGAATGTCTTCGATAAGTGTCGATAATCGACAATCGAAAACATCCGAAGAAAGGATAAACAGGAGATTTTGACCAAAGTTAACACTGTATGCAATCTAATATCACAAGTGCATTTGAGAAATTTTCTGACCGCACAAGCAGAAAGGCTGGGCATATAAAATCAATAATAGGTTCTTTAATATGACAGAGCGCATTCGACATGAATGTTTCTGTTTAAGGCACAATTAAAACATGATGCTTGACTTTTTAATTCTAAATTTTAATTAAAACCATTATTACCGCACAAGCAGTAAGGCCAGGCATATAAAACCAATGTTAG
>NC_136513.1:35123330-35238330 GCF_053919585.1 Euprymna scolopes
ATATATATATATATATATATATATATATATATATATATATATATATATATATATATATATAGTAATTTATAAAATATATATGGCGATTAAGCTACACTGAATATTCCGCGTTTCATCCAACTATAGGATTCGTCAGGCTTATGCTCTACCTACTAACTAGCTCTACCTACGTATTGAGCACTTTTGAAGTAATTACTTAAAGTTTACGCATAAATCTATACTTTCGTATAGTAAATTTATGTGAATAAATGAAATAGTTATATATATATATATATGTGTGTGTGTATTTTCTCTATCTCTCTCTTTCTCTCTCTCTCTCTCTCTCTCTCTCTCTCTCTATATATATATATATATATATATATATATATATATATATATATATAGATAGATATACGCTGTTTTTAGTTTAAATATACACACTTCCCCACCCGTTTTCTCCCCCATGACAAAATCACTCGATACAGTTTATGTTGTGAAAGTCAAAACGAGTCGGCTGACACTTTTATCATTATTTTAAATTATGAATATTTAAGAATTTGTACCCCTCAAAAAATCATACAAGCCACCCGCTTTCTGGGTAGATTATTGTCGTAAAATGATTTTGCTCGCTGCTTAGATAGCATTTGTGCGAAACTCTCTGCTTGTTTGTTTGTAAATAAACAAACAGGTCGCGCAGTCGCGCACTGTAAAAGCGGTGGACAAGTTCCTATATATATATATATATATATATATATATATATATATATATATATATATATATATATATATATATATATATATATGGGCACTTGATGAGGCCGTTTGCACTGGCCGGAGGCTAGAACTGCCAACTGTCTAAATGGTTGTAGGTTCAATCCCTGGCTAGGACTGGATACTAGTCTAGTCGCAGTAATGAGTTGAATGTGAATAACTACACACATACACACACGCACTATATATATATATATATATATATATATATTTATATATATATATATATATATATATATATTTATATATATATATATATATATATATATATATATATATATATATATACAGTGTGGTCGCTAGAAAAGCGGGAAATTTGTCAAACAACGATTTCTTTTTACAAAAAATAATTTTTACAAAATTTTTCAAAGAAAAATGTTATATTATACTAAAAAATTCAAAATGCCGCCCGTGCACTTCACTGCAGTGTCTTAACCTAGAAATCCAGGCTCGACAACAAAAGAACCAATCAAAAGTAGCAATCACGCATTTTATTCAGGATTTAAGTTGACCTTCAAATTTCCCGCTTTTCTAGCGACCAACTAATATATATATATATATATACGTTTTATTTTTATTACCGTATTTTTCTGTTAAATTACATTATTGTTTCGGCTACACGGCCGTTTTTTGGCCGTCATGTATCAGACTTTTACAGAAATGTTCATTTATTGTGGAATGAAAGGGTGAACGGTGTCAAGCTACATGGCCGTCAAAAAAAAAAATTAACAGAAAAATACGGTAATAAAAAATAAAACGCATATTTGCTCTATAACAGTATTGAGCACTTTCTCCAGGTTTTTATTAATTACCATTTCTACTATATATATATATATATATATATATATATATATATATATATATATATATATATATATATATATATATATTTGTAGCCATCGGCACATATAGTCCATATTCCACATTCCAAGATGTTGATCATCTTACCATTTATTTTTTCAGCATGTTAAAATGTTCAATTCTTGAAAACAGTAGCGTCGACCGTTGGTATTCTTTAGAAATTAAGTGTCAATAACACTCCTCTGCACCTTTATTGACCATTCATGACAACTGAATTATTATTATTATTATTATTATTATTATTATTATTATTATTATCAATATTATTATTACTTCTTATTACTATTATTATTACCATTAATATTACTATTATTACTAGTACTATTATTGCTATTGTTATATTATTATTGTTTTTACTATTATTATTACTATTATTAATATTGCTTTCATTACTATTATTATTATTATGGAATTACAAACATGGCAAATTTAATTACTTCCACGCTAAAAATAGATCGTGATGATCGAAAGGGTTAATGAATCCTTTCTAATTTATTTTATATCGATTGCACACACACACACACACACACACACACACACACACACACACACACACACACACACACACACACACACACACACACACACATATATATATATGAAATATCTGCATGCTTTATTTTTATCAATGTTTATCATCAGAAAATACTAAATAATATTAACAAAATAACGTTAAATACTAGTACTTATATATTTCAGAATTATAAACAAGAAATACACAAAAATAAACAACATAAATAAATAATCTCTATATATGAAAGCGAAAATGTGTGTATGTATGTTTGTATGTACGTATGTGTGTTTGTATGTCTCGCAAAAACTTTCGACACTGGTCACGGATTTTCGCGAGATAGGTATCATATTAAATTTCCAAGCTTCGCCAGATAAATATCGAAAAATTGACCAAAAACATTAATTCGTTCATCCTAAAATCATCAGTTTTCTATAGGGAGAGGTCAGCAAAAACCGTCCTCTAATGACAAGTTCACTTCTACACATGCGCAAATGACGTCGGAACATGATTTAGTTTAAATATTTAAAAAAAACGAACTATTTTGTCAACGTCGTCTTAGCTCAGGACATTAGAGCGAAACCTCATTATCTAAAGGTTGTGAGTTCGAATCGTGGTGTGAGGTGTCTTTTCTTTCTTTTTTCGATTTTTAAAGGTTTAATATTGAAACAGGGTTATTTAAGCCATTTTTCACGTTTTATGTTTTTTTTGTTTTTATTTTTCAGATTTTTAAAGTAGTTTTAACGTTCGTTTTTCTGTTTTCTTTCTTGTTTTTGTTTTTCCTATTTTTACATGTAACATCGTTCGTTTGCCTTACGTTAGTTTTTTGTATTCTTTTCGATTTTTTAAAAGTTTTAACATTTTTTTTATATAAAATATTTAATATTCAAATATATTTACTTCGCTTATTCTTATGTTTTGATTACCCCCCCCCTCGCCCGAGCACATGCACCTGTAAACACCAGGGCAACGCCGGGTATACCCCGCTAGTAACTAAATAAAACAAATACATAATTATAACAATAAAAAGATGAAATACTAAAATACATCTCTTTTCAATCCTTCCCCTATCAGACCTAGCGGAAAAAGAAATATATATATATATATATATATATATATATATATATATATATATTATAAAAGAGTCACACTTATCAAGGCCTGGAGGCCACTCGAGGATAAGTGTTAATAAGTGTACGATAGTAAATGGGACAATATCGTAGTAATCTTTAGTAGTGGAACTTTTTTAAATTGGATTATTTAAGTGGACGGCTCATCAAGAACTTGTTTACATTCGACTTTACGTCGGATTTTGATGGCAAAAACAAACAAACAAGCAAAAAACACTACAAACGAATAAAATGTTTAAAAAATGTGAATAATGAAAGGACAAAAACAAAATAAAAAAAAATGAAACTGAATTTTTTTCTTAAAAATGAAATGATTAAAAGAAGAATAACAAAACTAAATGAAATTGAAACAAAAAGGAAAAAATGAAATGATTTTTTTTATGCTTTAATGATCAAACTATTGAAAAATATATCAAAATAAATGCTTAGAAGCAAATACAGGTTCGTAATCAATTTATATTTTAACCGTTGTTGATGTATAAAAGAAAATGAAACTTAGACGGTGCCAGTAATATTTTCCCCTGTTGGATGTGCAAGGATTTGCGACCTAAAATACACAACCGCCGTAAAGTAAAATGCCATATTTCAGTTATCGGTTATAGTCAGCTAACGTACTTCCTAACTTCCGGTGTGTCTCCAACCGGAAGCCGTAACAAGGCAAATCAGTTCTTTTACTTCTATCGTTCTTCAGTAATTCTATATGCAACATTGTCGTGCAAGTAATGAGTAATAAAAAACAAAACAAAAAAAAAACAAGGAAAGGAAGTGGACCTTTTCTAATTTTATAACCAATAGTACTTATATCATTGTATATTTATTGACATGATTAAGAAATAAAAAAATAATTAAAGAAATAAAACATTATTTTTAGATTATGATTTAGAAATAAAATAATATATATTGTTAGTTGCGATTAAGTTTAATAAATGAGATATATATTATATATATATATATATTATATAATATATATTATATTATATATATATACATATAATATATTAATATATATGCATATATATAATATGTATCTATATATATACTATACCTATAATATATGTATATAATATACATTTAATATATATGATATATGCAACATATATAGTATATAATGTATATATTTACATGTAATATATATAAAATATCCATAATATCTTATATGACACAATATATTTACATATAATATATGTATAATATGCATATGTAACATACATAATATACATATATATATACGCATATATATATATATATATATATATATATATATATATATATATATATAAGTTAGTTAATTTGTAACGTATAAGAATGCGGATAATGATGTCATAAGTTCGATCCTAACCTGTGTTGACGACGGCTAAAAGCCGGAAGCACGTGTGTCCATATGTATACTTTTATGCACGTAAGATAATATTAAATAATAAAAATAAATAAATACGTCCCATAAAAAATAAGGGCGATCCATTCATATAGATATATGAATAGCAATAAGAGCTTATATCTCTTAAAAACCGCTAAGGTAGCGGGAAAAGTAAAAAATAATAGCGTTTCGAAGTTGTTAATACCGCTAAAAATACCGACAACAAATCTTAACATAAGTAAAATAATATACATATACTAGACTAACTGTGACCCGTTGAGTCAGTATGTTATATTAGCTATGGAATTAATGTATGAGCGTGACACTTGTGACGTAAAGAAAATAGTTTTTTTATGACATAACAGAAACATTTCTATGAAAGTATATTAAAATGAAAAAAAAAAAGAATATAGATAGATTTCTATGAGTCGTTCTGTCTATAATTGTTTATTTTTGAAAAAAAAACTTACAGCTATTGAATTATAAGTGGTTTGCCATACTTATAGGTAATTGTGCACTGAACAGATACCATAATACTTTAAGTTAAATTCAAATTTGGATATATCTGTTATTTAAACGCGAAAAAACAAAACAAACAAGAACAAAAAAACAATTGGGCCGCTGAAAACGTACACAGTAAAACAATACGTTTTATTGTCGCATTGATTATTTATTTGTAACGCAAATAAAAAAACATATTTTCGGGGTTATTTATTTATGTTGGTAGTGTAGAAGAAAATGTATGAATGTTTTTTTTTCATGTATTAAAAAATAGAGAATGAATTAATAAAAAAAGAAGAGGGGGGTAAATTGCCATTGTAAAATGCTCTCATAGTGGTCAACGGGTTAAAGTAGGTTCATTTGTAAGAAAATTGCGTTAAAATAACTTAAACGTAATACGGAAATGACCGATGTAAAAAAAAATGCAGGACGTATTAGCAATTGTTTATTTGGATAATTTAAACGCGAAAAAAACAAAACAAAAAAAAACAAACAAACAAAAAAACAAACAAAAAAAACAATTGGGACACTGAAACCGTACACAGTAAAGCAATACGTTTTATTGTCGTGTTGATTACTTGTTTATGTACGCATGCGCAACCGGAAGTCGTAAACCGGATTTTAGGTTACAACACCCGTTACAAGTTCATTTTAGTTTTATAATTATATATTTTATTTATAATATATATGTAAATACTTGTGTATGCATATATTTAATTCTTACATATTTTTTAATGAAATAATAATAAATATCAAAATATTATAAAGCATAACTGAACAACACAGGTAAACATGTTTATGAATTTATGAGATGAGGATTGGTTATTCTTATTATTTGAAATGATCAGACTATTGTTCCCATCTTGAGTGTGATTTTCATAACGTTTCGGTCGATGTTACCTCTGACCTTCTTCAGGTGTATCTTGTTGGACTCGGGAATGTTTTGGAAGAACCGTAGCGCAGTGGTTAGAGTACTTGGAGAAATCAATCGTAAAAAGTGATATTCTCGTAAAGGTTGAAGGTTCAATCCTCAGTGTGGACGACTGAAAGTATAATTGGGAATTACTTAGGACTTCTATCCAGTTATGGCTGACGGAACAAGAGCATGCTACACCCATATAGTAAATAAAGTGTTCATCGCTAAATTCTGTCCAAATTCTCGAGTTCGACAAAAACATTCCCGAATTCGATACACCCGAAGAAAGTCGATCGCAACGTTGATGAGAACAGTAGTTCGATGAATCCGAATAATTCGAACAGGTAAAGGTATCAAAGCTAATACAATACTTAATAACATTAAAACGTTACCGAAAATAATAACATGGAAGCCCAAAAAATAAATAAATAATAAAATAAAATCAATAACTAAAAAAATAAAAAATAAAATAAAATAAAAACTAGATGCAATATCAGGCATTGCTTTGATTATGATTTTTTTTTACAAGGGAGTTGATATTTGATCAACACTGCTGGGAAGCTATATGATAAAAATACCGTTTTTTTAATCTCTAAAACAATGTTGCAACTACAATGCAGATATAAATAAACAAAAGAATGCGAAATTATAATTATCATTTCTTTTACATAAAATAAAATCAATAAGGAAATGTATCATTGGAAACAGTTATAATTCCCACAAAAATATTAAGACTAGAATTAATTGTTGGGCGCAGAATCAAGCCAAGAGATTAATTGTATTACACGCATAGGAAGTTTCAAATGAGTGACTTGGGATTAAAATTTATAAAGTTAAAATAACAACTAATTAGGGCACAATCGTTTCTGGGACGATGCGAACATTTTCAGAGGCTGAATAGAGTTCAACATAGGTAACCAAATATTGATCTCTTTTGTTTTAGATTTGAAACCGACAGTACTGATGTTGTTCTTATTTTCTGTAAATACACACACATGACTTGAATGCCTACTGAAGAGTATTGCTGCTTACGAGTGTGTAAGGTCTCTCTGTGTACAGGTGTTTGTTAGGACAACCTGGCTTGAGGATACTTTTCCCTACAGGTAAACCCTGAGTAAATATTCAGCATCATATAAGATCTCTTCAGTTACCCCTGAAAGTGATGTTACCTCAAGTAACAAAACAAAGTTCGATTCTCAGACTAGATAAAATTTTGTCTTGGAATCTAATGAGACCAACGGACTACAAAAATGGTACAAAATAAAATGGTTCATTGAGGAGATGAAAATTATCTTTTCATTTTTTTTTTACTTAGCGTTACGGCATGATCACGTTGACACACCAGTTCCCGCTGGATCACCGAAGTTAAGCAATGTTGAACCTGGTCAGTACTAAACGGGTGACCATTTGGGACTTCTAGGTGCTGTATGTGCTCTCTGCTTATCTCGGTGTTGTTTCTAGTCGTCCTGTGCCACTGGACTCAAACAGTGCCGACTTAGGAGAGGTGGCTTGGGGATTGCGCACTATTGCCTCACAATAACTACATGGAGGTACTCTTTGTCTTTCGAGACTGAGCAGAGCCATCAATAATTCAGTGAATGGTCCCTACTCGCCAAACTTTCACGAAAAACACTCGTCTAGCCAAAACCACTATCAATAATTTCGCCACACTCTTTATCTGTGCCTAAATCTAAATGTAAATTCCATGAACAAAGTTTCTTTCTTAGAATTTCACGCCTGTGGAACTTTCTTCCAATTGCCTGCTTTCTAGCTGACTACAATGTGATTGTTTTCAAGTCCAACGTAAACAAATTCTTGATGAATCGTCCTCCTAAGTAATACAATTTAGAAAATTTCCACTACTTATGTTTACTACACTATAATCACATTGACTAATGTATACTCATTAGCCCTTATCTTCGAGTCGCCTCCAGGCCTTGATAAGTGGTGACTCCTATGTAAAAAAAGGTAAAATAATATTAAAAGAATACCTACGTATTGTAATAGCTTTGTATTTGAATAGCTATGTATTCATCAAGTGTTGGCCCCAAGGAGGTGGCTCTTGAATTATGAGAATTTATACTAAAGTAAAATGAAACAAGTAAAATACACACACACACACACATACACACACACACACACACATATATATATATAAATACACACATGTAAACCTACAGACATATGTATATATATACATATACATATTTTTTAAATATAATTATCCACTGACATGTGTTTCGTAGTCTACGACTCACCAGAGTAGCCGAATCTAGCGAGATACAGCCACTCTGATGAGTCGTAGACGACGAAACAAGTGTCAGTGGATAATTATATTTTAAAAATAATATATATGCCGCTACACATGTGGGGGGACCAAATTGGTTAAAGGGAAAATTATTCCGAACTCGCATTTAGGTTAAAATGCACTTTCGTAAATAATGGCATTCATTCAAAACGTATCGCAAAAACAAATAACACACACACACACACACACACATATATATATATATATATATATATATATATATATATATATATATATACGTAGACATACATATGCATATATCCATATACAAATATATATAAATATATAGACATAATTATCCGTATACATACATATATGTACATGCATACATGATGATTTCAAAGTCTTGTCAAACGAGTGCGACTCCCTCAAACACTTTAAGTCCATGAGCCCAAAAATGACTTCCATCGCCACAAGACCATTTTAATAGACAAATGCCTGAGGGAGTATCTATACACAAATGGTGTTACAAAGTCTTAGCTTTGTACGACAGCTAAGTCTCTCTCTCGGTTCAAAATGTTGAGATCCAGCAACAAGCAAGAGCAAGATAGCCAGCAACAAGTTACACTGCAGACCAGCTTAATGCGGGTACTGGTCTCCCACTTTAAGGTCTTGTTTTTAATCCTTAAGGGAGACTAACCACCCTTCTCACCAAACAAGTCTGGTGGGGGAACCAGTTTAATCGCCGGTGACCTGAGCATGAGGCAGGTAGTACTGGGTTACATGGTAACAATAGCATATGACATGACCTGACATACATACATACATACATACATACATACATACCTCCGTCAAACCGGACAAGCAGCTGCGCCCCACCCTTACACGGTAGAGATCCCTAGGTGTAAGAAAGCTTCCTATTTCAATAGTTTCTTCCACAGAAGTGCTAGACTTCCGGGATCCTGCTTTCCCAACTGTACTGACATGCAGAAGTTCAAGTGCAATATGAACAGACATCTTGCTGCTCATCTCCTTTCATAATGTCCCTGCAACATGTCCCCGATAGTAGCCCCTTACTTCAAAGTGACACCGTGCCTTGTTTGGGATGGAAGTTAAATAATAAAAAAAAACATATATATACATATACATATATATACATATACTTACATGTATATATATATATATATATATATATATATATATATATATATATATATATATATATAGGATGGAGCAAAAGTCACGCATTGTTTTGAATTAGTAATAACTTTAACATTGAATAGAAAAAATCAAAATTTTGCAGATAAAACATTGAAAATTGATCATGGAAAAATTTAGCACTGAACAACGAACCAAAATTATTGAGCTTTATTTCGAAAATCGCCGTTGCATTATAATGTTAGACAAGCTCCCAATCAGGGCACAGTTGATCGTCTTGTGAAACGGTTTCGGCATCAAAACTCAGTCACTGATCTTCCACTGGCAGAACACGTTCAGCAAGTACAACTGAAACTATATCGTTTGTAGGGGACAGCATGGCTGAAAACCCAGACACTTCAAGTTGAAGATTGGCTACTCAGATTGGGATGTCCAGAAGGTCACTTCAAAGGATTCTAAGGGAATTTCACCTGTTTCCATACAAAATTCAAATGGTACAGGCATTGTAACCCATAGAGTTGCGGTCTCGCTTTGTTTATGATGTTAACATTCAACAATTAGCAACAAAACAAAATGAGTTCATCCATAAACTGATAAGGAACGATGATGTATAACAGCGTTACCAACAAAAGATTAAAACATGTTTAAAAACAGCCCCTGACATTTGTTTTGGGTTTATCTTAAAGAAAGAGTATATATGAAGAATCCAAGGACTTAAAAACAACATCAGAAATAAAATCCGAGAAGAAGAATCCGAAGTGTAACGGAAAATGCCATAACCAGAGCCCGCCTTTATGAACCGAAAATAGTGGGCATTTAAAGGATATAATTTTAAAAAACTAATGTAAAAAATTACCATGTAAAAAATTACCATGTAAAAAATTACCATGTAAAAAATTACCATGTAAAAAATTACCATGTAAAATATTACCATGTAAAATATTACCATGTAAAAAATTACCATGTAAAAAAAATTACCATGTAAAAAATTACCATGTAAAATATTACCATGTAAAATATTACCATGTAAAAAAATTATCATGTAAAAAATTACCATGTAAAAAAAATTACCATGTAAAAAATTACCATGTAAAAATTACCATGTAAAAAATTACCATGTAAAAAAATTACCATGTAAAAATTACCATGTAAAAAAAAATACCATGTAAAAAAAATTACCATGTAAAAAATTACCATGTAAAAAAAATTACCATGTAAAAAATTACCATGTAAAAAATTACCATGTAAAAAGTTACCATGTAAATGTATTATTTATAAGTAAACAGTAGTAAAATACTTTAAAAGTTGAAATTTTTATTACCTAAACAAAAACTAATGCGTGATTTTTGCGCCACCTTTGTATACATATGGTTACATGTATATATACATATGCATACATATATATAAATATACACACATATAAATACACATACGTATACATACATTGATATGCATATAATACTTATACATGCATATATATAGTTATACTTATATATATATATATACACACACACACAAATATATACATATATGCATAAATACATACATATATACTGATATATACATACATACATATATATATACCTTAATGCATATACATATATATATATATATATATATTCATATGAACATATCTATACATTCCTATATATATATACTTATATATATACATATATACATGCATATATGCATATATATATACGTATGTATATATATACATATATATATATACATCCGAATATATATATATACATACTGATACATATATGTATACATATATGCATATATATATATATATATACCTATATATATACACATATACATAGTATATACATAATACATACTTATACATATATGCATATATATACATATATATATGTATATATGTATATATGTGTGTGTGTACATGTATATTTCTGTGGAAATATTCTTTATTCATTTATATTTCTGAAAATTATATATATATATATATATATATCCTTATTTAAGAAGCTCAATATAAATACAGAGCATATAATGAATGAATGACAAGATCCATATTCCAAATTTCATGATGTTGACCATCTTACAATTTATTCTTTTAATTAAGAATTGTGAATGTCAACTGAATGAAAGGAATAAATTGTCAGATGGTCAACATTATGAAATTTGGAATATAGACTTTTTGTCATTTATTCATTATATATATATATATATTTATTCATTATATATATATATATTTATTCATTATATATATATATATATATATATATATATATATATATATATATATATATATATATAAGAGAGGAATAGATGCGTGTATGTGAAACCAGAATAAATAAGCTATCATAACTACAACACGCTTAAAAAAATGAAATAAAACACAAACCCATCACTTAACAAAACCGCCCAACCAATATCTTATGCATATTTCCGTGATCTTTCGACCCGGATTCATTGAAATTTATATCGTCCCAAGGCTTTTTAGACAGTTTGGTATTTCATGCAAAAGTTTGAATACATACATAAAAAAATAAAAATAAAAAAAAACGTAAAAAAAAAAAAAAATCCGTATGAAGCCGTCGGAAATCTTTTGCTAGTTTTCTAGACTTCATATTTATTTTTATTTTCAGTTTTATTTTTTGAAATTTAAAAACGTGTTCTGAATTTCAGCATTTGAATTGCTGATAAATAAAACGCTGTGAGCGTATTATCTCCCCTATCACCATCTCTGTCTTTCTCTCGTTTTTTTTTTTTTTTTTTTTTTTTTTACTTTCGTACGTCGGTTGGTGGATGGTGGGTGAATCAAGTCTAGTTAATGTACGTGTGGCACTTTTGGATCAATCTTCATTTGTTTCGTTAGTCTGGGTTTTAGGTTCGCATCCTCTTTCTACGCACGTAAACCAATGGAATACGGAGGGGCGGGGATGGTTGTAAAGATGAGGTGGAGCTGTAGTGGATAGATGACGCGATACAATATTCGATGGAGATCACAACTAGATGGGTTTTAAAAGATGGAGAGGAATGAAGAGAGGACTTTGAACAGAACAAAATATATAAATTAAATGCTAATGAGGAAAATACAGAGCTTTTTGTGTCTTTTTTTTTTCAGACGAAATTCTCAAAAACCATGAGGACTTTTCCGTGGGGCTGAAACTTGATCTCTATATGAAATTCGTAGATGTTCGAATATTCTATTAAAGTTCTCCTTTACAAATCTTAAGTTAGTAAAGAATATTAATTTTCCTATCCTAAATTGACCAGTTATATATTGGTTACTAGCAGTTAAGCCCGGCTTTGCTTGGGTCCTATGTACTGTTCATAACTTTATGTGCATATATATATATATATATATATATATATATATATATATATATATATATATATATATATATATATATATTAAGAAGATGGAATCATGTCCAGGTAACCTACTTCTAAAATTTCAAGTGTTTAGACCCAAAATTGGCGGTGGAGTTTGGTAGAGTTTGCAAAGGTGGAGGAGGTCAACTCTTTCAACTTTGAACTCTTGGCAGCCAAAAACTGATTCAAAAGCTTGCTGTATGTCAAAATACCCTTCATGTAAAATTTCAAATTTTTAGACCTAAAATTGTTTGAATAGTTTGCTAGAGACCGCAAAGGTCAAATCTTTTGAACTTTGACTCCTTGACAGCCCAATTTGCGGCCAAAAATGGATTAAAGAGCTTGTCCCATGTCTGATTATACTTTATGTAAATTTTGAAATGTTTAGACCAAAAATTGGCTGAGTAATTTGGTAGAGACGGCAGAGGTCACATTTTTTTAAACTTTGACTCCAATTTAAGCCCCTTAACATTTATTGTTTTGGGCTCAAATCAAATTAAAAAGTTTGATCCCTGTCCAAGTAACCTACATCTAAAATTTCAAGTGCTTAAACATAAAATTGGCGGAGGAGTTTGGTAGAATCTTCAAAGATCAAATCGTTGAACTTTGACTCGTTGACAGCAAAATTTATGGCCGATCACCGATTAAAACGATTTACCCACATCTCAATACCCCTTTTGTCAAATCTTGAGCCTGTAGACTGAAAATTGACAGAGTAGTTAAATGGTAGAGAAATGTACACAGACAGACACACGCAGACAATTTCATTTTATAGTTCTATCTATAATTCTGTAGGTGATATGTCTTGCTTCTGATGTCTTGATTTTCCTGTATTCCAGGACAAGAATTCATCTAGTCTGTTGTGCTCTTACTATCGGCAACATTATTTGAAGAGTGTTCATCATTCTTTGTAAAAAACCAGTGTGGGTTAAACATACCGAAGAGATCATCTTGTGATTTTAAATATTTAGTCAGCGTTTACTTTATAGAAAAGTATCTTTATGACAGGTTCTCCTGAGAAACCCCTTTACAGAGAGACATTAGACACTTCAGAGCAATATCGGAATAGGGTTAGGGTTAGGGGTAGACATTCAAGCTTTCTCCAAATATATATGTGTGTGTCTAGGTGTAATATATAGATGTATGTGTCACACACACACACACACACACACACACACACACACACACACACACACACACACACACACACACACACACACACACACACACGTAAATGTTAGGTTGGTGCAAAAATAATGTCGTTTTTGACGTTGAACTATATATATATATATATATATATATGTATATATATATTTTAAAAATATAATTATCCACTGACACGTGTTTCGTCGTCCACGACTTATCAGAGTGGCTGAATGTATATATATATATATATATATATATATATATATATATATATATATAAACGACATTATTTTTGCAGCAACCTAATATATATATATATATATATATATATATATATATATATATATATATATATATATATATTATTACTAGCATTTCATCCCGGCGTTGCCCGGGTGTTTAGAGGTGTATGTTGAACAAAAAAAAAAGTGATAGTAGGATGGCAGGGTCGAACCCGTACCGCGAAGGAGAAAAAGAACAGGGGGAAAAAACCTGACGTCTTTGCTGTTACGATCACCGCCAAATCGGAAATGAGGTAGGTTTAAATTAACGCTATACAATAGAAATGAGAGGATTACTTTCAAAAATATCGGCGAAAAATCGCCCCCCCCCTCCTGTAGAAAATGCCCAGTTGAAGGTGAAGATATTAATGTTTTTAGCCATTTTTTATTTCGATATTTGTCGTCTGAAAGGTCGAACTTCAAAACGATACTGATCTTGGTAAAATCCGTCGCCTCTGTCGAAAGTTTTAGGCAGACATGCAAACATACATACATACATACATACATACATTTCTATATTGGTAACTAAAAAGATTCGACCCAAACCAATTAAAAAGCTTGCCCTATCTCTGAATACCCTTTATGTAAAATTTAAAATGTTTAGACCAGAAATTGTCTGAGTAATGTGGTAGAGACTGCAGAGGTCAATTTTTTTTAAACTTTGACCCTATTATGACCTCTTAACATTCATATATATATTTGCATATTTTAGTACCAAGTCATTATTCAAGCACGTTTGATTGAACACGACAAAGTTTTTCTTTCCGGTTTTGTTGGATAACTTTTTAATTCGCCGAACGGATTTTTTTCAAATTTCGGTTGGCATGTTGTATAATATGGCGCCCAGTAGTTGTAGTTCAGCCATATTCTTCTAAAGCGCTTAAGTGCTTGAGAAGAATATGGCTAACAACAACTATTGGGCGCCATATTATACAATATGCCAGCTGAAATAAAATAAAACGCTCGGCAAATTAAAAAGTTATTCAACAAACTAGGAAAAAAGAACTCTGTCGTGTTCAATCAAACGTGCTAGAATATATATATATATATATATATATATATATATATATATATATATATATATATATGATTAATTTTTTTTGGAAAAAGAATTCCAGCAGAGTGCTCAATTAAAAGAAAAATCCAAATTGTAAGAGCGTATTTATATTTTGTGTACAGAAAGTTGTTAGTTGAGACAGATCATTGGTACCGTCGGTTTCAAGCCCGATAATAAGGCCCGTTTAAGGTATCCTTATCAAGCTCTCTTCAGCCAATATTGACGAATGTGTGTGTGTGTGTGTGTGTGTGTGTGTGTGTGAGAGAGAGAGAGAGAATAACAGTATAGTTACATTCAAACATCTAAATTTTTATTTTTCATGCAAAAAACAGCTCCTCAGGCATGTTTAAATTTCGGTACATTTTTTACTGCAGAAACAAACGGTGATTATTATTATGTCAATAATGCATGAAAATAAATATTTGGATCTTGCAATGTAACTATACTATGTAGTAAACCGTATATATAATTAAACCACACACACACACACACACACACACACACACACACACACACACACACACACACATATATATATTGTGTACAGAAAGTTGTTAGTTGAGACAGATCATTGGTACCGTCGGTTTCAAGCCCGATAATAAGGCCCGTTTAAGGTATCCTTATCAAGCTCTCTTCAGCCAGTATTCATCTCGAGACGAATATTGGCTGAAGAGAGCTTGATAAGGATACCTTATTATCGGGCTTGAAACCGACGGTACCAATGATCTGTCTAAACTAACAACTTTCTGTACACAATCTATATATATCTATAAAAGTGAACGTGTCTGTCTATCTGTCTGTCTGTATGTCTGTGTGTCTGTCTGTCTGTGTACATTTCCCTACGCAATAACTCTGTCAATTTTTAGTCTATAGACTCGAAATTTGAAATACCGGGTACTGAGATTTGGGAAAATCGATGTGACGGGTGTCAGCCAGAAATTTGGCTGTTAAGGGGTCAAATTTCAACGATTTGACCTTTAAGAACTCTACCAAACTCCTCCGACAATTTTGGGTCTAGACACTTGAAATTTTAGATATAGGTTCCTTGAACATGGATCTAACTTAATAAAGTGATTTGAGCCCGAAACAATAAATTTTAAGGGGTCATAATAGGGGTCAAAGTTTTAAAAAATTAACCATTTTTTTGTTTTTTTGCTTTTTTTGCACAGCATACACCTCCAAACACCCGAGCAACGCCGGGCACCCCTGCTAGTATATATATATATATATATATATGTGTGTGTGTGTGTGTGTGTGTGATGTGGCACAAATCAAAGAATAAAACGTAAAAGAATGTTGTTTAAAATCATGTTTTTACTTATTTACTTGCCAGCCGCCCGAGTTTGCTCAGGCGTAAAATACGCATAAATACTATATTTTAATTAATGCAGAAACTGAGACATTTGCATGTCAGTATTATGTTTTTTCTAAGCCGCTAGCCTCTTGTAAGTAAAATAAAAGAAATAAAATACTGAAGCTGAGATCAAAACTAAAAGAGAGTAAGTCAAGTACGATAACCATTAGACCAGGGTGACACGTTCTTTAAAAGGTGCTTGAAACTACTTATTATTAACATAAGTAATTTGTAATGTGAACTATTCACGCATGCACATTCGTGAAACAGTTAACAAACGGATAAAAATCCGATCACTTTTGTGACGGAAGATTTGACGAAACCTCCTGATATTAAGTCCCTGCGAGGAGGGAAATATTTTTATTGCAAACTTTTTCGTATGTGCTCTATCGCCTGAAGAAGTCTCCACTTACTGGTAAGTATCTGACGGAAACATGCTCATGACTGTGTAGAAACATATTACTGTTTATGTAAAAAACAAATAAAGTGTATACCCTGTACACGCACATACATATATACGTAAGAAGTTTGATCTTTTTGTAAAAAGTATAATTGATTTTTTTTTTTATACAAAGAAACAAATTTTATAATTTTTATGTAAATTCCATTTTTTTTTAACCGAAATTCTTGTGAAAAAGTATAAAAAAACAAAACAAAAAACCAAAAACAAATCAAAATGGCTCCACACAAAGGAATAAAATAAATCATGTTCACTTTTTTCCCGTCTGAACAAAAACATTATTTTTGGTGGCAAAAAGATTTGGTCGTTTTTTTTTTTATTTTCATATTTTTTTTTTGTCTGTTGAATTATTCTCACTAAGGTCAAATGTCATTTGTACATTCTTAACATATAAATACGTAAAACGGAACGAATTTTATATAAAAAAAAAATAAATAAATAAAATAAAATGTCTCCGTATTTTTAAATGTCTTTATATAGCATTGTTATATATTGTAGTAAACCACCATATAAGAAATAAGAAAGAATCATAAATGTGGGTGTATATACAATATATATATATATATATATATATATATATATATATATATATATATATATAAATGATGGGTCAATTCCAATATTTTTCCCGATTATTTAATGCTTTATGGTATTGTTTATTGAAATATGCTCCCAGTCACCCACACAGACACATACATACAATATATATATATATATATATATATATATATATATATATATATATATATATATATATATATATATACATACATATATATATATATATATATATATATATATATATATATATATATATATATATATAAGAACAAGTAGTTAATAAAACATGTTAAAAAACAGTTTGAAAAAGAGTTAAAAACGAATTTAATTTAAAAACGGAAGCACAAAATAAGTTGATAGTTCTTAATCCGCGGAGTTTCGAAGAAATACTTTCCTTCTCATCAGAGGGTAGGGATTAGCAAAATGCGGGATCGGATTTTGCTAAATCCTACCCTTTTTAAAGTGTTTTTTTTTACATATCTTATTAACTATTTGCTCTTATTATAAGCTCTATCTTTTTATTTGGTTTTATCGAGCTTTTACATCTGATTGAGATTACTTTATAAATATTAATTCTTATAATTTATAATATACTTTAATTTTGCTATCTTGGATAATTTTGGTAAATTTAACCGTAATCCTTATTTTATATATATATATATATATATATATATATATATATATATATATATATATATATATATTGTATATAAATACACACATATATATGCGTATATTTACTAATTGGTAAATTTAATTGTAATTTTAATTTTTATTTCATATATATATATATATATATACATATATATACATAATACATACATATATATACATAATACATACACACACACACACACACACACATATATATATATATATATATATATATATATATATATATATATATATATATATATATATATATAACATAAAATCGCAAAAATTTACCTTAGTTGACTAGTCCGGATAAAAAAATAATTTAAATTAAATAAAAAAAATAAAGAAATTTAATTTAAGAAATCAATGAATATTATTAAAACATATTAAATGGACATATGTAATTAGTGGTAACATTGTATGATATTTTATTTGAATTTTTTTTTGATGGATATACGAAACTATGTATATGTATAAATATTTAAATCTTTAAAAAATACTCTGCAAGGATGAAATATAGGTAATATACTTTCGCTTGTTTTCTTTTCCTTATAAGGGAAACGGTTTCCATAATGTTTTATTGTTAAAGTATGTTTATTCAATAAGTCTGAAGAATGGCTGTTCTTGTGAAATTTTTCAAACGACATAGTGTTTGGATCTGTCCGAATAGTCTTAAAACAATTGTAACTAACGAAGAAATACACTATTTGTTGCTATCAACCCATTCTTTGAAGTCTGGGTTTTTGTTAAAACAATATATGAATGCTCAGTTATGAAATATGATAATTTTGTAACTTACAGTTTAAGTCATCTCTTTTTGGCTTAAAATTTATTCGTATGTGAACGATTACTGAATTTTTAATTATATAAACTCAGTAAAATTCGGAATACTAAAAATACGACAATATATTATATATATATATATATATATATATAATATATTGTCTTATTTTTAGCATAAGCCTGACGAATCCTACAGTGGATGAAACGCAGAATATTCAGTGTAGCTTAATCGCCATATATATTTTATAAATTAATTACTAGCTCTACCTACGTATTGAGCACTTTTGAAGTAAATACTTAAAGTTTACGCATAAATCTATACTTTCGTATATTAAATTTGTGTGAGTAAATGAAGTAGTTATATATATATATAAATATATATATATATATATATATATATATATATATATATATTCTTACCGTTAAGCACTTTCAGTTGAATTAAAGTCGATCAATTTAGCTCTTATGCATAGATCATCGTATAACGATTAGATCACTCTGATTGACGTAAAAAAAACCATTTAAAAATAAAATGTTTAAATTCAACGTTATTTCACGCGGTTAACGGTAGGCGAATGGATACAATTTTTGCTAATTAAGCCAGAGATGACTTGTGTTACTGGGTGCGAATCTATCGACTGGTGTTAATCGTGACACCCTGCAATGAAAATTCCCGAAAGGATGAAACACTAGTGTCTGTAGGCATTTAATTATTACAGTAAATAATTATATATATATATATATATATATATATATATATATATATATATATATATATATATGATGAAAATAATGGAAATAGTATTCCGACAAGATAGAGAAAATAAAAAGGAACAAACCGTATTATGTGTTCATCAACGTTTCGCCTTTATTTCGAGACTTCCTCTGGATGAATGAGATTAAGAAACCAACTCTCTCTCTCTCTCTCTCTCTCTCTCTCTATATATATATATATATATATATATATATATATATAGAGAGAGAGAGAGAGAGAGAGAGATAGATAGATAGATAGATAGATAGATAGATAGATAGATAGATATAGATACATATGCGCACGGATATTTATATGTATATTTGTTACTTATATAACACAAATGAATATGATAAGCATATATAATAATAATATATCTATCATTCTCTCTCTCTCTCTCTCTCTCTCTCTCTACACACACACACACACACACATATATATATATATATATATAATATATATATATATATATATATATATTATGGCAGTATAGTTTAGTTTCCTAGAAGTACATCCACTGAAACAACAAGTGTCTACCAAAAAGTGCTCAATGAGTTAACAGAGCAGGTATATTTAAATTATTCATACAAACATTGATTGATACACATGTGCATACATGTTTCTGTAATCACCAGTCATTAGGGAGATGTGCATATATTTTCTCAAAAAAACACACTTGTGAGATGGTGATCTAGGGATTTTAGTTTTACCGGAAGTTTAAATCAATAAATATTTATTATTTTATCATTACTACCAGCAGTGGAAGATGTTTCTTAAACCAAAACTAAATAAAAAAGATAATTTAAGGAATCAGGTTCGGCATCGTAAAATTGGCTCAAAGTTTTCCGATTCCGATACCCTAAAAAGCTCCGATTTTTCAGAATCCCAATTCCTATTCCCATTAATCGTCTCAACAGTAATATATATATATATATATATATATATATATATATATATATATATATATTGATACACATCTCCATACATGTATACATATACATACATGTATACACACACACACATATATATATATATATATATATATGTGTGTGTGTGTGTGTGTGTGTGTGTGTGTGTGTGTATGATTGGATTTTTTATGGACTGTACTTTGATAGGTCTTTAGCCGGTTCAACTAGTTTTTAAGAGGTCAAAAATGGGTCAAAATTGCAAAAATCGCTATACATTTTGTAAATTCATCTTTGTTTTTCTTTATTTTTAGTCAATTCTGTATGCGTTTCACGTTGTTACAGTGGTAACGTCACCAGCTTTGAATGCTACAGTTTTGCTTTCAGTTACGATTCTAGCTGATAGCACCCAAATACTTTTTTTTTTTAAATTTTCAAATCACGACTCTATACGCTAGGAATATATACGAAATCTGGACAAATTAAAATATCATATTCAAGCGTATTTTATGGTCGGGCAAAGCCGGGCGCCGCCCTTCACTCCTCACTGCTAGTACATATATATGCGCATATATACATATGCACATATTTACACAAAATATACACACATATGCACATATTGATACATAATACACATTTATACACACATATATAATACACATATACACACATGCATAATACACATATATACACACATGTATAATACACATATACACACACACATATATAATACACATATATACATCCGTCTATTATACACATATATACATCCATATATTATACATATATATATATACACACATACATAATACACATATACATCCGTCTATTATACACATATATACATCCATATATTATACACATATATATACACATACATAATACACATATATACACACATATATAATACACATATACACACTTACATAATACATATATATATATATATATATATATATATATATATATATATATATAGATACATAAATATATCATCATCATCATCATCGGCGGTCACTCGTGTCCGAGTAAGATTGTCCTCCGTTGTGGCTTCTGTGGGTCCTCAGGTGAGCATAGAGCCCAATCCTAGACCCAATTTTTCTTGTGCAATTTGGGCAGATAAAGGTAGTGGTGGTGGGGTGGGGTTGGGTGTGTCTGGTTGATAATCTGTCCTTTCTGTGCTTGCGTTTATCCTCAGCAGCTTGATTTAGGTCACTGCTATAAAGCGCAGCACCTTCGTGGACAGCGGTCCTCCATGCCAACCTGCTCCCAGCCACGTCCTCCCATGTCACAAGGTCCATGTGAAACCGCTTTAAATTTACTTTGATGTTGTCCTTATACCTCATCTTTTGGCCACCCTGGGCACGCTTTCCCTCAACAAGCTGTGAGTAGAAAATCTGTTTTGGGAGGCGGAGATCCGGCATTCGGACAACATGATCAGTCCATCTGAGCTGGCTTTGAGCAACAGTAGCGGTGATTCCTACTATCACCGCTACATATATAATATACATATGTAGACATATGGAATGGTTGAATTATTAAAGCACTGAATAAAGATGGTACGTGAATATGCATATAGCAACTGATATTCCGGTCGTTAAATTCGAATTTCATTATGATGAAAAACGATTGAAGTTATGCAGCGAAACTATTTGCGTAATATTGTCATTTTAAATGTTTAAGTTCATTTTAAGTCAAAATCAGAGTAAACAAGTGAAGCATGAATGGCCCCCGTGAGTGCATAGTGAACGAAGCATAAAAATAACTAAGTTCAGCATTTGCGACCCCCCCCGCCTCCATTTAGCCCCAAAAGGTCACAGGGGACGTCAACTCCTGGTGAAAATGAACAAACGGTGTAGTTTTAGGCCTCAACATATGTAAATTTGAGTTCTGCACCATGTAAAAAAAAAATTACTAAGTCCATCATTTGCCCCCCCCCCCTCCATTTAGCCCCAAAAGTCCCCAAGGCCTTAATATATTTAAATTTGAGTTCAGCACCATGCAAAACACAGAAAATTTTGGACAAATATGGTAAAATAGTCCCAAAAATGGAGTGTTTTTATTAGCCCTAAAAGAGCCCCTGGGGCACACCCAAGAGTTATCGCGAAGTATAGACAAACAAAATTATATAGAAATAAATTAGTTGCATCTTTTCAGAAAGTTTTATAAAAATCTAAGGCATCAATTTTTTTAATAAGCAAAAAGTCTCAATTTAGCCATTTTAACCCGAAAGGATTACTTGCGGTGGGGGGGGGCAACTGGAGTTTTCCCGGAAATCAGTTATGTTGCTTTTTTTTTTTTTTTTTTTACTAATATCAAGTTTAATTATTGAGAAAAGTTTGAACAGACGAACGAACGGACGGCCAAGGGTGAACTTACAGGTTCACCTTCCTTTTGTCGGGGGAGCAAAAAGATTGTTATGTCCGAGTAAGGGTTAAATGAATAACCTGTGATATTATGTATAGCATGATAATCGATTTAGCTATCGAATCAATTTTCTTTGATTCTTGCTTTTTTTGTTATAGTTAGAAGCCGAACAGACATTTTTTCTGCTATTTATTAGGTTGGTGCAAAAATAATGTCGTTCATTTTTGGACATTCAACTACATATATATATATATATATATATATATATATATATATATATATATATATATATATATATATATATATATATATATATATATATATATAAACGACATTATTTTTACACCAACCTAATGTGCCTTCCTCTCTCTGTATTCATTGCTGTCAACCAAAAACAACAAAAGAAAAGTGAGAGAAAAAAGGGAGGGGGGGGAACTGGTATTTATTCATTATAGTTTTTGAGGACAATTTTTGCTTTAATTTTTAAAGATATCCCCAAGGAACAGGGGGAGGCAATTCAAGAAGTTAAGTTTTCTCAAAAAGAATTTCTCCGAAAATATAAAAGATTCGCGTAACTTCTTGGTAAAAGCAAAACAAAAGCACTAAATTAACGCAATGACGCAAAATAAAACATTATCTGAACATAATTCAATTTAAAATAAAAAAATTAGATTTTATAAAATAATAAGAGTTCTACATAAACGACATTTAAATTTTTTTTTCTGAAATGATATAATGTTGTTATAATAAAATAACTGACTTATTTTTCATATGGACTTTCTTCTATAAGGAAAAGAAAATTCTGTAAAAGTGGTCATTGAATTTTTAAAAACGAACTTTTTTTTTTACAAAATGAATATTTCGTAATTAATAAAATTAACCACTAAAATTTGGAAGTAGTCTCGAATAGTCATTATTAGAAAAATGTGTGACGGTATTATTTTTTTTACAATCTTTGATATTTTGCAATGGATATATTTGCTGACGATACACGTTCTATAACAGACATGAGGGGAAAATGAATAAACACGTATCCAAGGCAATGGCAGAAACGCTAGAGAAAAACCTCCAGTCTGTAGTGGAATGGGAACAAAAATAGCCACATTCAATGCTGCGAAGACTAAGCTTTTTTTCTTTTAATAATTACAAGAAACCTTCTCAACCATCAATAGGTATGGCTAAAGATTCATTAAGAATGGAATACTGTTGCCATATCTGGGCAGGAGCTGCTAAAAACAGCCTATCCTGCCTTGACAGAGTACAAAATAGACTTTGTGGCTTAGTGGGGGATACCCTTTTCTCTACCCTGCAACGTCTCTCCCACAGAAGAGACGTTGCGAGCCTATCCTTGTTTTATCGTTATTTCCATGGCAGGTGCTCGTTTGAACTCCAATCTCTGCCCCCCCTCGCCAATCTTTCACGAAAAACACCCGTCTAGCTGAATCCACTGTGAAAAATTTCCCCCACTCTATATCTGTGCCTAAATCAAAACGCGGATTCCATGAACAAAGCTTCTTTCTTAGAACTGCACGCCTGTGGAACTCTGTTCCGTCTGCCTGCTTCCCACCGGACTACAACTTGGATGTCTTCAAGTCCAATGTAAACAAATTCCTAATGAACCGCCCCCTTAAGTAAACACTTCATCAAATCTACACACTAACGTAATGTACTTGCAATAACCCTTATCCCTGAGTGGCTTCCGGGCCTTGATAAGTGGTGATCACTGTGTAAAAAAAAAACAACAACCTGGAAACACTTCTTTCAAAATGAAATATTTCGTAATGAATAAAATTAACCATTAAAATTTGTAAATAGTTTCAAACAATCAATGATTGTTGGAAAATGCGTGACGTTTTTTACAAAAATTAATATTTTGTAATAAATAAAAATAACCATCAAAATTTGTAAATTGTTTTCGGAACGTCAGTCATTGAACCGTGTGTTATTTCTTTTTACAAAATGTAATATCTCGTTATAGAAGTAACCACTAAAATTTGCAAATAGTTTGGAACAGTTTCCTTAAAACTTCAAAGAATTTCGTTATGCCCCCCCCACCATGTTTCGAGCGGGGTCTTTAAAAATGAAAATAAAAACAATTGTGCTTTTACACTGAAAAAAAAAAAAAACGAATCGAAATACTGAATTTCAAGTAAAACAAATGGTGTCTGCCTAGTTGTCATGGCGCAAATAGTAACACATCCAAAAATTACGAAAAACAATAAAGTAGAAAGATAATTATAAATGAACAAATAAATTTGTAAAAAGGAGCGAAATAACTATATTACGCCTACTAAAAAAAGAGATGAGTTGGCAGGGGAGATAATTAAGTTCACGCGACGGAAGTAATTCAAAATGTTGGACAAAATTTATTACCCCATATAAACTTTATGGAAAACTTTTTATTTCTACCTGATCGTTTTCCCACATTTTTGAATATGTTACTTTTTGCGACGACAATTATTGAGGGACTATTTGTTTTTACTTTAAATGCAATATTTCGATTTTAGATTGACTTTTGTTCAATGTAGAAGCACCGAAAAAATTGTCTCCAAAAACCAAAATGCACCAGTGCCCCCTCTCCCCAAAATAAGGAAAATTAAAATGACGGATCGATATGTCCTGTCCCTTAGCGATGAAGATCGAAAACAAGTATCTGGTACTGTAATACCACGTGAAATCTTGCTCCAAACAATCGCCAACCCTAACGTCGCGTGTTATGATCTTCTTTTCTTTCATCTTCTCTTCTGACCGTGTCGTCGTTTCTAATAGTGGCGGCTGTCGAGCGGGGAGCACGGGTTCACAAGTAATAAAATTAAATAAAACAATGTGTCTGTGTGTGTGTGCGCGTGTGTGTGTGTTTTGTGACTATCGATCCTCTGAACGTCAAGGTCAACATCTAAATCTACTGTCGAGGTCGTGTTCTTAAGTCGCTTGATAGATTAATTTCCCCATCTCCCTCAAGCCACGACCTACCTTCGATTGTGTTCAACTTACATCTATCCGTAACTTACTGCTGTCAACCGTCGCAAATCCAAGATTGGCCGCAAGCCGTATCTAACTGTCGCGAATTGTCATAAAACTCAGTCACTCCTAAGATGAACTTAAAAATATATCGATCTCCATTGTTCAGTCATTTGTCCTAAAATAATTGCCACGTTTTGATCAACAACTCCACTTCATCTTTTTTCTTCCTTCGTGAATAAGTTCCTATCCATTGTCTTTTCACCAATACCATTTCCTACACCTTTGTTTTACTTGATAAACTGATTTCTGTCTTTTGTTCTACTTTCCTTACTCTTTCTCTCTTATAGTATCACACTAGAACTTTTGACTGAACTATATTTCTTCATTCATTCTATTTTTATTCTTTCATGCATTTATACGTTTTTATTGCCTTTAATACTTTCTCTATTCCTTTATTTATTCTTTTTATACAATCTTATATTCTTTCATTCTATCTCTATTCCTTTATTTATTATTTTTATACTGTTTTATATTCTTTCATTCTATGTCTATTCCTTTATTTATTCTTTTTATACTGTTTTATATTCTTTCATTCTATCTCTATTCTTTTATTTATTATTTCTATTTTTATTCACTCGTTTATACTATCTATTCATTCATCTGATCTCTATTCTTTTATTCGTTTTTTATACTATATATTATTTTATGCTATCTATCCTTTTTTCATTCTTTTATTCAATCTATTCTTTTATTTATTATTTTATGCTATCTATTCTTTTATTCTATCTATTCCTTTTCATTCCTTTATTCTATCTATTCTTTTTTATTCTTTTATGTTATCTATTCTTTTATTCTATCTCTATTCTGTTATTTATTCTTTCATTCAATCTATTCTTTCATTTATTATTTTATACTATCTATTATTTTATTCTATCTCTGTTCCTTTTCATTCCTTTATTCTATCTATTTTACTTTATTCTTTTATGCTATCTATTCTTTTATTCTATCACTATTCTTCTATTCTATCTCTATTCTTTTATTCTTTTTATTCTATCTATATTTTTTATTCATTCTTTTACATGCTGACATTCATATGAATACTAACGGAATAAGTCACAAACACGCGTATACTTAAAACCACGCACACACCATCGAAATAAATCGCTAAACCGTGTGTGCGTGTCCGTAATCAGCCGCGTACATAAATATAAAATGCTCGCACGCACGTCGAATAAGGAATTGATGTATACACATCGCAATCTTTCTCTTGCATGTCCATCGAGTAGACGGAAATCATCATATTGGTCTAATTTGATTAACAATTAAAGAATAGCCGTTCAGGGGAGATAACTAGGGCAGCTCGCAAGAAATGCTCGAGACTACATGTGAAAAGAAGCCACGAATGAACGCAAATAAATAAACAAATCTTTATATATGAAACAGGAGATATGTGTGTGTCTTTGTGTTAAAATATTTAACCGATAAACACTTTAACTAGGAGGGACCATAGATTGGAGCTCAGAGGAGCTGTTGCAATGAAAATAACGATAAAGCAGAAACAGACTCGCAACGTCTCTTCTCTATGAAAGAGGATGCCGGCACCCCCCCACTAGGCTACGAAGTATATTTTGAACTCGTTTATGGCAGATGTGGCAACAGTACTTGATATTTCGGCAGTAACACATCAAATGTTGTTTTCCAAGTAGCCTATTATATCTGGTTTATCAGCAAAGACTTCATATATACCTAAAGCAAAAAAATAATCTAATTGGGTCAAATCGCATGAACGAAGTGACCAGTCGACAGAGGCATTATTTGAAATTATGCATTCATCAAATGTTTTTTTTCTCAATAAATTTATCGTATCACGCGCTGTGTGGCGTGTGGCTCAATCCTGCTGAAACCACATGATTAATTCGCCAAACCAAGCTGAACTTAAAATAACTGATGGTTGCTAAATATGTAATTAAATAGAACAGAGTTGTCAATTTAAAGTTGGCCACTTCTAAAAACACACATCTCTATCTATTTCTATATATATAAAATGAACTCATTTTCCCCCTCTGATTTTGAACTTAATAGGATTAAAAATCAAGACATTTCATGCAAATGTAATATGCACAAACTGCCGCACAATATCTGAAGTGTGTTATGGGCCTATTACCTCTCCACTTCCCCGATAATCGTAGATTCCATATTTTTTTTTTTTTTGCTGAGAGCTAACGGCCCAAATCGGTTACAGTCAATGGAAGTGGTAAAATCTTTTCTCTCTAATAAATTCCTCCTTGCCCTGCCACCATTTAACACCGTTACGGAATCGTTCACAAGGAACAGTTACGAAGAAATACTGGTTTGAGTTTTCTTTACTTCATAGTTGCTTAAAAAAACTGGAATTAACCGAATCATTTTTTTTTCGGTTTTCGCTGTGATTTTTTTTTTTGTTTTTAGTTTTCCGAACACGTTTTTCCATGATTTTTGCTTTTTTTTCTTCTGATTTCTTTTTTTAAAGAAGTTTAACATCGTTTATTTTATTATTTTTTCAAGAGAAAATCAACGATTTTTTTATTGGATGAAAACATATTTAAAAAAGTTTCAACTTTATTTTTAATTAAGAATTAAACGTTAACGGTAAGCTTATTTAAAAAAATGTTTTTTTAATCTTAAAAAATTTACAAAAGAACGAAATTCTTTAATAAAACAAGGATGAAACTTTTAAAGCTGCGGCGACTGGTTTATTTATTTTATTTATTTATTTATTTATTTATTTTATTTATTTATATATTTTTTATTTATTTATTTTTTTAATTCATTTATTTCATTTATTTATTTATTTTATTTATTTATTTTTTATTTATTTATTTATTTATTTTTTATTTATTTATTTATTTCATTTATTTATTTTATTTATTTATTTTATTTATTTATTATTTATTTATTTATTACTTCGCTTATTCTTCACTTTACCCCCACCCCCCTTACATACACACACCTCCAAAAACCGGCCAACCCCGGGTACACCCGCTAGTTTTATATAAAGGTATGTGTTATAAATAATAAGATCGATGCTAGTTCATTATCGCTTTACCAAGTTTCTATTTGTGCTCGCCAAGAATCGCAAAGAATCGGCTTATTGCACTTTTAATTATAAAATTAATTCAGGCGATATTATTTTCAAGGAGAGAGAAAAAACGAATTAATCAACTCTTGAAGACAAAAGAGCCTTTTTTTTTACTTTTTGCATAGCCTCATGTCTATACGAGTGTCTCGTTCCCCCTCCCAATTTATTGGTCTTTTTCGTAACGTATTTTTATGCATCGCTTTGTCAAGGTCAGTCGTATTGGCTTCGATCTCTTAATGTTTCCCTCATTTTTACATATATTTCAGTTTATTTGTAGACATATCTCTATCTTTCTATTCTAGTCTGTTCGGCGGCGACTATCTAATTCTTTTTTAAAGATTCCCCTGCTTCATGGATTCCCTGAGGATGGCGCAGCGAATAGAAACCCAGATCGTCGATAAAAAAAAATAAACACGATTCGGTTTTAATCTCAACCGTGCATATCTATCCACATCACGCGGCTGTTATGCAGCTGAATAGTCTATGTTTATGACTAGATATATAATATGATGGATTGAGAGAGAGAAACACTCTTCATAAAAAACGAATAGAGCACTCCTCAGTAGATGATAATATTTTTAAACTGCCTATTTGTAATTTTCTATTTGAGCTTGTTTAAGATTTACACGTGCTTGTAAAATGTGTCGATAGGTAGACGCCCAAACTGTCAAAAAAAAAAAAAGAAAAAAGATCCGGTTTCAATTTTATCCTGAACCACTTACATATCCAGCCACAGTAAGAAGCTGTGACACAACGAAACAGTTTATAATAATAATGAATAACTATATGTTATATATTTTCGCGGTTGGTGACAATGGTCAATTAATAATGGCATTGACTGAGGATATGGAAGTCCCAAGTTCGAATCCAGTTCGTTTCACAAAAATCATTTTCACTTAGAATAATAGTATGATGGTAAAATAATGGATCACAGCGACTAAATGATTATTATAAGAATGATGACTAAATGATTATGATAAGCATGATGACTGAATAGTGGATAATAATATGACGACTAAATGAGTGATAAGAGAATGATAACTAATGATGACTAAATGATGGATAATAGCATGATCTCTAATGATGAATGCTAGATAGATAACTAAATATCATAATGGCTATTAATAGCAGGGATGGATAACAACCTGATCGCGAAATTACCGATAAAACCATAATGACTAAATGATTGGTAAATGCACAATGACTAAATAATGAATAAAAACATGATGGCTAAATGATTGAAAAAAAAACTCTGATGACTAAATAATGGAAAAACATGATGACAAAATAATTGATAAAAACATGATGGCTAAATAATGGATAAAAATATGATGACTAAATGATGATAAAAACACGATGGCTAAATGATTGATAAAAACATAATCGCAAAGTTACCGATAAAAATATTATAACTAAATAATGGATAAAAACATGATGGTTAAATGATTGATAAAAACATGAGGGCTACATGATTGTTGAAAACATGATGGCTAAATGATTGATAAAAACATGATGGCTAAATGATTGATAAAAACACGATGGCGAAATGATTGGTAAAAATATAATCGCGAAGTTACCGATAAAAATATTATGACTAAATAATGGATAAAAATATGATGGCTAAATGATTGATAAAAACATGATGGCTAAATGATTGATAAAAACATGATGGCTAAATGATTGATAAAAACACGATGGCGAAATTATTGATAAAAACATTATAACTAAATAATGATTAAAAACACGATGGCTAAATGATTGATAAAAACATGAAGGCTAAATGATTGATAAAAACATGAAGGCTAAATGATTGGTAAAAACACGATGGCTAAATGATATGTAGAAACATAATCGCAAAGGTACCGATAAAAACATTATAACTAAATAATAGATAAAATCATGATTGCTAAATAATTGATAAAAACATGATGGCTAAATGATTGATAAAAACATGATGGCGAAATGATTGATGAAAACAATATAGCGAAATGATTGATAAAATATGATAACTAAATAATGGATAAAAACATGATGACTAAATGATTGATGAAAATATGATTGCTAAATGATTGTTAAAAACATGATGGCGAAATAATTGACAAAACACAATTACTAAATAATAGATAAGAACATGGTGACTTAATGGTTGATACAAACATGATGACTAAATCATTGATAAAAATATGATGGCTTAATGATTGATACAAACATGATCGCTAAATGATTGATATAAACATGATAACAAAATAATGGATAAAAACATGATGGTTAAATGATTGATGAAAACATGATGACTTAATGATTGATAAAAACATGATGGCTAAATTATTGATGAAAACATGATTGCTAAATGATCGATGAAAACATGATTGCTAAATGATGGATAAAAACATGATGGCAAAATTATTGATAAAACATGATGGTTAAATGATTGACGAAAACATGATGATTAATGATTGATAAAAACATGATGGCTAAATTATTGATTAAAAAACATGACGGCAAAATTATTGATGAAAACATGGTGGCTAAATTATTGATAAAAACATGATGGCTAAATAATTGGTAAAACATGATGACGAAATGATTGATGAAAACATGATGGCTAAATGATGGATAAAAACATCATGACTTAATAATTGTATAAAAACATGATGGCTAAATGATTGATGAAAAAATGATGGCTAAATGATTGGTAAAAACATGATGGCTAAATGATGTATAAAAACAATGGCTAAATGAGTGGAAAAACATGATAATAATTGATAAAAACATGATGGCTTAATGATTGATGAAAAAATGATGGCTAAATGATTGATAAAAATATGATGGCTAAATGATTGGTAAAAACATGATGGCTAAATGATGTATAAAAACATAATGGCTAAATGAGTGAAAAAACATGATAATAATTGATAAAAACATGATGGCGAAATAATTGATAAAACATGATGGCTAAATGATGTATAAAAATATGATGGCTAAATGATAAAAATCTTATGACTGGTTCATCTTATTTTAATGCAACCGAAATAGTGCGCTACGTATGTGTCTTAGTCCGCTACGTGCATCTGTGTCACTGGATGTGTTTGTCTTCACGCGCGGCTTCATACATCCGCTAGAACGTTTGTGCGAATAATTCACAAAAGTTCGAATGCGACTAATCCAAATCAAATAACTCCATTTACGGTCAAATACTAACGGCATTCAAAATAAGCACGCGTAAAAGAGTATCGTTTATATTTATCTATTTCGTACGGCGAGATAATATGATACATATGTCAGAAAGTGGCAGTTTTTTTTTTATGGAAATCACTCGAGACACTTAATGTAAGGAGTTTAAAATACTACTTAAAGGTAAAAATCTAGCCGACAGTAAGTGCTAGAGTCTATCCCAGAAAACAGGAATTCTTCCTCCTTTGTCAGAAACATTGCTAATGGAATGTGAGGACTAAAGGACGAAATAAGAGAATCGAAAGTTACGAAGATGCTGAAAGTGTATTTGAAAAGCCAGAAACCTAAAAGAATAACTGTCTCGGAAAAAAAGAAGGAAAAAAAACTAAAATAGGGATTTATTACAATAATCGGTTTTACATGTTGGAGGCATGAGTAAAAGAAAAAGAAAAGGGAAAGAAAAAATCAATATTATCTAATCGATATTCAGCAAAGGAGTGCAAAAGGGTATGTCGGTTCGTCAATGCGCTTCTCATTAAGCGCAAAACAAATCACACTCAAAAAACCTTCGAGAAATTATGTTCCTTTTCTTGAGAAAATCTAAAACGTTGCATGCCTCAGAAGAATGGTTGAAATCGTTCCGATCTCTCTCGTCAAACACAAACGAAACAACCAAAAATAACTAGAACGAAACAAGAGAATTACTTCACTATAAACACCTTGTATCCTGTGTCTGAAACAAGTATTGCAAGTCTTTAGCCGAATTTAAATGAGGATCTTATTTATTATTGAATTGGAATTCATTACTGAGATGAGTATTATTAATTAATTTATTTATTCGGACTCTTCTCTTCATCTGTTTTTTTTTTTTCAAAAACTAAAAAAAAAAAGATGATTGAATTAATTGAGAATCTTATTGTTTGATAATAACATGGTTAAAAGTTAAATCAGTTATTATAGATCTATCGATCTATCTATCTGTCTACCTATCTATTTATCTATATACCAGTTATATTGTTAACATAGTTTATATTGAAAGTCATTTACTATTTAGAAAATGAATTGGCCTGAAATGTAACAATGGGTTCTAGCTGAAGATGTGTACATAAATTAACTGAGTTAAATAAACAAAATGACCTTCAACAGTTGCGTACGTGACAGAGAGCACACGTTAGGAGACGTGTACTCTTGGTGATGACGAAACGGAACTGACAGATCCAGGGGTCAAGAAGATTCGATTGGGAGTTTTAGTCTTGTTAAGAAAGTGAGCAGACGTGCTTCAAAGCCGGGAAGTGGGGTTGGAAGGAAGGAACAAGCATATAGACACGTAATGCAAACTCCTTGTGAAGACCACTGTGACAGCTGAAATAAATGTATATTTTAAAAATGTTAAGTGTTGCTCTGTGGTTTCACAAAAGAAGAAAAAACAAGTGTCTCAATCGGTTATGGTGTTAGTCGTTGCATATTTCATCACAGAGTCCAGCAAAAACAGACAGAAGAACTCCAACAAAGGAAAGGCATGAAGCATATATTTTTCTTCTTATAAAATACTAGCATTTCAGCCCGACGTGCCCTGGTGTTTGGAGGAGTATGTTGAGCAAAAAAAAAAAAAAAAAAAAAAAAAGGTAAATTTTTTAAAAACTTTGACCCCTATTATGCCTCTTAACATTTATTCTTTAGAGCTCAAATCAAGTTAGTAAGTTAGATCCATGTCCAAGGAACCTATATCTAAAATTTCAATTGTTTAGACTCAAAATTGTCGGAGGAGTTTGGTAGAGTTCTCAAAGGTCAAAACGTTAAACTTTGACCTCTTAACAGCCAAATTTCTGGCCGAAAACAGATCACAAATCTCAGTACCCTGTATATAAATTTTTGAGTCTGTAGACTTAAAATTGACAGAGTTATTGCGTAGGGAAATGTACACAGACAGACACAGAGACACACACAGACACACCCACAGACACACACACGGACACGTTCACTTTTATAGATATATAGATGATACCGTTATGTAAATACGAACTGCGATATATCCTCATGGCAATACTATACAACATGACTCAGTTTATACATCGATATTATCCCCTTGTTATACAACATTACGTTTATCTGGTGCCGTTTGGAGAACAATATATCATTCTCTCCTATGTATTGTACACCATCATCAGAATAACCGAGAATAGCAACTCGACTTATCAGCAAATTAATACGTTCATAACAATTGATATTGTATGTCTGTATATACGACGGTCGTTCCAAAAGTAAAGTCTTCTATGTTTTAACTCAGAAACTTGTAAGAGCTATGAAGGTATGAAGGTATGAAGGTATGAAGGTATTATAACAACAAGCAACCTTTTTTTTTTGCTTCAAAATATATTTTTCTACATAGTCACCACTATTCTCAATGCACCTTTGCCAGGAATTCAATGATGCATCTCTGCTTCTGACGAACGTCCACGATAGGGGTCATTTTCTTAGCGTTTAACACCGTAAATATCTGCACCAGAGAGATGAACCATCCAGGTTATGAATGCATATGTTCAGTCATACTAACAATGCAAGCACAAATACGATTATTTATAAGGTGCTCTCCTAAAGATGAACCATGGATATTGCTGAAAACGTCCGAAGGTAGGTAATTTCCATTCCGAATTTTGAATGGCACATGTTGTTTTACTCAGTTATCTACTCTTTGAGACGTTCGACCAACATAGCGCACACCGCAGCTACATTAGAATAAATAAGTAATGGAATTGTTATGGAAGGGGGGGGCGAACTTTTTACAAATTGAAGATAAAATGGGTTTACAAGAAAAAACAACACGGGTATTTGATTCAAAATAGCATTGTTGTACGACAGAAGACATTTGCTTGGCAAATCTATCGCTAATATTACCTAGCCAAAGTAGGCGTAGGTAGATAGGACGTTTTGAGCAATACACATGGTTTATTTATCGGAGAGCACCTTATAAATAATCGTATTTGCGTTTCTAATTTTAGTGCAGAGTTTTTTTTTCTATTCTTAGTAAGGCGCACTCTCTCTATCATCTGAAAATTCTAGAAACCATATACATTAAGACCTTCTCTTTATAAGCAGAAAGGGAATCTCTTAGGGCTTAGTCTGGTTTCTATTTAAAAGTTAGTTTCCTCTTTTTTTTTCATTTTCATCTCCACTTCATCGTTCTCCCACTTAAAAAACAAACAAAAAAAAACGTGATTATTAAGTTGGATTTTAGCTCTGTTGATCAAGTTTCGAAACCGGTCAGCTTGGAATATTTAATTTCACAACCGAAATTTTTCCGAACAAGTATAAAATTGGTCCGTACATAGTCATAATAAAATTTTGTATCCCACCAAAAAAAAAAAATATATATATATGGGATACTTTTGGTGTCCATATGAATATTATCTGAAGTTTGTCCTCAAGACTGATAGTCATTGGCGAATGATCACTTGATTTGTTTATTTTTAATTTGTCATTTTTTTTTAAATATTATTTTTATTTTTGTAGTGACATCGGCGAAGGAAATAGCAACCCGTTCTGCAAAATATTACTTTCTCTTGCAATTCCGACCACAAGATAATATCATTAACTGGAGACATTTTAACCTCAAAGGCAACGCCGATAATTGAATGTCGATGCACTTGATGGTGGAAAAGATGGGGTTTTAACGGGGACAAACACGAAGATAAAACAAATAATAATAATAATAATAATAATAATAATAATAATAATAATAATACGGGGTGGAATGATAAAATTATCGCTTTAAGGAAAACAACACTACAGCTTGATTTAAAAAAAAATATTAAACAGATAAATTCAGCGAACTTGATTTTGCAGTAGAGCTGATATCTATTCAATGTAGCCGTCTTCAGCTTCAATAACCGTTTCGATACGGGTCCGGAACTGGAAGCGTACCTTTTCCACAAGCGCCGGCGGGAGTTTGGCGAATACTCGGCGAATTGCGACGATCAGGCTGGCTTTGGTGTTGTGAGAGGTCATGTTGGTGATGTTCTCGACGTATGACCAAACGAATTAATTCAATGAGTTCAGGTCGGGAAAAGGATACAAAGTCGTAGCACTCATTATGAAGCCAAGCCTGTGTCTCTTTGAACTTGTGGGCCGGCGACAAGTCTTGCTGCCACACCCAGAGTCAGCCAGCGGCTATCTGATTGCACCAAGGGATCACCATACTCTTCAGCACATCCAGGTACATTTTGGTGTTGACTTTCAAGCCGACTTCGAAAATGTGAGGTGGCATGATGTGGCCCTCACTTGAAACCACACCAAAAACTATAACCGTGGCCGGAAACTTTTTTTTTATCATTCTGGGTATATCCCTATTACCCGGATTTGCATTTTGAGGGTACTGGCAATGGTCCTGCTGTCATAACTTGGATCGGTAGAGAACATGAGCTGTACAGCAGCGCATCTACGATCTCGCTCGTTGAACATTGTGTCACTTTCAGACATGATAGAAGGCTGCTATCGCTCTTGGGATTTGTACACAAATAGCCAACTAGTAGATGGTCTGCAACAAAAAAAGAAAACCGGTTTTTTTACCAAACGGTAATGGAATCATGTCGTCTTTTCTAGGACGATATTTTTATCATTCCACACGGTATAACAAAAAAGAAAAAAAAAAACAATCTCTTAACGTTGCTCCCGTTGGCAAATGTCTGTTTGAGGGTTAAAGGCAAACGTATAAATATATTGACATAATATATCTTAGTGGCAACATAAATTCCATGACCAAAGTTTCTTTCCTAGAACTGCCCCTTTGTGAAACTCTGTGCCGCGAACTTGCTTTCCAGCTTACGACAGAATGTTAGTTTCAAGTCTAATGTAAACAAATACTTATTGAGCCATCCCCTTAAATAATCAAATTCTACCCAATTTCTACCACTAACGATCTTTTCGCAGTAGTCTCGCAGACAACTTTACACTCATTAACCCTTATCCTCGAGTAGCCTTCAGGTCTTGATAATGGTGACTCCCTTGTATTAAAAAGAAAAGAGACGTCTCGAACCTGTCTTTGCTCTACCGCTATTTTCATGGCAAGTGATCGACTGAGCTCTAATCTATGGTCACCCCTTGGAAACTGTCACAAAAAACACCCGACTAGCTACAACCACTATATATAATTTCACCTACTTTCTTTATGTGTCAAAATCTAAACGCAGATTCCATTAAAAAATCTTTTTTCCCAAAACTGCCCGCCTTTGGAACACTGTTCTGCTGGCCTGCTTCCCAGTTGAATACAATATAGTAGCCTTCAAATCCAATGTAAATAAGTTTTTTCCCTATAAATAATCAAATTCTATCTAAATTTAGACCATAAGCGATTATTACACTACCATCTTACATTCATTGATCCTTATCCTGGAGTGGCTTTCGGGCCTTGGTAAGTGGTGACTCTCAATTAAAAAAAAACTTGCTACACGGTAGGTATTATTCCTGACAAGGTCCTCTGAATACTCCTATTTACATATAAGGTAGCATTTTACTGGTCAAATTGTAACTTTATATACGAGAAGTTTAATATGAAAACAAGCATTTTTTTTTAGCGGGTAAATAACTAGTTTATTTTCACCATTTTTCGAACGGAGGAATCACAAGTATTACACTGAGATTCGTCAGATGCAAAGTGCAGTATCTATTTTTTGTTATTTACCATTGAAGAAGAAATCCTGAAGAAGCGTTTATTTTTGTCCTAATCCAGAGTGGCTCTTTTTTTTGTGGGTGACGACCTTGAATTTCTGTACATTAAAAATGGACCTTGTGTCTCACTCTGCCCTTTTGAAGATGTAAATTACACACGTTTACTCACCTAGACCCAACACGTTGTAGCAGAGTACATCGAAAGAAACATAGAACAAGCAATAACTGGATTCCTCTTTTTTGTAACAACAACATTTATTTCCGGGTACTCTCCCGAATAAACCGTGATCATACTCCTTCTTTCTAACATGTCTTCTCGACCGTCGTTTCAAAGGTTCTCTCGAACGTGCTCTCGAACGTGATCGTCGGTCTGTGCACACGCTCTTTTTATAGTCTTTTCCTTGACACATGGCTCAGCGTTTGCATATGCGCGTCCGCACTCTTTTATACTTGAGACAGGATAAAAAAAGTAACATATTTTGGGTTTGTTTTACAATCCACAGAGATTCGAAAAAGTGGTTAAGAAATCATATGTATAACAGATGAATGTTACTATAAAAATTACTCTTCTATCGAACTGATGAGGTTTTTAGTGTTTTTACTTAATGTAAACTGTTTATTCGGTTCGAAAAACAAGCAATGTCAAGCGGTAAGCGACCACAAGGAAAAATGTCCGCAATGTATTTGTTACACGACAATTTTTGTGGTCGCATACCAGTTGACATTGTGTGTTTTTCGAGCCGAATAAACATGTTACATTAAATAAAAAAAAAACAACCTAAAAACCTACCCAATTAGATAGAAGAGTGACTTCTTTTGCCTTTGGTAACATTCATTTGTTATATATTTGATTTTTGACCACTTTTCCGAATCTATACGTATTGTAAAACAAACACTATATTTTTTTCTATCTTCTTATTAATGTGCTTCCTCACAGCAGCAATATCTGAAAATTTTCGGATAGTGAGGAGAAACTTACCCCCCCCCCCCCCCAGCTTATTCTGACTGAGGCGGGGGAGTTAAGTTTGAGGTTGAGAACAAAACATAGCAGAAAACCGACCTGTATTCATTCGCCAGGAAATAATGTCTGAGAGAATAATCTCTTAGGACTGAAGCATTCAGATAGAAACGGGTTGCCAAGGGTAGAGGTACGTTCCCAGTTTTCCAGAATGATACCAAGGCAAACGTTGGATAGTCCGAATAAAAGATCGCGGACCCTCTCGATTTTATATCCTAATTAGCTTCCCATGTGTCCGTTGTATCTTTTGTATTCTTTTTAGAAACTTAAAACAAGACATATTGCCATTTGGAACATAAGAGGCTACTGTTTAGGGACACATCTAACAATAAAATGTGGGGATTTGAGCAGCGAGATGTTTGTACACATTAGATTTAAACTTCTGTGAGTTAGTACAGGAAAGTAGGAAACAGGGAGAGAATTCCAAAGTCTAGCAGTCCGAGGGGGGGGGAAGAATATTAAAATAGAAGGCTTTCCGGCATCTAGGGATCTCAACAGTGTAGGAGGGATTTGCTGCTTGTCGGATTAGTAGGGGGTATGTACATGGAGGGTACCCAAGTGCTATGAGTAAATCTAATATATAAACGGCTGTATGTCTGTCTGTCTGTCTTCATATTTTCAAACGCTATCTCCTCCGAAACTAAAAGTCGCAGATCAGCGTTAGGGGCCTCAAATGATTGGATTTTTTACGGACCGTTCTTTTCTGGGTCTTTAGCCGGTTAAAATTGTTTTTAAGGGGTCAAAAATGGGTCGAAATAGAAAAACGTTGTTATACATTTTGTACATTCATCTTAGTTTATTTGTAATTTTTTATCAGTTCGTATGCGTGTCACGTTCGTACAGTGGTAACGTCAC
Source organism: Euprymna scolopes (assembly GCF_053919585.1). Classification (NCBI taxonomy): domain Eukaryota; kingdom Metazoa; phylum Mollusca; class Cephalopoda; order Sepiida; family Sepiolidae; genus Euprymna; species Euprymna scolopes. The sequence continues at coordinate 35,163,226 of NC_136513.1, forward strand.
CAGCTTTGAATGCTACAGTTTTGCTTTTGGTTTCGATTCTAGCTTATGGCACCCAAATACTTTTTTTTTTTAATTTTTGAAATCACGACTCTATAATAATATATACGAAATCTTAACGAATTAAAATATAATATTTAAGCGTATTTTACAAGAGTCAGAATACTTTTTTTTTAATATTTTATTAGATTATTATAAAGATTTTCTGATTTGTAGAGAAAGCATTTAAAACCGTTTTAATTTTATTTTATGCGTATTGTTATTACTTAAACCTAGCACCATGATTAATTTATAACTTTTTTTCTTTCAGATTATTAAATTACTTATATTTTTCTACAACATTCTATTTTACCTGTCAGACAAAACATTTAGCGATGTTCGTAATTTGCTTCAACCAGAATATTGGCAATCGATCCTGGATGGAGTTTTAATCATTCAAATATATATATCGATCTATGCTTTCGTTCAGTCTAAAGATACAATGGACGCCTCTGTAAGAGTTGGCTGGAGACAACGCCAAAATAAGCGGACAGAACATAGAACATGGAATTCCTAAATGATCAGCCAATTTAGTATTGACCAGGCTCAATGTTGCTTAACTTCGGTGATCTGACGGGAATCGGCGTGCCAACGTGATTATTCCGTGTATATATATATATATATATATATATATATATATATATATATATATATATATATATATATATATATATATATATATATGATAACTGTTATTTTTGACAGTAGTTTGCCATCTCTTAAATAAAGTGTTTGTCTGTATGCACGTAACTGACTTTTTCATCCCACTTTAGTTCTACATGAAAGTACACTTATGTGACATAAAAAAAACTTTCCTGTCTGTTAAAAAATTGGTTAATATATACAATAGGTACACGGTTTTACCGACCTACACTAATTTCGTGTATTTTTATCTGTTCAAATAATTAACTCTAAATATTAATGAAAATTAATAATAGAACTGTGTTGAATATTCTATGAATAAATATTATATAAAGTTTCTTTAGTTAATCAATTTTTATTTAATTTACATGTAATTCATTTTTAATTATTAATATAACAAACACGGAAGTAAGTTTTCATTTAACCTATAAGTTATTCCTCTTTAAACTATGAAATTTTATTTCCCTGTTTGAATTTAATAAATGAAGATGGTTATCTTTTATATATGCATGTATGTATGTTTTATATATGCATATATATATATATATATATACATATACCTATATATATATATATATGTATATATATATATAGGTATATGTATATATATATATATGCATATATAAAACATACATACATGCATATATAAAAGATAACCATCTTCATTTATTAAATTCAAACATGTGACGTATACATATATATATATATATATATATATATCAGCAAATATGAAGCCCTAGTCTTTCATCAGAAGGGGTTTTGTTAAGTTTAACGAAACTTATGCATGACGAGCGATTGCAAAAGTGGTATAGTTTGGATAGATGCCTCGAGTTGATTAGGTCTTTTTTTGTCGGTTTGCAGAAGTAATATTTTACACCATTGTACGTTTTATTCCTATTCTCTCTATATGTATATAGATACGTCTATGTATATATATATATATATATATATATATATATATATATATATATATGTATACATATTTGTATATATACATATATGGACATACCTTATGTATATATGTATATATAGACATATATGTATATATATGTGTATATATATTCATATATATGTATATATATATTTATATATATGTAATATATATATATATTCATGTATATATGTTTGTATATATATATTCATATATATGTATATATGCGTATATATGCATATATGTATATTTATGTATATGTATATATACACGTATACATATATACATAAATATACATATATGTATATATATATGTATATATAAAGACATATGTATATATACATATATGTACATATATGTATATTTATGTATATGTATATATATACATATATGTATATATACATATATAGATATATATATTTCTCTCTCTCTCTCTCTCTCTCTATATATATATATATATATATATATATATATAAACGAATATCACATTTCTAAATATGTGTCATTAGTCGTTGTTACGATATAATTTGATTTTGGAACAATGTATTTTAAAATGAATTAGTCTGATTAATTTTTCTAAGTGATATCAGATTAGTTACCAATCAATATCTTTACTAAGTGAGCGATCTTTTTCGTGAAAGTCTGTGAAAGGTGATAACGTACAAACATAAAGTTCCTTGGCATATCATTATATAAATATTCAATCAGCCATAATCAAAGGTAAGAAACGCATAAGTAGACATCGATGCTATGGACATCTATTTGATTTTCTCATATACCTTTACTAGAATGGCTCTCGTTTCGATGAATCACTCGGCTTCGACAAACTTTTGGAATAGACATTTACCCCTTGACCTCCCGCTCAAGAAGATAGCTCACCATCTACGCTATCATCTAATTGTAAAAAAGTCAAGTACGACTAAGATTGAGTACTGTTGCAACCCCAGAAATAAACCTCTCCTGCCTCGATCGGGTACAGGATCGTCTTCGAAAATTGATGGGTGATGGCCTTTTCGCCTCCCTACTCTCTCTCTCTCTCTCTCTCTTTCGCACAGAAGAGACGCTGCGATTTTGTCTTCGTTCCATTGATATTTTCATGAGCTCCAACCTATGGCCCGTTCCCTTAAAACCTTCACAACAAATATTCGCTTAGCTAAAACAATCGCCAACAACTTTCCTGACTCCTTATCTGTGTCACAAAATAAACGAAAATTTTTGATTCAAGTCTTGGAAAATACTTTTGGGGACTTTTCCTCTGAGAAGATGAGCCTACATCGAAAATTCATGGATTACAGAAATTAATATAAACATTATATTCTTTGACCAAACAATAATTTTATATTTTGAAAATTATATATTTTCTGAATGAAATTTAAATATAAACACTTTAAATTATATATATATAAATATATATATATAAATATATATATATATATATAAATATATATATATATATATAAATATATATATATATATATATATATATATATATATATCACAACTTCTGGGCGCCATCCTATATAATATGCCTGCCGAAATGAAAAAGACCGCTCGGCAAACAGAAGAGATATCCAACAAGACCCGAAAAAAGAAATAACTCTGTTGTGTTCAATCAGACGTGTCTAAATAATGACTTGCAGCCACTATATATATATATATATATATATATATATATATATATATATATATATATATATATATATATATATATATATATATATACTTTTTTCTGTTTTTGCGTATATACGATGAATGTTCCAAAGTAATGCCTCCTAATTTTATTCGACTCGAATGGATCAGAGAAGATTACAAATTACATCGTTATAATGACAACTTCTACATCGATGAGCTGAATGTTACATCTCTATATTACAGATATTGACGGTGTAAGAGTAAGAGAGCAACCTCTGTCATGAACGTGTGTCAGATGCGTAATTGAATTCCTCCATACAGAAATAAATTGAACCGATCAACATTCACCAGCGACTGTTGAACGTTTACGAACTTGATGCAATTGATGCCAGCACAGTTGATTTCACAGTGGTGACAAAGATATGAGTGACAATGAGCGCTCCGGGTTTTACGACCGAGGCATAAAAAAAGGTTGGGAAAAGTGCATTGAGAATGGTGGTGACTATGTAGAAAAACAAATTCTGGAACACAAAATGTTGCTCGTTCTAATGGTACCGCTCTCGTCTTCGTATCTCTTCAACTTTTTAGTTTTCGAGTTAAAAGCATGAGTCTTAACTTTTGGAAGGGTTCTCGTTTATAGCAATAAAATGCACTTAGTTTAACCATTTTACTGCAGTTTTACGGTATCACCAATTATCAGAAATGTCTGACTTGGGTCAATCGATGGGATTTCGGTTGCCCTTCATCGTATATCGGTGATGGCATGAAACTGCAGTTCTCTCCAATTCTCTCTCCTCTGATCTTGAGCACGTAGTACAATGGGGAAAGGAGTGGCTGGTTACTTTTAATGCATCTAAAACCAAGCTTCTCTCTTTACATCATCAACATTCTAATTCACATTTGTCATCAATTGAAATGAATGGCTCTCGTCTTCAGGAGGCCTCAAGTTTTGACAAGCTTCTGGGCTTGACCATTACTCCTGATCTTAAATGGAACACGTATATCAAATCTGTTGCCAAGGCCGCTGGAAAAATGGTGGGATCTTTCTATCGATCCAGTAGATATCTCACTGCTGATGCTATTCTCTACCTATATAAGAGCCAGGTACGTCCAAGGATGGAATACTGTTGCCACATCTGGGCAGGAGCTGCTAGAAAGGACTTGTCCTGCCTTGATAGAGTTCAAAATAGACTTCGTAGCCTCGTAGGAGATGTCCTTTTCTCCTCCTTGCAACCTCTATCTCACAGAAGAGATGTTGCGAGTTTGTCTCTGATGTATCGTTATTTTCATGGAAAGTGTTCAACTGAGCTTCATTCTATGGTCCCCCCTCGCCAAACTTTCACAAGAAACACTCGTCTAGCTGTAAACACTATCAATAATTTCCCCCACTCTTTATCTGTGCCTAAACCTAAACGTAGATTCCATGAACAAAGCTTCTTTCTTAGAACTGCACGCCTGTGGAATTGTCTTCCGTTTTCCTGCTTTCCGGCTGACTACAATATGGTTGTGTTCAAGTCTAAAGTAAATAAGTTCTTGATGAGCCGTTCCATATAAGTTATTAAATTTACCAAATTTTCATTACTAATGATTACTATATTGACCAATTTCTACTGTACACTCTTTAACCCTTATCCTTGAGTGGCCTCTGGGCCTTGATAATGTGGTGATGCCTTTGTAAAAAAAAAAAAAAAAAAAAAAAAGTTATTATTGATACATAATTGGTGGGGCCTTTCATTTATCTCATATCTTCCCCGAATTTGAAAGATGTCTTGTTTAACGTCAAGGGTGTGAGTTCCATATAGAAACGTTGATTTAATGTGTATAAAATAAAAGCAACATAGTGAGGATGGAGTTCCGAAATATATTTATGTTATAAATTTCAAACAAGTAAAATATTTGTTTATTTTCCTAATATTACGTTGTGATTTGGCTTTCAAGCGCAATATATGCGTATTTTATTTTATTCAAATTAAATTTACATTTCTATATGGAACTCACACTCTTGACGTCATTCTCGTGTTGCCTGCACACTGTTCTAACATTTCAAAATACAACCGCTTAGATACAACGCGTGGCTATTTACAAACAGGCTTTTCTTTTCCAACTTAACAGCATGGCAAGAAAGAAGAAAAGACAAAGAAAAAAAAAACAACATACTGAGGATAGAGTTTAGCTCCGAAATATATTTATGTTATAAATTTCAAACAAGTAAAATATTTGTTTATTTTTCTAATATTACGTTGTGATTTGGCTTTCAAACGAACTTGATGCCTATTTTATTTTATTGTCTTGGTTGTTTGTCATCTATAATTATTATCGTTTCATTTATCTGTTTCCAGTATTTGCTTCAACAGTGCTCAATATGAAAATAAAGTTAAGTAATTGTTTTAAAAATATATATGGCAATTAAGTTACACAAAAATGTCCGCGTTTCAGGTTGACGAATTCTCACAAGAATGAAACGCAGAAAATTTGTATAGCTTAATTGCCATATATGACGAATCCTCACCATAAAAAACCCGGAAATGTTTGTGTAGCTTAATTGCCATATATATTTTTAAAAGTTACTGCTAGTCCCAAGACTAACAATAATTATCACCTCCTGTACTGATGTTTTCATAAGCATGAAGGAATAGGGTGTTTAGATAAAACATTTATTTATAGTCATTGTAAAATATTATAGCTATAAGTTCCTTTAAGTAAAATTAAAGTTTGGCCAAATTTGTGAGTTAAGAATAAAACGGCGAATTAGCCGTGTGCATCATTCACAAATTTCCTGTTTGTTAGAATACTTTCATCGCTATTTGAATTATGACAAGCCCGCTTACAGGGTTTAATAGAGTAACGTTATTCACTTTCATTTAAATGTTAATTTCTGATGGCGAGTGGAAGAAAGCTAGCCGGCTAAGCCAAGGTTGAATTTGTTGACAGGATTCAAGTCTCGCGATAAGCAGTAATTATTACTTCCTGGACTGATAGTAGCGTAAGCATGAAACACCAGTGTTTGTCGGTATAAAATTTAATATTTATTGAAAAGATATTGTTATGTTTGACTTTCATCTTCGTCGCCAACTGTTATGTTTGCAGGTTGAACCAAATAACGTATAAGGCAATACAAATGAAGACTCAACAAACAAAGGTAGATCAATAAGAAGTGTATTAGGAAAAGTATATTTACAGTATATTTACATAATGGTTGTCAGGTAAGAGAGTCTTGGCTGGAGAACATATCTGCTCTCGGCTCGGCCTCCGGTGGCTTCGGGTTAACACACACTCAGACTAACGGAGTCTTGTTATTTATGTGTAATATTATCCACATATGTAAATGAGTGGGTGCCACCACAACAGATATATATATATATATATATATATATATATATATATATATATTACATATATATTGTGAATAAATGCCAAAAGTCTATATTCCAAAGTTCATGATGTTGACCATTTTATAATTTACTCCCTTTATTCAGTTGACATTTACAATTTTTTACAGTAGCTGTTTCGTGGCGCAAAATCAATCACTTAATTATTATATCAATTAGTAAATCTATTTTGCCCTTAACTCATCAGAAGAAATAGCAACAATCAATCCGTCAAAAGGAACTAAAGTGCGTTTTGACATGATTAAAATCTGAAAATCGGAAGAGAAGATTTGATTGATTTTGTGCTACGAAACAGATACTGTCAGGAATTGTAAATGTCAGCTGAATTAAAAGAATAAATTATAAGAAGGTCAATATCATGAAATTTGGAACATAGTCTTTTGTCATGTATTCACTATATTGCTCTGTAATTACATTGAGCTTCTTTAATAAGAATTATTGTATATTAAAAGGAAATAAAGTATATTCCCACAGAAACACAGACACACACACACACACACACACACACACACACACACACACACACACATATATATATATAACTACTTCATTTACTCACATAAATTTAATATACGAAAGTATAGATTTATGCGTAAACTTTAAGTATTTACTTCAAAAGTGCTCAATACGTAGGTAGAGCTAGTTAGTGATTTATAAAAGCTTAATCGGCATATATATTTTATAAATTACAATATATATATATATATATATATATATATATATATATATATATATATATGTTGTTTTGTTTTGGTTTTACCGATATGTTTTGAATGAATTCAATTATTTATGAAAGTTTATTTTTACCTAAATGCGAGTTGGGAATAATTTTCCCTTTAACCAATTTGGTACCCTCACATGTGGAACGGTATATATATTATGTGGATAATTATATTTAAAAAAAATAGTGAATAATTATATTTACAAAATAAAAAAAAAAAATATATATATATATATATATATATATATAAAAAATATATATATATATATCTCATATCAATTATAATTAGGCACACAGAGACAAAAACAACTACAAAAGCAGGTACCACGCTATGACTTCAGCAATGTGGACATTAGACCAAATCCAGAAGAGAAGAATATTTTTATTTTAAAAATCCAAGTTTAACAACCCGCGTCTGATTTTTGTTGAAATTTATTAAAAATAAATATTTATGTATTTTGGAGTCAATCTCAATTCTTTTTCTTAAGCCGTCGCCTCGCCGACAAAAGGAGTTCGTAAGATTATTTGACCTGCTCGGAAATATATCTTAATCGTTCTCATAGCCCCCTCCTCCGTCCTAATTGTATATATATTTTTTATTTTATATTATTGAATACATATATTTCATACGAATTCTCATTCGCCTTTTCTTCACTCTTTTCTTCCCTCCTTTTCCCCCGTGTTAATTCGATTCGTCTTTTATATCTTTCGATTCCAACGATTAATTTCTGATAAGTTTGTTGGTAAAAGGGGCCCCTAGGGTTCGTTCTTATATTATTTTCAAATCGTTATGTATGTATGTATGAATATTTTCAAATTTTAACTGCACATCTTTTCTTTTTTTTTTACAAAGGAGTCATCACTTATAAAGGCCCGGAGGCCACAGGAGGATAAGGGTTAATGGGTATACATTAGTCAATGGGATAATTTGATATGGGATAATGGGATAATATCTATTATAATAAAGTCGTATTCCCATCTGTTTGTTTGTTTGTTTGTTTGTGCACAATTTAATTAACACATACGAAAAGTAACCTATATGTATAATTAACTTTCATACGGAAAACATATATTAAGCATGATTTGTGTATATTGGTATGCTATGCATTCAAAAGAACTCTACATTCAAAGAGTAATCTCATTTGCATATAACATTTAAAAAAATCTATTTTATTTATCTATTTATTCATTAATTCGTTCCCTGTTCGGTGTTATTGTTTGTTGTAATAGAATCGTTTTAATCGTTCTATTAAGAAATATTATTTAAAGTTGATTTAGTTAATTTATTTTTTATTTAATTTATTTTTTATTTAATTTATTTTTTATTTAATTTATTTTTTATTTAATTTATTTTTTATTTAATTTACAAATACTGACAACAGTTGCGTTTAAAAGCTGATTTATTAAAGCTGTGAGAGTTATTTCGCGTTTGTAATTTCATGAATGTGTTTTATGTTTCTCCAAATCTAAAACGTAGTTTCTTTTCGTAGCAAGTTAGGATAATCGGTGTATCTTAAATAGTATGTGACTAATCCCTCCGCTAGGCAAAATTTTCGACCGGGCAACGCCAGGTATATGAAGCTAGTACACACATACAGGCACACACACACGCACACACACACACACATATACATGAATATATATTTAGCAAAAATGGTAATTAGTAAAAACCTGAAGAAGGTGCTTAATACTATTGCAGAGCAAATATATTTTATATTTTATTTTATATATATATATATCGTATAAACGATCCAGTAACTTCGTCAGCAGTTGTTATTATGGTTTGGAAAAACGATATTAGAAGAAAAAGGAAAAATATTTTTAAAGTCTGACGAAGTTACTGGATCGTTGATACAATTCGGTGACCGAAACATGTGTAACTAAGTAGATAAAACGGTAATAAATAATATATATATATATATGTATATATATATGATTGATGTGTAGTTTGCTTGAAGCATTGTGTGGGATAGGTATGTAGTAAAGATTTAGAAGGCTGTCACAATGCGACAATATCCAAAATTCCGAAATTAATAATGGATATTTTCGCAGACATAACAAGTAAGGCATTTCACCTAATACAACTGAATAAATATATGTATATATAAACACATATGTATGTACTTATTGATTTGTAAATCGCCACTTGTTCTCGTCTACTTTTACCAACAACGACTATATTTCACTCCTCGCATTGTGACAGACTTCTAAATCTTTACTATATATATATATATATATATATATATATATATATATATATATATATATATATATATATATATATATATATATTATGTCAGCCCTTTAAGAAACTCATTGAATTATTGTCGGTCAATTCAGTTCTTATGCCAGATCATTGTATAAGGATTAAATCACTCTGACAGACTTTTAAAAGCATTGAAAAAATAAATGTTTAAATTCAACAGCATTTCTCGCGGTTAATGGAAGACGAATGGATTAGATCCTTGCTAATGAAGCCAGGGATGACTTCTGTCGCCTGGTTCGAATCTATCGACTGGTGTTAATCGTGTAATCCTGCACTTATGATTCCCGAAAGGATGAAGCACTAGTGTCCGTAGGTATTTAATAATTATTGTAGTAAATAATTATATATATATATATAGCGAGATTTATATTATAATAATTATGTTTTTAATACCTGCCGACACTAGTGTTTCATTCTTTTGGGAATCATCAGTGCAGAGAGTTACGATTATAGCCGGTCAGGAGATACGAACACAGTCACGAAGCTATCTCTGACACATTAGCAAGGAACAAACCACACGGTCAAGGTTAACTGCGAGAAATACAGTTGCAATTAATATTTAGACGGCTAGACTGATCCTATGATTATAACATCATGATCTGCGCATTTGAGTTTCATTTATAAACATTAATTTCAACTAAGAGTGCTCAACCATAAGAACCGGGTTCTTTAAGGAGCTGACATAATTATTAATATAATAATGTTTTTAATGTCTACAGAAGTGTTTGATTCTTTTGTTTAGGTGACAATATATATATTCGAAAAAAGAATTCTACCAGAGTGCTCTATTATCAGGAAAAATCCGAAAATAAGAACGTATTATTTATGTTTTATTTACAGAAAGTTTAGATGAGAAAAGTCATCGGTACTGTCGGTTACAAACCTGATAATTCGGGACCGTTTCAGATACCCATATGAAGCACTCTGCAGCCGATCGTCTGAAGAGAGCTATATATGGGTATTAAAACGGCCCCCATTTATCAGGTTTGAAACCGACGGTACTGATGGCTTATTTCATCTTAACTTTCTGTAAATAAAACAGAATATATACATATATATACATATATACATATATATATATATATATATATATATATACACACATACACACACACATGTGAATGTGTGTGTGTGTGTTTGTGTGTGTATACTGTCGCCTAAACATTTTTTCTCGTCATCTCTATTATTTCTAACAATGCGAAGTCATTTAACCTGTGTGCCGAGTGGCAGGCGGTTGAAGACAAGCGGGAATGAGGTCTTCGCCATTTTGTCGCTTTCGGTAAGCATTTCAATATATGCCCGGGTTAAAGCAGTAGACAGATTCGGATATATATATATATATTTTTTTTTTACTTTCTTCTTAAAGGAAGCGACACCAACGTTGGTTTTATTTTGTTGTACAATTTATATTCCATTTGATAGCTATGCTTTTTTTATTTTCTTTCTCTTGAAGACACACTGAAAAATATGTGCTTTAAGAAACGTATGCAAAAATATACGTAATATATATGTATACTTATTTTTTTATAAACATATTGAATGAAATAAATAAACATTAGATGTAAATTGATACAGTTTTGACGCCATTTATAAACACATACACGCACATATATAAATAATGTATATATATATATATATATATATATATATATATAGCCGCACTGATGAGCTGTGAAACAGCGAAACAGTATTGTATATGGGTGACTATATGTATATATATGTATATATATATATATATATATATATATATATAACTACTTCATTTAATCACATTAATTAATATACGAAAGTATAATTTTATGCGTAAATTAACTATTTACTTCAACAGTGCTCAATATCTAGGTAGATCTAGGTAGAAAGTTAGAAAAATATTTATGGCAATTAAGCTACACAGAATATTCCTCGTTTCATCTACACTAAGATTCGTCAGGCTGATGAATCCTGACGAATCCTAGTGTGGATGAAACGCGGAATATTCTGTGTAGCTTAATTGCCATATATATTTTCTAACTTACAACATTATATATATATATATATGTATATATATATATATATATATATATATATATATATATATATATATATATATATATATAAATTCCCGTTCACATACACCTTACAAGATAAAGCTAGAACCCAGAATTAGATAGAATCGAGCAATTGCATCGACAACGGACAACGCCAGACCCAAAGTGGGTTTCGATGTACTGCATCTCATCAGTGATATCTATCTATAATCTCCTCTTAATGTCTAATATATATATATATATATATATATATATATATATATATATATATATATATATATATATACAAGGATCTTTGTCTGTGTGTTTTACTTAGTTCCATATAGACTTGAAAACGGTTGAGCTGATTTTCATGCAGTTTCATACGAAGATAATTTATGTGCCTGGCAGTGTTCTTAGATAGGGTTTATACGTTTTTTGTTGTATCCGAGTATCTCCGATAGGTATCGATAATCGATAATCAGAATAATTCGGCGACAGAAGGCAATTCTGACTAAAGTCTACACCTTACACTGCCTTACATCTCAATTGCATTTGAGGAGCTTTATTACCACACAACCCTATAGGTCCAACATATAAAATCAACAGTAGGTTCTTTAATTTGACAAGGGCGCGTCGTTCGAAATGAATGCTTCTGTTTGAAATCACAATTGAACTACGATACTAATTTTTTATGAAATCAACATTAGGTTCTCTACAGTGCAATGTAGGTTCCCTACAGTATAATGTAGATTACAATATACTGTGGACTAATTAACTAGATTAGGCAGTTAATCGATTTGATTGAAAAAATGGCCGATTTCATCGATTTCGATGACAAAAAAAATATAGGAGTGTGAAACATTCGTTGATCATTATTTAATCCCGGGCAACATCGAGTCTTCCTTCTAGTATAACGTATATATAAGAAGAGAACCTTTATACCTACTAGACACTATTCTCGAGTATATAAGAGCTTACTGTGCAGAGGTTTTTTCAGGGCAACCGGGCACGAGGATACTTTTCCTTAAGTAAACCTTGACTAAATATGGAAAATCACATGGTATTCGTGGCTCAAATAAAATCTCCTCGATATGGCAAACCCACACTGGTTTTTATGAGGAATAATGCACCTTCTCCAAGTGTTGTTACTTCAAATAAGATCGAAAAACTGAATACTCCAACAGACTAGACGAATTCTTGTCCTGGAATGCAGTAAGGCCAGAAGACCACAAGAAAGATATACTATAACTTATTTATATGGTCAATTGGGGAGAGGAAGTTATGTTCTGAACTTCTTAATGTTTGAGTGCTAAAAGAGAACTTTAATGAAATAATCAAATATCTATGTATCGCATATATAGATCAATTGTTAGCCCCAAGAAGGGTGCCCTCGATAAAGTAAAACAAAAAGAATATATGTTTTATTGCAACAAGGTACAGTGCACCTTTGATATAGAGGCTATTATCTGGAACATAATTCGCAGGGATTCAATGTAGGGAGTGGAGCAGCAAGCTGTATGTTTATATTACCAATGAACTTCTGCATGTCAGTACAGTCAGGAAAGCAGGAACGTGGATGGGAATTCCAAAGTCTTGCAGTTCTAGGGAAGAAACTATTAAAGTAGAATACTTTCTTAAAGCTAAGAATCTCTACTGTGAAGAGGTGGAATTTTGCTGCTTGTCGGGTTTGTTGAAGGTATTTACGTCGGTGGGGGTTACAAAGGCTTGTAGTTCGTCTGAGAACCTACCATTAAAATACTTGTAAAGCAGGCAGAGGGATGCAGCATTTCGTCAACGAAAAAGAGGTTCAAGCCTAGCTGACGGTTCGGACCTGTGAGGTTGGCAACTCTCTTTTGAGCCCTGCCTAGAGAGACTAGTAGCAGATGCACCAGCCCAAATGAGAAAACGACACTTCATACATAGGCGAACCTTTGGCCTTATAGAGGTAGAGGATACTCTCAGGAGTAAGTAACTATCTAGCACGGTAAAAAGAGCCCACCTTCTTTGCAGCAGACTTACAATGCCCTCAATGTATGTTTAAATTCATGTTCCTTGTGAATGTTAAGCTGAACAGATAGAGAGATAAAGTTTTAGCCACACGAAAGGAGTTCCTCGATTTATGAGAACTTCGATTTATGTAAAATGAAACAATCTCTCTCTTGCTGTCTGTCTGTCTGTCTGTCTGTCTCTCTCTCTCTCTCTCTCTATATATATATATATATATATATATACATATATCTATACATATATACATATATAAGTTACTTTGTGTGTGTGCGAGTTCCTTCCTCATAGATTCCGAAACGGCTGAGCCCATCTTTCACACAAAGTTAATTTATAATTCTGGCAATATGCTCAGATATGTTTTGTACACAAATTCATCCGATAAGTATCGATAAGTATCGATAAGTATCGAAAGTCGAAAAAAAAAAATCCGATCTTAAAAATAGTCTTTTTTCTCTGATAAATAAAAAAAATAATTTTTACAGGGGAATATTTTACGTTATACCTTTGTCGGTGTAACCTAAAATATTCCCATATAATAATTCTTCTTTTTTATCTATAAGAGAAGAAAGACTATTTTTAGGATCGGCAAGCTTAAATATCAGCTGACGTAATATTGGCAAGCTTAAATATCAGCTGACGTAATATTGTAAACAAACATAAACGACATTATCATTATTATTTTTTATTTTATAATTATTATTTTTTTTTTTTTGCGGATTAGTCCAGCCGACAAATTTTTCCTCGTAATACATAATAATCATAGAGCATTAATTGTATAATAATACATACGCAATCTGCATAAATTAAAATATCATCTTTAAGCGTATTAAACGAGCGGGCAACGCCGTGGGTCCAGCTAGTATATATTATGTGCATCCATATACGTTATGCTATTGTTAATGTGTGCATATACGGCATAATCACGTTGACAGAGCGGTTCCGATTTGATCGCCGAATTTAAGCAACGTTGAACCTGGTCAATACTAAATGGGTAACCGTTTAAGAATTCCAGGTGCTGTATGTGCTCTCCGCTTATCTTGACATTTTTTTCAGTCGTCCTGGACTTCTCTTTGCCACTGGAATCGAGCAGTGCCGACTCAGGAGAGAAGTAGTTAAGAATTGCTCAACTGATGCTCCACAATTGAGCGTATGTCATCCATCATACCTTCAAAATGATTAGATGGCCCTCGTTGTTCTGATAGAGTAGGCGTCACAAAACTATGACTCGCGGGCCGAATTCGGCCTGCGACGTCAGTTCAAACGGCCCGACGATGGTAGTTGAATTTGAAATTGAATAATATCCACATATGGAAGATTTTTCTATGTTGTAAGAAATATTTGTGCGCATCTGCGGTTGTGTTATTTTTATTTTATTTTTTTTTTTACTCTTGCCCACGCCAAACAAGCACATTGCCACTTGGACGCAAGGGCTACTATTTAGGACAATGTCGACTGGGAATTATGTGAGGAGATAAGCTAGATGTCTGTTCACATTCCATTGAAACTTCTTTATATTAATACAGTAAAAGCAGAAGGGAACAGGCAAGGAATTCCAAAGTATAGCAGTCCAAGGAAAGTAGCTATTAGAATAGAAGGCTTTTCAGCATTTATGGGTCTTTACAGTAAAGAGGTGGGATTCAGCTGCTAGATGAGTTTGTCAGGTGTATGTACGTGTCGAGGTCTATAAGTGCAATGAGCGCACCTTCTATTAAAGTACTTGTAAAAAAGACATAGGGATGCAACATTACAGCGATGAAACAAGGGTTAGAGATTGGTTGATTGTGCGCGACATATTAGATTGGAGAATCTGTTTTGGATCGTGTATAAAAAAGGAGGAATTAGTAATAGATGCACCAGCCAATAATTTTTCATGCATGTTGTGGCTTTGTAGAAACTATTATTCATGCATATAAAACAGAGAAATGAAACGTTCACGTCATGAACACAAAGGTCCAGTCAGCATAAAAATAGTATTTTCTGCTCTAATCAATCTGGGCAGAATATAAACATTTGGAGGCACTACTTTAAGAACGCCTTAAAAAGTGTTTTCAAACCTACCTATTGTTAACATAGATAATCTAACATGCGAACGATTCAAGCGCGCGCATTCGTGAAACAGCAGACAAATATAAACCCACCGATTCAATTCTGACCCTTTATACGCGCCTCAATAACTTGAATACAAATTTCAAGTCCGTAGATTAAAAATTCGTTGAGTATATAGGTTGAGAAATGTCCTCATACACATTCTCGTTCTTTATATATATATATATATATATATATATATATATTTATATATATATATATATATATATATGTCTGTGTGTATGTGATGAACTCTCTCATCGATTTCGAGGTATGAGGCTTCGCCACAACAACTAATTCACATGGATTTGTTTATAGTGGTGAAGGCTTTGCGTAGAACCAACAACACGTTTTGCTATTACTGCTCACCATTGTCGGTGCTGATGACTACCACAAGACAATGCATCTGTTAACTATACTGGGAGTGCATCGCTCTCAGTGAATTAATGCGCCTCCACATACCCACCTAGAATTTTCTATGACTATATATATATATATATATATATATATATATATATATATATATATATATATATATATATATATATATATATATATATATATATTCAGGTTTGAGATGTTTAAAAGTATGGACTGATGAATACAACGAGATTGTTAGATAGTGCTCGATAACAAGAGCGAAATATTTTTATTATTTATTCGAGGGTAAACAGTTACATTTGGTCGCTACAAACAGCCATCTGTTTCAGTCAACGAGACTTGATCAGGCGATATATATATATATATATAAGAAGAGCAGTCCTCAACTACCGGGCTTGAAACCGTCGGTATCGACTACCGATGTAAATTCCTGTATATATTATACAAAAAAAAAATATATATATTGCTCTTATTTCAAGAAAGGTTTTTCCCTAATAATAGAGCACTGTATGGGATTTCTTTTACTACAAAAAGTACAAGTATATATATATATATATATATATATATATATATATATATATATATATATTCTGTTTACGTTTGTATGTGATTGGCGCATGTAGTTCTCCAATGTGTACGTATATAAGGGCAACTTTAAATGCATTAGTGGTGATAATAAATTTGACACGTTTAAAAAGTTTTCACCAGCCATTCCAGCACTTGTCCAACCTTGAAAAGAACGCCATCGTCAACTTCCTATACTTCCAGATACTTTTTACTGTTGCAGCTCAGAGGATGTGTGATTAGCAAGGAAGCGAAAATTCATTCATGTAGATTGTTTTAATGTTTTATATATATACTAGCAGGTCAGCCCGACTTTGCTCGGGCTCTATGTACTGTCCATAGCTTTATGTGCATATATATATATATATATATATATATATATATATATATATATATATATATATATATTTACACAGTGATCACCACTTATCAAGGCCCGGAAGCCACTCAGGGATAAGGGTTATTGCAAGTATATTACGTTAGTGTGGAGATTTGCTGAAGTGTTTAATTAAGGGGGCGGTTCATTAGGAATTTGTTAACATTGGACTTGAAGACATCCAAGTTGTAGTCCGGTGGGAAGCAGGCAGACGGAACAGAGTTCCACAGGCGTGCAGTTCTAAGAAAGAAGCTTTGTTCATAGAATCCGCGTTTTGATTTAGGCACAGATATAGAGTGGGGGAAATTTTTCACAGTGGATTCAGCTAGACGGGTGTTTTTCGTGAAAGCTTGGCGAGGGGGGATCAGAGATTGGAGTTCAGACGAGCACCTGCCATGGAAATAACGATAAAACAAGGATAGGCTCGCAACGTCTCTTCTGTGGGAGAGAGGTTGCAAGGTAGAGAAAAGGGCATCCCCCACTTAGCCACGAAGTCTATTTTGTACTCTGTCAAGGCAGGATAGGCTGCTTTTAGCAGCTCCTGCCCAGATATGGCAACAGTATTCCCTCCTTGGACGTACTTGGCTTTTATATAGATAGAGAATTGCATCAGTAGTGAGACATCTTCTGGAGTACATATATATATATATATATATATATATATATATATATATATATATATATATATATATATATATATATATACCGAAAAGATATTTTTTAAAAAATTATTAAAACGCTTGCTGAATGTCTGACTACCCTTTATGTAAAATATCGAATGTTTAGACCCAAAATTGGCTGAATAGTTTACTAGAGAGCGCAAAGGTCAAATATATTGAACTTTGACTACTTGACAGCCGGATTTCTGGCCGAAAAATGATTAAAAAGATTTCCCCAAATCTGAACACCCCTTATGTCAAATCTCGAGTCTGTAGACTGAAAATTGACTGAAAATTGGTAGGGAAATGTACACAGACAGGCACATGCACACAGACAGACAATTTAACTTTTATAAATATATAGATATATACACACCTTTAACGCGCGTATTAATATTTAATAAGAAAAAATTAGCCTCATCTATAAATATCTATCTATATAAATCATCATCTATAAATCTATAATATACATCTCACATGTCTGTTTAAATGTGTTTAGATGAATTAATATATGTATGTATGCATGTATGTATGTATGTATGTATGCATATTTAAAACATTCAACAGAGGCGACGGATTTGGACGAGATCGGTATCATTTTGAAGCTCGGCTCTTCGGACGACAAATATCGAAAAAATTGGCCAAAAACATTAATTCCTTAAAGCTCAACTGGGCACTTTTCTACAAGGAGGGTTCGCTTTTTTCGCCGATATTTTCGATTGTCTAGCCTTAATTTAAACCAACGTCACTGTCTTAGAAGATGGGGGCAACAGAAAACACGTCGCGTTTTTTGTTTCATGTTCTTTTCGTTCTTCGCAGTACGGGTTCGAGCCTGCCTGCCTACTAGTACTTTTTATTTTTGCTTAACACACACCACCAAACACCCGGTAAAACGCCGGACACCCAGGCTAGTAAAAACAAAGGGGAGATTCATTCATATATATATATATATATATATATATATATATATATATGCAATAAAAGAAAGAAACGGGTGATTTGGCCAAAGTGAACACCTTACACAGCCTAACAACACAAGTGCATTTGAGAAATTTTATTACCGCACAATCAGCAGAGCCAGACATATAAAATCAACAGTAGGTTCTTTGATATGACAATGGCGCGTTCGAAATGAATATTTCTGCTAAGAGAACAACTGAAGTATCATACTTGACCTTTGCATGTTAAACTTTAATTCAAGCGATTATTCATAACAATAAAATAATAAAATAATAAAATCAACAGTAGGTTCTCTACTGTGCAATGTAGATTACAATGTATTGTGGACGAAGTAACTGCAGGGAGGCATGTGAAGCTTTTCCTCGGTGCATCGTGATGGGTCCTTTGCAAGAACATGCAATCAATCGATTAGATTACAAAATAGGTGAGTTGACCGAATTTTATGACAATAAAAATATGAAAATGTGAAGCATTAGGCGAGTATTATTCGATCCCGGGGAACGTCGAGTATTCCAGCTATATATTTAATACGATTAAAAGACTGAAAAAACCCCCCAACCCTTTAATAAATATCGTTCAAAAAAAAGAAGAAGATTTTTTTACAAACGTGAGGTGGGGAAATGGAAGAATGGACAAAAAAAATGTCGCCAATGTAAACAAAGAGAAAAACAAACAAACAAAAAAACACCCAAAAACCCAAGCAAATATCGACAGAATGTAGGCAGATAATATATATATATATTATAAATTACTAACTAGCTCTACCTACGTATTGAGCACTTTTAAAGTAAATACTTAAAGTTTACGCATAAATCTATACTTTCGTATATTAATTTTATGTGAGTAAATGTAGTAGTATATATATATATATATATATATATATATATGAAATAAAATGGAGGTGGAAGGACCTGGATACTCAACGTTTCGCCCGATTTATGCGGGCTTCTTCAAGAGGGATGGTCATTGAAATATATTTTGTATTATGTATATATTATGTATATAATATATATATATATAGATTATATATTGTATATATATTACACACACACACACACACACACACACACACACACACACACACACACACACACACACACACACACACACACACAGAGAGTTAGCCTCACTATTCGTCTCAACCAACTATTCTCCGACAAAGAGTTTTTACGTTATGCTAAAGTGGTTCGATGGTTTCTGGTTTCATTTATTTGTTTTTCTTTCGCGCTCTTTTTTGTTTTTCAGCTTTTCGGCCGTTGATTCACTGTCTTTTACAATTTCATTCATTCGTTCATTCATATATTTTTTTCGTTTTTCTTTCTATCTCTATTTTCGTCATTCGTTTCCCTCCTTTTCATTTTCTTTATTTTTTTTGCATATTTATTATTATTATTATTATTATTATTATTATTTTATTTATTTTTTTTATTATTATTTTTTTTTGTACGCGCGTCTATCTTTATTCCGTTAATTTCCAAGGGCGCCTTTTGTTAATATATGAATAAAGTTCACTTTCATTGGTATTTCTTTTGAAGCGCTTTCATCTTCTCTACGAATGTCGTTTATTGACTGCCGGCAGCATTCTCTGTCCCCACCCCCATCTTCGCTTTCACTCCTATTCCCCATGCAAAAAAAAAAAAAAAAAATTGTAAAACTTACTTGAATAAAAAAAAAAAATCCTGTATTCTTTAATAATTTTTATGAAAAAAAAAAAGATTAATTAACAGAGAGGCAGATAGAAAGTACAACACAATCAGAGAAGGAGAGATACTTAGAGATGCTGAGAGACAAATAGAGAGAGAAACGCTCCGGTAGAATTCTCACTGCTGATGCTATTCTCTATCTATATAAGAACCAGGTACGTCCAAGGATGGAATACTGTTGCCACATCTGGGCAGGAGCTGCTAGAAAGGACTTGTTCTGCCTTGATAGAGTTCAAAATAGACTTCGTAGCCTCGTAGGAGATGTCCTTTTCTCTTCCTTGCAACCTCTATCTCACAGAAGAGAAGTTGCGAGTTTTTCTCTGATGTATCGTTATTTTCATGGAAAGTGTTCGACTGAGCTTCAATCTTCACAAGAAACACTCGTCTAGCTTTAAACACTATCAATAATTCCCCCCACTCTTTATCTGTACCTAAACCTAAACGTAGATTCCATGAACAAAGCTTCTTTCCTAGAACTGCACGCCTGTGGAATTGTCTTCCGTTTTCCTGCTTTCCGGCTGACTACAATATGGTTGTCTTCAAGTCTAACGTAAATAAGTTCTTGATGAGCCGTTCCATATAAGTTATCAAATTTACCAAATTTTCATTACTAATGATTACTATATTGTCCAATTTCTACTGTACACTCTTTAACCCTTATCCTTGAGTGGCCTCTTGGCCTTGATAATGTGGTGATGCCTATGTAAAAAAAAAAGAAACAGAGCGAGTGATGGAAAGAAAAATGTGATCCCTGAGACAATGATCTCATAATATAAAAATAATTAGTGTAGTACATAGCCCCACCCAAACAAAAAGTTAGCAAAAGAAAATACGTACTAACCCTGATTCGAAAATTGAAAGATTGTACAATTAATGGAAGGAATAGTAAAATTTCGACTTTGCTCGGACAAATACCTAATCTTCATTAGTAATAGAATGATCGTAAAATTTCGACTTTAGTAAGACAAATACCAAATCTCCAGTAGTAATAGAATAACAGTAAAATTTCGACTTTATTCAGAAAACTCCACTAGTAATAAATACTAGTAACATTTTAATTTTAGTAAGACAACTACAATATCTCCATTAGTAATAAAGTAATAGTAAGACAGATCTCAAATCAAATAGTAATGGAATAACAGTAAAATTTCGACTTCAGTTAAACAGATACCAAATCTCAATTTGTAATAGAATAACAGCTTAAACTTCGACTTCAGTTAGACAGATACCAAACCCCCTTCAGTAATAAAAGTAATAGTGAAACATATACAAAACTTTTATTGTAATAGAATATTAGTAAATATTCAACACCAAATCTTCATTAGTAATAAAAACTTAGTATAATTTCAACTTCAGGATGACAGTACCAATTCTTTATTAGCAATAAAATAATAGTAAAATTTCGACTTCAGTCAGACAGATACAAAATCTCCAATATTTCTTTTTTACAAAGGAGTTACCACTTATCAAGGCAGTGAGGCCACTCAAGAATAAGGGTTAATGAGTGTACAGTGGTCAAGAGGAACAAGTCGTAGTCATCGTTAGTAGTGGAAATTTGGTAAATTGGATTACTTAAGAGAACGGTTTATCAAGAACTTGTTTACATTGGACTTGAAGACTACGAAATTGTAGTCAGCTGGAAAACAGGCACACAGAAGAGAGTTTTACCAGTATGAAGTTCTAAGAAAGAACCTTTGTTCATTGAATCTATGTTTAGGTTTAGGGACAGATAAAGAGTGGAGGAAATTATTGATAGTGGTTTCAGCTAGACGAGTGTTTTTTGTCAAAGTCAAGCCAGGGAGGGGACTAGAGATTGGAGCTCGGACGAGCACTTGCCATGAAAATAATGATAAAGCAGAAATAGGTACGCAACGTCTCTTCTGTGGGAAAGAGTTTCCAGGGAAGAGACAAGGCATCCCCCACTAGGCTAAAAAGTCTATTTTGAACTCTGTCAAGGTAGGATAAACTGCTTCTAACAGCTCCTGCCCAGATGTGGCAACATTACTCCATCCTTGGACAGACTTGGCTCTTATACAGGTAAAGAATTGCATCATTTTCCCAGCAGCCCTGGCAACGAATTGATGCCAGATGGGGATCAGAGCGTTTATGATGATGATAGTTATAGAATAATAACAACAATTAGATATCAGTAAGACAGACATCAAATCTTCATTTGTAATAAAAAAATAAATAATTGTAAAATTTGCTTCACATAGGCAAATACTAAATCTTCGTTAGTAAAAAAATTAAAAAAAAAACAAAAAAACATTCGCTTTCAGTGAGACACACACCAAATCATTTATTAATAATAAAATTCAATTTCAATCTAACAAATATCGAATTTCGAATAGTAATAAAAATAGCCGAAAGATTTCAACATTAGTCATACAGATACAAAACCTCCATTAGTAATAAAAATATTAGTAAAATTTCTAAAGTATTAGTAAAATTTCGACTTCAGGCAGAAAGTTAGCAAATCTCTATTAGTGATAGAATAATAGTAAAATCACAACTTCAGTCGGACAGATCCATTATTAATAGAAATAGTAGAAAAATTTAACTTTACTCAACAGATACCAAATCTCCATTAATTATATAATAATAATAAACTTCTATCTAACAAATACAAATTCTCCAATAGTAATAAAAATAATAGTAAAATTTCAACGTTAGTCAGACAGATACAAAATCTCAAAGAGTAATATAATAGGAGTAACATTTCTCTATTTGTAATAAAAATATTAGAAAAAATTCAACTTTAGTCAGACAAATACCATTAATAATAAAATAATAGCGAAATTTCGACTTAAGTCAGACAGATACCAAATCTCCATATATAATATTAATCTTACCTGTCTGTTTAAATGTATGTATGTATGCATGTATGTATGCCTGAAACTTTCGACAGAGGTGATTGATTTTCACGAGATTGGTATCATTTTTACGCTCGACACTTCGGACGACAAATATCGAAAAATTCGGCTAAAAAAATTAATTTCTCCCCCCCCCCCTAACTGGTCATTTTCTACAGGGAGGGTCGCTTTTTTTCGCTGATATTTTCGAAAGTCATCGCCTCTTTTCGATTGTCTAGCCTTAATTTAAGCCTACGTCACTTCCGGTTTGGCGATGGACGCAACAACAAAGACGTAACGTTTTTTTTTCGCGTTCTTTTCTTCCTTCGAGGTACGGGTTCGAGCCTGCCTGCCTACTATCACTTTTTTTTTTGCTCAACACACATCTCCAAGCATCCAGGCTAGTCTATAATATAAATCTCACCCGTCTGTTTAAATGTATATATATGTATATGTATATAAGCTTAAAACCTTCGACAAGAGACGACGGATTTTCACGAGATCGGAATCTTTTTTAAGATCGACCTTTCGGACGACAAATATCGAAAAATTGGCTTAATTCCTTCACTCTCAACTGGGCACTTTTCCATAAGGAGGCGCTTTTTTCGCCGATATTTTCGAAAGTCACCCCCTCTTTTCATTTGTCTAGCCCTGATTTAAACCTATGTCACTTCCAGATTGGCGATGGGCGCAATAGCAAAGACGTCACTTTTTTCACGTTCTTTCCCTTCCTCGCTGTACGGATTCGGGCCTGCCTGTCTACTAACACTTTTTTTTTTGCTCAAACTCTCGGGAAAAGCTGAGCACCCATGCTCGTTAGTAATAACAGTAATAGTACAATTTGGACGTCTGTCAGACAGATACGAAATCTCCATTAGTAGTAGAATATTAGTAAAATTTTAAATTCAGTCAGATGAACACCTCTATGAGTAAATAAGCAATAGTAAAATTTTAACATTAGTCAGACAAATACAAAATCTCAATTGATAAACGCATAAAAGTAAAATTAAGTAAATTAAATATAAGTTAAATTTAAATTTAAGTCAGACAGTTACCAAATCTTTATTAGTAATAGAATAATAGTTAAATTTCTACTTCAGTCAAACAGATACTAAATCTCAATTAGTAATAGAATAATAGTATAAACTTCGACTTCAGTCAAACAGATACCAAACCCCCTTTAGTAATTAAAGTAATAGAAAAAAGTCCACTTCAGTCAAGCAAATACAACGTCTCTATTAGCAATAAAGTAATAGTAAAATGTCGTTTTCAAGAAGCAAGATACAAAATCACCATCATGATTAAAATATATCGTAAAATTTCGACTTCAGTAAGACAGATACAAAATCTTCATTATTAATAGAATAATAGAAAAGATTTTTATTTATGTCAGACAGATACCAAATCTTTATTTGTGATGGAACAATGGTTAAATTTCGACTTCAGTCAGACAGACACAAATTATTCATTAGTTATAGAAACTTAGTAAAACTTCGACTTCATTTACACATATACTAAATCTCAATCAGTAATTAACGTAATAGTAAACTTTCGACCTCAGTAAGAATTAAGCACCCAAGCAAAGATATTCACTTTCCATTCTTCTGCGATTGACACTTGGAAAGTGAATAAAAACTATATAAAATACAATCAGCGTTTTTTGGAGTGAATGCACATTCGTTCAAACAGGTTCCAGCCTCCCCTCTAAGAACAGGATGAATTCCAGGTGGACCAAGAGCAACGATGCATCATGAAAATAAAGCATGTCGAAAATACACGTATCACACACACACACACACACACACACACACACACACACACACACACACACACACACACACACACACGCACATGCGCGAATATTTAGACGATCATAGCATTGGAACATAAATAGACCGCAAAACCATAACTTTGTGTCTTTGTTAGCAATTAAAAAAAAGCATTTTAAATGTTACTATATGGTATTAAAGCTTTTATTTTCTCGCTCAGTCTTATATGTGGGGCTGCCCCCACACATGGTCTTTGCTTGCAGTATCCGTCGGATCTTGGCCAAAAGGAAAAGAAAAGGTTAAAAAGCTAAGAACAGCATCTATTAACATCAGTTATTTTACGACGTATTTCTTTTTAATTTTATACGTTTTTATTTTTTATTTCGTTTAATTATATGGGTTATTATTTTAATGTATTTTAATTATATAGGTTATTATTTTAATGTATTTTAATTATATGGGTATTATGTTAATATTTTAATTATATGGGTTATTATTTTAATGTATTTTAATTATATGGGTTATTATTTTAATGCATTTTAATGATATGGGTTATTATTTTAATGTATTTTAATTATATAGGTTATTATTTAATGTATTTAAATTATATGGGTTATTATTTTAATGTATTTTAATTATATGGGTTATTACTTTAATGTATTTTAATTATATGGGTTATTAATTTAATGCATTTTAATTATATGTGTTATTATTTAATGTATTTTAATTATATGGGTTATTATACAGAATCTCTGTGAGTAATAGAAATGTAACAAAATTTTAACTTCAGTAAAACAACTTCAAAATCTCAATTAGTTATGAATGTACTAGTAAACATTTCGAGTTAAGTTAGACAGATACAAATCTTTATTAGTAATAAATGAAATAGTAAATATTTCGACTTCAGTATCTGTTATGTTTGACGTTCATCTTCGTCGCCAACTGTTATGTTTGCAGGTTGAACCAAATAACGTATAAGGCGATACAAATGATACTCAACAAAACAAAGGTAGATCAATAAGAAGTGTATTAGGAAAAGTATATTTACAGTATATTTACATAATGGTTGTCAAGTAAGAGTGTATTGGCTGGAGAACATATCTGCTCTCAGCTCGGCCTTCGGTGGCTTCTGGTTAACACATACTCAGACTAACCGAGTCTTGCTATTTATGTGTAATATTATCCACATATGTAAATGAGTGGGTGCCCCTACAACAGTTAGGCAGATACGAAATTTTTATTGGTCCACCGACGTAGTCGAGTTTGGACCTTAGAATTCAGCCTCCTTCGTTCGTCCGTTTGTCCGTCAGTTCCCAAAATTCTCAATAACTACTCATTAAATTCTTTCTGAAATTTTGCATGAAGTTCCAACAGTCCAAAGGGGAAATTTATTTTCTCGCACATTTTATAAAAATTCTGGTGTCATTCTCAGGGAGCCAAAAGCGGTCAAAATGGCTAAAAAATAACACTGTTCGGGATATAGAATCTTTTCCGATCATTATATTTTGCTGAAAATGACCCTAAAATAAGATCACATGGACATACATCTGGAAACCTAATATTTTATCCTAAGAAAATTCTGGAGATTGAACCCCATGGTGTTTTAGGACCAGAAACCTCACTTTTTGGGGCTGATTTTTCTTCTTAAAATTAATATTTGTGGCTAAACAGGAGTTTTAAATGGTACTGAATTAAAAAAAAAATCAGGCATTGTTTGTCATGAAATATGTGCCATTTGACTGTTTTAGCCCAATGTTTTACATCCGGCCAATAATAGTAAAATTTCAACTTCAGTAAAACTTATACAAAATCGCCAGTAGTAATAGAATAATAGAAAGAATTCGATATATAACAAACAGATACATTTGCATAAGAAATAAATGTAATAGTAAAAATTTAACTTCAGGAAAAGAGATGCCAAATCTTCACTATTGATGGAATAATAGTAAAATTGCAACATCAGTTCAACGGATGACAATTCATTGTTAACGACTAGTAGCAGTACTCGCTAACCGGCGTTGCTTGGTTCAAGCGTGCCCACTCGAAAAAAATTAAAGTACGGTTGTTATTGCTGTTGCTTTTGTTGTTGATTTTATTTTTGTTTTTGTAGTTGTTGTTGTTGTTTTTGTTGTTGTTTTTGCTGTTTTTGTTTTGGTTGTTGTTGTTGTTAATATTGTTGTTACTGTTGTTGTTGTTTGTTACTGCTGTTGTTGTTGTCGTTGCTTCTGCTGCCCAACCCCTAACCTCCTCATTTTACGAACAGCTTTCGGAATAGATACCCCCCAACTCCTCATAGTAAGAAGGGCTATCTGAATGTCAAGAAAGGGTGTAGAGGATATTAATCAACCCATCTCCCCCACTCTCAGCCGTAAAAAAAAAAATAATTGAATAAAAATAGCAGCAAGGGGAAAGATTTTTCATTTATATCTGAAAAAAAAAATTAAAAAAATAATAATAAAAACAAATATAAATCTCTCCATAAAATAACAAGACCTATAGCCATTAGTCGCATGCTCTTGTGTAATGAATGAATGCGTGAATGTAGGATTGATATGAAATTCTTAAAGATAAACTAAAATGACCGAAAAATAGGCTGAAATGACATAAATAAATAAATAAAAAGTAAATGACTTAGAATGACTTTAATGAACTTAAGGATGAATTGAATGAGCTTAAGAATGACTTGAATGCTTAAAAAATAACTGGAATCCTTCAAAAAGAACTTGAATGATCTGGAGAATGACTTGAATGGCTTTGAGACTGACTGGTTGTAAAGTGGGTGATCATTTTATATTAAATTAATACAGAAAAATGATCCCCCACTTTATATCACATAAGTACACAATGTAGTCAGAAATTTACTACACTTTGATCTTGGCCAAAAGGCCAAGAAAAGGGTATTTCTTTGCTTCCCCACCGAGCAAATTAGGCACAATGCCGATTTTTAATGTTAGGAGTGAAGGGGAAATGGGGGCCAACTCCCCGGGGAGTAGGGAAGCTGGATTGTGACAATTGGTATGAAGGGTTGCCCCTACATTGACCAACGTTTATATGTGGGGCTGCCCCCACATATGGTCTTTGCTTGCAGTATCTTCCGGAACAGATACTACATTTTGATCTTGGCCAAAACGCCCAGAAAAGGGTATCTCTTTGCTCCCCCACCGAGCAAATTAGGCACAAGGCCGATTTTTAATGTGAGGAATGAAGGGGAAATGGGGACTAACCCTCCGGGCACTAGGAGAGCTGGATAGTGACAATTGGTATGAAGGGTTGCCCCTATATTAACCAAGGTCTTATATGTGGGGCTGCCCCCACATATGGTCTTTGCTTGCAGTATCTGTCGGATCTTGGCCAAAAGGCAAAGAAAAGGTTAAAAAGCTAAGAACAGCATCTATTAACAACAGACCTTTCATCTTAACCAAAAAGGCCAAGCACAAAAGTGTTACGGACAGACCGACAGACCGACCGGCAGACCGACCGACGGATTTACTTATAGAGTCGCTTGCACGCGACTAAAAAAATCAAATGTAACTGTAATAATCAGAGATTGAATGTTTTATAAACGAAAACAAAAAATAAAGAAAAAAAAACACCTAAGCGAACATTTACAAATAATTCCCTTTCCTCGCAGATGACTATAAATACAAGAAATATTGAGTATATTGTATTTGTTGCTGATTATCTTTCAATGTTTTCTAGTTGGTTACAATGTAATTGGGGTAAATATAGGACGCTAAAACCGGATATGATGTATAGAAAGCTGCGAACACGGTGGCGAACATTCATAAATAATGAACCTCACCTTCCCCCTTCCCTCCCAGATGTCAGATAAAGTATATAAGCAAACGAAAAAATACAAGAAAAATGTGGAGCATATTGTATGTGTTGCTAATTATTTATGAATGGTTTTTAGTTGGTTAAAATATAAGATAAGTAAATATAGTACACGAACACCGGATATGATGTATAGAAAGCTGCGACGTAATTGTCTTAAATATAAGAATATGTAAATAACGGTAATACAAGAAGTGTGAATTGGCCTGTGTAATTTTAAAGTGATTAAATAATTTATATCAAGGCGTGATGACACGTGCAAGTTTAAATAGAATAAGTGTATCGATTGAACTGGCGTAGTGAATTAGGGCTGCGGTGTTCGTTTTTTGTATGTTTGTGTATAATCCAGAATAAAAGAATGTCATAGTTGCAGCCAAAAGAAATAGCTGGATTATCATGGGGAGAAGTCAGTATTTTTGAATAGCGAAGTGTACGGGTAGTTGTAAGTGTATGAGCGTGCAATCCAGCTAATATCTATGTCAATAAACATAGCATAGTCAGGTCATAGTCAATAAACATAGCATAGTCAGGACAATATAGTTATAATGGTTATAGAAGTACCCGGTCCTGTTTAGGAGAGTGGGAGGACTTTTCAGTTAGAGGGGGGATATGAGCTACTTCGTCTTTAGGTCTTGGTGATCGTGATGATGCCGCTCCTAGGAAATAAGATAAGATTTTATTATATCTAATAAATGTGTCTGTAACGGCGTTCATAAGTTACGTAAGATGGTGGCTAAAAGTTTAGATGAAATAAACTCATATGTGGCACCTGTCATTGTAAGCCTATCGGAATTTCTGCAATCAAATTATCATATATATATATATATATATATATATATATATATATATATATATATATATATATATATATATATATATACTAGCATTTCAGCCCGGCGTTGCCCGGGTGTTTGGAGGTGTATGATGAGAAAAAAAAACAAAGCGATCAATTTTTTAAAAACTTTATCCCCTATTATGACCCCTTAACATTTATTCTTTTGGGCTCAAATCAAGTTATTAAATTAGATCCATGTCCAAGCAACCTATATCCTAAATTTCAAGTGTTTAGACCCAAAATTTTCGGAGGAGTTTGGTATAGTTCTCAAAGATCAAATCGTTGAACTTTGACCCCTTAACAGCAAAATTTCTGGTCACAAACGGATCACAAAGATTTTTCCAAATCTCAGTACCCTGTATATCAAATTTCAAGTCTGTAGACGAAAAATTGACAGAGTTATTGCGTAGGGAAATGTACATACACAGAGACACGTTCATTTATATATATATATATATATATATATATATGCGATAAAAATAATAGTAATATTTTGAATTCAGTAAGAAGATACTAAATCCCCATTAGTAATGAAAGTTATAGTAAAATTTCGACTTCAGTAAGACTTCAATCTCCAATAGTAATATAATATTAGAAAAAGTTCGAACTCAGTCAGACAAATAACAAATCTCCATTAATCATAAAAGTAATAGTTAAATTTCAGTCAGACAGATACCAAATGTCTATTAGTAATGCGAGTAATAGTAAAATGTCGACTTTAGAAATAAACCTAATAGAAAAATTTCATCTTGAATGAGACAGATACCAAATGTCAATTAGTAATAAAGTACAAGTAAAATTTCGAATTCAGACAAATACAAAATCTAATTTAGATTTAGATTATGCAATTTTTATAATAAAAAAATCTCAATTAGGAATAGAATAGTATTAAATTTTGACTTCAGTAAGACATACCAAATCTCTATTAGAAATAAATTGATAGTAAAATTTACACGTTAGTAAGACATATTCTAAATCTCAATTAGTAATAAAATATATTAAAATTTTACCTTAAATCAGACAGATACAAAATCTCCATTATTAATGAAAAAAATTGTAAAATTTAGACTTCAATCAGATAGATACAAAATTTCAATTAGTAATACAAATTATAGAAAATTTTCAAATAAATAAAATCTCCATTACTGAGAGAAATATGGTAAAAGTATTAGTAAAATGTCGGCTTCAGTAAGACAGACACAACATCTTTATTAGTAAAAGAATAATAGTAAAATTTTAACTCTCGTAAGAAAATTACAAAATCACAATTATTAGAAAAAGTAATATCTTTACTAGTAATAATAATAATAATAATAATAATAATAATAATAATAATAATAGAATCATAGTAAAATTTCGACTCGACTAATACTAAATCTCCATTACTAATAAAAATAATTGAAAATTTTCGACACCAAATCTTGACTGGAAAAAAATATAAGTAAAAAACCGACTTTAGTACAATATACAGAAAATATCCCTTAGTGATAAAATAATTGTGAAATTTGAACTTCGTAAGACAAATACACAATCTCAATTAGTAATAAATTAATAGTAATATTTCGACTTTAGTAATACAAGCTCTGCATTAATAATAAATTAATACTAATATTTCGATATATGCAGAAGATACCAAATCTTTTTTTAGTAATAAAATAAATAGTAAAATTTCTATTTCAGTATTATGGATAGCTAATCCTTATTGATAATAAGTGCTATAGTAAAATCTCGACTTCAGTACTACGGATAGCTAACCCTTATTAATAATAGATGAAATAGTAAAATTTCGACTTCAGTACTACGGATAGCTAATCCTTATTAATAATAGATGCAATAGTAAAATTTCGACTTCAGTACAACGGATAGCTAATCCTTATTAATAATAGATGCAATAGTAAAATTTCGATTTCAGTACTACGGATAGCTAATCCTTATTGATAATAGATTCAATAGGACAATTTCGACTTCAGTACAACGGATAGCTAATCCTTATTAATAATAGATGCAATAGTAAAATTTCGACTTCAGTACTACGGATAGCTAATCATTATTGATAATAGATGCAATAGAAAAATGTCGACTTCAGTACTACGGATAGATAATCCCTATTGATAAAAGAATCAATAGTAAAATTTCGACTTCAGTACTACGGATAGCTAATCCTTATTAGTAATAGATGCAATAGTAAAATTTCGACTTCCGTACAACGGATAGATAATCCTTATTGATAAAAGAATCAATAGGAAAATTTCGACTTCAGTACTACGGATAGCTAATCCTTATTAGTAATAGATGCAATAGTAAAATTTCGACTTCAGTACTACGGATAACTAAACCTTATTGATAATAGACGCAATAGTAAAATTTCGACTTCAGTACAACGGATAGATAACCCTTATTCATAATAGATGCAATAGTAAAATTTCGACTTCAGTACTACGGATAGCAAAACATTATTGATAATAGATTCAATAGTAAAATTTCGACTTCAGTACAACGGATAGCTAACCCTTATTGATAATAGATGCAATAGTAAAATTTCGACTTCAGTACAACGGATAGCTAATCCTTATTGATAATAGATGCAATAGTAAAATTTCGACTTCAGTACTACGGATAGCTGAACTTTATTAATAATAGATGCAATAGTAAAATTTCGACTTCAGTACAACGGATAGAAAAACCTTATTGAAAATAGATGCAATAGTAACATTTCGACTTCAGTACAACGGATAGGTAAAAGTTATTGATAATAGATGCAATAGTAAAATTTCGACTTCAGTACTACGGATAGCTAAACCTTATTAATAATAGATGCAATAGTAAAATTTCGACTTCAGTACTACAGATAGCAAAACATTATTGATAATAGATTCAATAGTAAAATTCCGATTTCAGTACTACGGATAGCTACACCTTATTAATAACAGATGCATTGTAAAATTTCGACTTCCGTACAACGGATAGGTAAACCTTATAGATAATAGATTAAATAGTAAAATTTCGACTTCAGTACAACGGATAAGTAAACCTTATTGATAATAGATTAAACAGTAAAATTTCGACTTCAGTACAACGGATAGCTAACCCTTATTGATAATAGATGCAATAGTAAAATTTCGACTTCAGTACTACGGATAGCTAAACATTATTAATAATAAATGCAATAGTAAAATTTCGACTTCAGTACAACGGATAGCAAAACCTTATTGATAAAAGATGCAATAGTAAAATTTCGACTTCAGTACAACGGATAGCAAAACCTTACTGATAATAGATATAATAGTAAAATTTCGACTTAAGTACAACGGATAGCTAAACCTTTTTGATATTAGATGCAATAGAAAAATTTCGACTTCAGTACTACGGATAGCTAAACCTTATCGATAATAGATGCAATAGTAAAATTTCGACTTCAGTACAACGGATAGCAAAACCTTATTGATAATAGATTCAATATAAAAATTTCGACTTCAGTACAACGGATAGGTAAACCTTATTGATAATAGATACAATAGTAAAATGTAAACTTCAGTACAACGGATAGCAAAACCTTATTGAAAATAGATGCAATAGTAAAATTCCGACTTCAGTACAACGGATAGCTAAACATTATCGATAATAGATGCAATAGTAAAATTTCGACTTCAGTACAACGGATAGCAAAACCTTATTGATAATAGATACAATAGTAAAATTTCGACTCTAGTACAACGGATAGCAAAACCTTATTAATAACAGATGCAATAGTAAAATTTAAACTTCAGTACAACGGATAGCAAAACCTTATTGATAATAGATACAATAGTAAAATTTAGACTGCAGTACAACGGATAGCAAAACCTTATTGATAATAGATACAATAGTAAAAATTCTGACTTCAGTACAACGGATTGCTACACCTTATTGATAATAGATGCAATAGTAAAATTTCGACTTCAGTACAACGGATTGCTAAACCTTTTTGATAATAGATGCAATAGTAAAATTTCGACTTCAGTACAACGGATTGCTAAACGTTATTGATAATAGATGCAATAGAAAAATTTCGACTTCAATACAACGGATAGGTAAACATTATTGATAATAGATGCAATAGAAAAATTTCGACTTCAGTATAACGGATTGCTAAACCTTATTGATAATAGATGCAATAGTGAAATTTCGACTTCAGTACAACGGATTGCTAAACCTTTTTGATAATAGATGCAATAGTAAAATTTCGACTTCAGTACAACGGATTGCTACACCCTTTTTTATAATAGATGCAATAGTAAAATTTCGACTTCAATACAGCGGATTGCTAAACCTTTTTGATAATAGATGCAATAGTAAAATTTCGACTTCAACACAACGGATAGGTAAACCTTATTGATAATAGATGTAATAGTAAAATTGCGACTTCAATACAACGGATTGCTACACCTTTTTGATAATTGATGCAATAGTACAATTTCGACTTCAGTACAACGGATTGCTAAACCTTTTTGATAATAGATGCAATGGTAAAATTTTGACTTAAATACTACGGATAGCTAAACCGTATTAATAATAGATGCAATAGTAAAATTTCGACTTCAGTACAACGGATAGCAAAACATTTTTGATAATAGATGCAATAGTAACATTTCGACTTCAGTACAACGGATTGCTAAACCTTATTCATAATAGATGCAATAGTAAAATTTCGACTTCAGTACAACGGATTGCTAAACCTTATTGATAATAGATGCAATAGTAAAATTTCGACTTCAGTACAACGGATTGCTAAACCTTATTGATAATAGATGCAATAGTAAAATTTCAACTTCAATACAACGGATAGGTAAACCTTATTGATAATAGATGCAATAGTAAAATTTCGACTTCAGTACAACGGATTGCTAAACCTTTTTGATAATAGATGCAATAGTAAAATTTCGACTTTAATACAACGGATGGTAAACCTTATTGATAATAGATGCAATAGTAAAATTTCGACTGCAGTACAACGGATTGCTAAACTTTTTGATAATAGATGCAATAGTAAAATTTCGACTTCAGTACAACGGATAGCTAATCCTTATTGATAATAGATTAAACAGTAAAATTTCGACTTCAGTACAACGGATAGCTAAACCTTATTAATAATAGATGCAATAGTAAAATTTCGACTTCAGTACAACGGATAGCTAACCCTTATAAATAATAGATGCAATAATAAAATCTCGACTTCAGTACAACGGATCGCTAATCCTTTTTAATAATAGATGCAATAGTAAAATTTCGACTTTAGTACAACGGATAGCTTATCATTTTTAATAATAGATGCAATAGTAAAATTTCGACTTCAGTACCATTGATAGCTAAACCTTATTGATAATAGAGTCAATAGTAATATTTCGACTTCAGTACTACGGATAGCAAACCCTTATTAATAATAGATGCAATAGTAAAATTTCGACCTCAGTACAACGGATAGCTAACCCTTATTGATAATAGATTCAATAGTAAAATTTTGACTTCAGTACTACGGATAGCTAACCCTTATTGATAATAGATGCAATAGTAAAATTTCGACTTCAGTACAACGGATAGCAAACCCTTATTAATAATAGATGCAATAGTAAAATTTCGACTTCAGTACAACGGATAGCTAATCCTTTTCAATAATAGATGCAATAGTAAAATTTCGACTTTAGTACAACGGATAGCTAATCCTTATTAATAATAGATGCAATAGAAAAATTTCGACTTCAGTACTACAGATAGCTAAACCTTATTGATAATAGAGTCAATAGTAAAATTTCGACTTCAGTACTACGGATAGCTAACCCTTATTAATAATAGATGCAATAGAAAAATTTCGACTTCAGTACTACGGATAGCTAAACCTTATTAATAATAGATGCAATAGTAAAATTTCGACTTCAGTACTACGGATAGCTAATCCTTATTCGTAATGGATGCAATAGTAAAATTTCGACTTCAGTACTACGGATAGCTAACCCTTATTAATAATAGATGCAATAGTAAAATTTCGACTTCAGTACTACCGATAGCCAAACCTTATTGATAATAGATTCAATAGTACAATTTCGATTTCAGTACTACGGATAGCTAACCCTTATTAATAATAGATGCAATAGTAAAATTCCGACTTCAGTACAACGGATAGCTAACCCTTATAAATAATAGATGCAATAGTAAAATTTCGACTTCAGTACAACGGATAGCAAAACCTTATTAATAATAGATGCAATAGTAAAATTTCGACTTCAGTACAACGGATAGCTAAACCTCATTGATAATAGATGCAATAGTAAAAGTCCGACTTCGGTACTACGGATAGCTAAACCTTATTGATAAGAAATGCAATAGTAAAATTTCGACTTAAGTACAACGGATAGCTAAACCTTATTGATAATAGATTCAATAGTAAAATTTCGACTTCAGTACAACGGATAGCTAAACCTAATTGATAATAGATGCAATAGTAAAATTTCGACCTCAGTACAACGGATAGCTAACCCTTATAAATACTAGATGTAATAGTAACATTTCCACTTCAGTACAACGGATAGCTAATCTTTATGTATAATAGATGCAATAGAGAAATTTCGACTTCAGTACAACGGATAGTTAATCCTTATTAATATTAGATGCAACAATAAAATCTCGACTTCAGTACTACGGATCGCTAATCCTTTTTAATAATAGACTCAATAGTAAAATTTCGACTTTAGTACAACGGATAGCTTATCCTTATTAATAATAGATGCAATAGTAGAATGTCGACTTCAGTACCATGGATAGCTAAACCTTATTGATAATAGAGTCAATAGTAATATTTCGACTTCAGCACTACGGATAGCTAACCCTTATTAATAATAGATGCAATAGTAAAATTTCGACTTCAGTACAACGCATAGCTAACCCTTATTAATTATCTATGCAATAGTAAAATTTCGACTCCAGTACTACGGATAGCTAATCCTTTTTAGTAATAGATGCAATAGTAAAATTTCGACTTCAGTACTACGGATAGCTATTCCTTATTGAAAATAGAATCAATAGTAAAATTTCGACTTCAGTACAACGGAAAGCGAACCCTTATTAATAATAGATGCAATAGTAAAATGTCGACTCCAGTACAACGGATAGCTAACCCTTATTAATAATAGATGCAATAGTAAAATGTCGACTCAAGTACAACGGACAGCTAACCCTTATTAATAATAGATGCAATAGTAAAATGTCGACTTCAGTACTACGGATAGCTAAACCTTATTGATAATAGATTCAATAGTAAAATTTCGATTTCAGTACTACGGATTGCTTACCCTTATTAATAATATATGCAATGGTAAAATTCCGACTTCAGTACAACGGATAGCTAAACCTTATAAATAATAGATGCTATAGTAAAATTTCGACTTCAGTACAACGGATAGCAAAACTGTATTAATAATAGATGCAATAGTAAAAATTCTGACTTCAGTACAACGGATAGCTAAACATCATTGATAATAGATGCAATAGTAAAATTCCGACTTCGGTACTACGGATAGCTAAACCTTATTGATAATAAATGCAATAGTAAAATTTCGACTTCAGTACAACGGATAGCTAAACCTTATTGATAATAGATTCAATAGTAAAATTTCGACTTCAGTACTATTGATAGCTAACCCTTATTAATAATAGATGCAATAGTAAAATTTCGACTCCAGTACTACGGATAGCTAATACTTATTAGTAATAGATGCAATAGTAAAATTTCGACTTCAGTACTACGGATAGCTGTTCCGTATTGATAATAGAATCAATAGTACAATTTCGACTTCAGTACAACGGATAGCTAACCCTTATTAATAATAGATGCAATAGTAAAATTTCGACTTCAGTACAACGGATAGCTTACCCTTATTAATAATAGATGCAATACAAAAAATTTCGACTTCAGTACTACGGATAGCAAACCCTTATTAATGATAGATGCAATAGTAGAATTTCGACTTCAGTACTACGGATAGCTAAACCTTTTTTATAATAAACTCAATAGTAAAATTTCGACTTCAGTACAACGGATAGCTAACCCTTATAAATAATAAATGTAATAGTAAAATTTCGACTTCAGTACAACTGATAGCAAACCCTTATTAATAATAGATGCAATAGTAAAATTTGACTTCAGTACAACGGATAGCTAAACCTTATTAATAATAGATGCAATAGTAAAATTTCGACTTCAGTACTACGGATTGCTAACCCTTATTAATAATAGATACAATAGTAAAATTTCGACTTCAGTACAACGGATAGCTAATCTTTATTAATAATAGATGCAATAGTAAAATTTCGACTTCAGTACAACGGATAGTTAATCCTTATTAATAATAGATGCAATAATAAAATCTCGACTTCAGTTCTACGGATCGCTAATCCTTTTTAATAATAGATGCAATAGTAAAATTTCGACTTTAGTACAACGGATAGCTTATCCTTATTAATAATACATGACATAGTAAAATTTCGACTTCAGTACCATGGATAGCTAAACCTTATTGATAATAGAGTCAATAGTAAAATTTCGACTTCAGTACTACGGATAGCTAACCCTTATTAATAATTGATGCAATAGTAAAATTTCGACTTCAGCACAACGGATAGCTAACCCTTATTAATAATAGATGCAATAGTAAAATTTCGACTCCAGTACTACGGATAGCTAATATAATTAGTAATAGATGCAATAGTAAAATTTCGACTTCAGTACAACGGATAGCTGTTCCTTATTCATAATAGAATCAATAGTAAAATTTCGACTTCAGTACAACGGATTGCTAACCCTTATTAATAATAGATGCAATAGTAAAATTTCGACTTCAGTACAACGGATAGCTTACCCTTATTAATAATAGATGCAATAGAAAAAATTTCGACTTCAGTACTACGGATAGCTAAACCTTTTTTATAATAGACTCAATAGTCAAATTTCGACTTAAGTACTACGGATTGCTAAACCTTATTTATAATAGATGCAATAGTAAAATTTCGACTTCAGTACAACGGATAACTAAACCTTATTGATAATAGATGCAATAGTAAAATTTCGACTTCACTACAACGGATAGCTAACCCTTATTGATAATAGATGCAATAGTAAAATTTCCACTTCAGTACAACGGATAGCTAAACCTTATTAATAATAGATGCAATAGTAAAATTTCGACTTCAGTACAACGGATAGCTAACCTTGTTGATAATAGATGCAATAGTAAAATTTCGACTTCAGTACAACTGATAGCTAAACCTTATTGATAATAGATTTAGTAGTAAAATTTCGACTATAGTACAACGGATAGCTAAACCTTTTTGATAATAGATTCAATAGCAAAATTTCGACTTCAGTACAACAGATAGCAAAACCTTATTGATAATAGATACAATTGTAAAATTTCGACTTCAGTACAACGGATAGCTTACCCTTATTAATAATAGACGCAATAGTAAAATTTCGACTTCAGTACAAGGGATAGCTAAACCTTATTGATAATAGATGCAATAGTAAAATTTCGACTTCAGTACAACGGATAGCTAACCTTATTGATAATAGATGCAATAGAAAAAATTTCGACTTCACTACTACGGATAGCAAACCCTTATTAATGATAGATGCAATAGTAAAATTTCGACTTCAGTACTACGGATAGCTAAACCTTTTTGATAATAGACTCAATAGTAAAATTTCGACTTAAGTACTACGGATTGCTAAACTTATTAATAATAGATGCAATAGTAAAATTTGACTTCAGTACAACGGATAGCTAACCCTTATTAATAATACATGCAATAGTAAAATTTGACTTCAGTACAACGGATAGCTAAACCTTATTAATAATAGATGCAATAGTAAAATTTCGACTTCAGTACTACGGATAGCTAACCCTTATTAATAATACATGCAATAGTAAAATTTCGACTTCAGTACTACGGATAGCTAACCCTTATTAATAATAGATGCAATAGTAAAATTTCGACTTCAGTACAACGGATAGCTAATCTTTATTAATAATAGAGTTAATAGCAAAATTACGACTTCAGTACAACGGATAGCTAAACCTTTTTGATAATAGATTCAATAGCAAAATTTCGACTTCAGTACAACAGATAGCAAAACCTTATTGATAATAGATACAATTGTAAAATTTCGACTTCAGTACAACGGATAGCTTACCCTTATTAATAATAGACGCAATAGTAAAATTTCGACTTCAGTACAAGGGATAGCTAAACCTTATTGATAATAGATGCAATAGTAAAATTTCGACTTCAGTACAACGGATAGCTAACCTTATTGATAATAGATGCAATAGAAAAAATTTCGACTTCACTACTACGGATAGCAAACCCTTATTAATGATAGATGCAATAGTAAAATTTCGACTTCAGTACTACGGATAGCTAAACCTTTTTGATAATAGACTCAATAGTAAAATTTCGACTTAAGTACTACGGATTGCTAAACTTATTAATAATAGATGCAATAGTAAAATTTCGACTTCAGTACAACGGATAGCTAAACCTTATTCATAATAGATTCTATAGTAAAATTTTGACTTCAGTACTACGGATAGCTTACCCTTATTGATAATAGATGCAATAGTAAAATTTCGACTTCAGTACAACGAAGAGAAAACCCTTATTAATAATTGATGCAATAGTAAAATTTCGACTTCAGTACAACGGATAGCTAATCCTTATTGATAATAGATTCAATACTAAAATTTTAATTCAGTAAAACGGATAGGTAAACCCTATTGATAATAGACGCAATAGTAAAATGTCGACTTCAGTACTACGGATAGCTAAACCTTATTAACAATAGATGCAATAGTAAAATTTCGACTTCAGTACAACGGATAGCTTAACGTTATTGGAAATAGACGCAATAGTTAAATTTCGACTTCAGTACCACGGATAGCTAACCCTTATTTATAATAGATGCAATAGTAAAATTCCGACTTCAGTACAACGGATAGCTAACCTTGTAGATAATAGATGCAATAGTAAAATTTCGACTTCAGTACAACGGATAGCTAAACCTTATGGATAATAGATGCAATAGTAAAATTTCGACTTCAGTACAACGGATAGCTAAACTTTAGTGAAAATAGATCCAATAGTAAAATTTCGACTTCAGTACAACGGATAGCTGACCCTTATTTATAAAAGATGTATTAGTAAAATTTCGACTTCAGTACAACTGATAGCTAAACCTTATTGATAATAGATTCAATAGTAAAATTTTGACTTTAGTACAACGGATAGCTAAACCTTATTGATAATAGATACAATAGTAAAATTTCGACTTCAGTACAACGGATAGCTTACCCTTATTAATAATAGACGCAATAGTAAAATTTTGACTTCAGTACAACGGATAGCTAAACCTTATTGATAATAGATGCAATAGTAAAATTTTGACTTCAGTGCAACGGATATCAAACCCTTATTAATAATAGATGCAATAGTAAAATTTGACTTCAGTACAACGGATAGCTAACCCTTATTAATAATACATGCAATAGTAAAATTTGACTTCAGTACA
This sequence comes from Euprymna scolopes, assembly GCF_053919585.1. NCBI lineage: Eukaryota > Metazoa > Mollusca > Cephalopoda > Sepiida > Sepiolidae > Euprymna > Euprymna scolopes. The sequence goes on from NC_136513.1 coordinate 35,204,470, forward strand.
ACGGATAGCTAAACCTTATTAATAATAGATGCAATAGTAAAATTTCGACTTCAGTACTACGGATAGCTAACCCTTATTAATAATACATGCAATAGTAAAATTTCGACTTCAGTACTACGGATAGCTAACCCTTATTAATAATAGATGCAATAGTAAAATTTCGACTACAGTACAACGGATAGCTAATCTTTATTAATAATAGAGTTAATAGCAAAATTACGACTTCAGTACAACGGATAGTTAATCCTTATTAATAATAGATGCAATAATAAAATCTCGACTTCAGTACTACGGATAGCTGACCCTTATTGATAATAGAAGCAATAGTAAAATTTCGACTTTAGTACAACGGATAGCTAACCCTTATTAATAATAGATGCAATAGTAAAATTTCGACTTCAGTACAAGTGATAGCTAATCTTTATTAATAATAGACTCAATAGTAAAATTTCGACTTCAGTACAACGGATAGTTGATCCTTGTTAATAATAGATGCAATAATAAAATCTCGCCTTCAGTACTACGGATAGCTAATCGTTTTCAATAATAGATGCAATAGTAAAATTTCGACTCCAGTACAACGGATAGCTAAACCTTATGGATAATAGATGCAATAGTAAAATTTCGACTTCAGTACTACGGATAGCTAAACTTTATTGAAAATAGATCCAATAGTAAAATTTCGACTTCAGTACAACGGATAGCTGACCCTTATTAATAATAGATGTATTAGTAAAATTTCGACTTCAGTACAACTGATAGCTAAACCTTATTGATAATAGATTCAATAGTAAAATTTCGACTTTAGTACAACGGATAGCTTAACCTTATTAATAATAGACGCAATAGTAAAATTTTGACTTCAGTAAAACGGATAGCTAAACCTTATTGATAATAGATGCAATAGTAAAATTTCGACTTCAGTGCAACGGATATCAAACCCTTATTAATAATAGATGCAATAGTAAAATTTGACTTCAGTACAACGGATAGCTAACCCTTATTAATAATACATGCAATAGTAAAATTTCGACCTCAGCACTACGGATAGCTAACCCTTATTAATAATAGATGCAATAGTAAAATTTCGACTTCAGTACCACGGATAGCTAACCCTTATTAATAATAGATGCAATAGTAAAATTTGACTTCAGTACAACGGATAGCTAAACCTTATTAATAATAGATGCAATAGTAAAATTTCGACTTCAGTACTACGGATAGCTAACCCTTATTAATAATACATGCAATAGTAAAATTTCGACTTCAGTACTACGGATAGCAAACCATTATTAATAATAGATGCAATAGTAAAATTTCGACTTCAGTACAACGGATAGCTAATCTTTATTAATAATAGAGTTAATAGTAAAATTACGACTTCAGTACAACGGATAGTTAATCCTTATTAATAATAGATGCAATAATAAAATCTCGACTTCAGTACTACGGATAGCTAACCCTTATTGATAATAGAAGGCAATAGTAAAATTTCGACTTTAGTACAACGGATAGCTAACCCTTATTAATAATAGATGCAATAGTAAAATGTCGACTCCAGTACAACGGACAGCTAACCCTTATTAATAATAGATGCAATAGTAAAATTTCGATTTCAGTACTACGGATAGCTTACCGTTATTAATAATATATGCAATTGTAAAAGTCCGACTTAAGTACAACGGATAGCTAAACCTTATAAATAATAGATGCTATAGTAAAATTTCGACTTCAGTACAACGGATAGCAAAACTGTATTAATAATAGATGCAATAGTAAAATTTCGACTTCAGTACAACGGATAGCTAAACATCATTGATAATAGATGCAATAGTAAAATTCCGACTTCGGTACTACGGATAGCTAAACCTTATTGATAATAAATGCAATAGAAAAATTTCGACTTCAGTACAACGGATAGCTAAACCTTATTGATGATAGATTCAATAGTAAAATTTCGACTTCAGTACTATTGATAGCTAACCCTTATTAATAATAGATGCAATAGTAAAATTTCGACTCCAGTACTACGGATAGCTAATACTTATTAGTAATAGATGCAATAGTAAAATTTCGACTTCAGTACTACGGATAGCTGTTCCGTATTGATAATAGAATCAATAGTAAAATTTCGACTTCAGTACAACGGATAGCTAACCCTTATTAATAATAGATGCAATAGTAAAATTTCGACTTCAGTACAACGGATAGCGTACCCTTATTAATAATAGATGTAATAGTAAAATTTCGACTTCAGTACAACGGATAGCTAACCTTGTTGATAATAGATGCAATAGTAAAATTTCGACTTCAGTACAACGGATAGCTAAACCTTATGGATAATAGATGCAATAGTAAAATTTCGACTTCAGTACTACGGATAGCTTAACTTTATTGAAAATAGATCCAATAGTAAAATTTCGACTTCAGTACAACGGATAGCTGACCCTTATTTATAATAGATGTATTAGTAAAATTTCGACTTCAGTACAACTGATAGCTAAACCTTATTGATAATAGATTCAATAGTAAAATTTCGACTTTAGTACAACGGATAGCTAAACCTTATTGATAATAGATAAAATAGTAAAATTTCGACTTCAGTACAACGGATTGCTTACCCTTATTAATAATAGACGCAATAGTAAAATTTTGACTTCAGTACAACGGATAGCTAAACCTTATTGATAATAGATGCAATAGTAAAATTTCGACTTCAGTGCAACGGATATCAAACCCTTATTAATAATAGATGCAATAGTAAAATTTGACTTCAGTACAACGGATAGCTAACCCTTATTAATAATACATGCAATAGTAAAATTTGACTTCAGTACAACGGATAGCTAAACCTTATTAATAATAGATGCAATAGTAAAATTTCGACTTCAGTACTACGGATAGCTAACCCTTATTAATAATACATGCAATAGTAAAATTTCGACTTCAGTACTACGGATAGCTAACCCTTATTAATAATAGATGCAATAGTAAAATTTCGACTTCAGTACAACGGATAGCTAATCTTTATTAATAATAGAGTTAATAGCAAAATTACGACTTCAGTACAACGGATAGTTAATCCTTATTAATAATAGATGCAATAATAAAATCTCGACTTCAGTACTACGGATAGCTAACCCTTATTGATAATTGAAGGCAATAGTAAAATTTCGACTTTAGTACAACGGATAGCTAACCCTTATTAATAATAGATGCAATAGTAAAATTTCGACTTCAGTACAAGTGATAGCTAATCTTTATTAATAATAGACTCAATAGTAAAATTTCGACTTCAGTACAACGGATAGTTGATCCTTGTTAATAATAGATGCAATAATAAAATCTCGCCTTCAGTACTACGGATAGCTAATCGTTTTCAATAATAGATGCAATAGTAAAATTTCTACTCCAGTACAACGGATAGCTAAACCTTATGGATAATAGATGCAATAGTAAAATTTCGACTTCAGTACATCGGATAGCTAAACTTTATTGAAAATAGATCCAATAGTAAAATTTCGACTTCAGTACCACGGATAGCAAACCCTTATTAATAATAGATGCAATAGTAAAATTTGACTTCAGTACAACGGATAGCTAAACCTTATTAATAATAGATGCAATAGTAAAATTTCGACTTCAGTACAACGGATAGCTAACCCTTATTAATAATACATGCAATAGAAAAAATTTCGACTTCAGTACTACGGATAGCTAACCCTTATTAATAATAGATGCAATAGTAAAATTTCGACTTCAGTACAACGGATAGCTAATCTTTATTAATAATAGAGTTAATAGTAAAATTACGACTTCAGTACAACGGATAGTTAATCCTTATTAATAATAGATGCAATAATAAAATCTCGACTTCAGTACTACGGATAGCTGACCCTTATTGGTAATAGAAGGCAATAGTAAAATTTCGACTTTAGTACAACGGATAGCTAACCCTTATTAATAATAGATGCAATAGTAAAATGTCGACTCCAGTACAACGGACAGCTAACCCTTATTAATAATAGATGCAATAGTAAAATTTCGACTTCAGTACTACGGATAGCTAAACCTTATTGATAATAGATTCAATAGTAAAATTTCGATTTCAGTACTACGGATAGCTTTCCGTTATTAATAATATATGCAATTGTAAAAGTCCGACTTAAGTACAACGGATAGCTAAACCTTATAAATAATAGATGCTATAGTAAAATTTCGACTTCAGTACAACGGATAGCAAAACTGTATTAATAATAGATGCAATAGTAAAATTTCGACTTCAGTACAACGGATAGCTAAACATCATTGATAATAGATGCAATAGTAAAATTCCGACTTCGGTACTACGGATAGCTAAACCTTATTGATAATAAATGCAATAGAAAAATTTCGACTTCAGTACAACGGATAGCTAAACCTTATTGATGATAGATTCAATAGGAAAATTTCGACTTCAGTACTATTGATAGCTAACCCTTATTAATAATAGATGCAATAGTAAAATTTCGACTCCAGTACTACGGATAGCTAATACTTATTAGTAATAGATGCAATAGTAAAATTTCGACTTCAGTACTACGGATAGCTGTTCCGTATTGATAATAGAATCAATAGTAAAAATTTCGACTTCAGTACAACGGATAGCTAACCCTTATTAATAATAGATGCAATAGTAAAATTTCGACTTCAGTACAACGGATAGCGTACCCTTATTAATAATAGATGTAATAGTAAAATTTCGACTTCAGTACAACAGATAGTAAACCCTTATTAATAATAGATGCAATAGTAAAATTTGACTTCAGTACAACGGATAGCAAACCCTTATTAATAATAGATGCAATAGTAAAATTTCGACTTCAGTACTACGGATAGCTAACCCTTATTAATAATAGATGCAATAGTAAAATTTCGACTTCAGTACTACGGATTGCTAACCCTTATTAATAATAGATGCAATAGTAAAATGTCGACTCCAGTACCACGGACAGCTAACCCTTATTAATAATAGATGCAATAGTAAAGTGTCGACTCCAGTACAACGGACAGCTTACCCTTATTAATAATAGATGCAATAGTAAAATTTCGACTTCAGTACTACGGATAGCTAAACCTTATTGATAATAGATTCAATAGTAAAATTTCGATTTCAGTACTACGGATAGCTTACCCTTATTAATAATAGATGCAATAGTAAAATTTCGACTTCAGTACAACGGATAGCTAACTCTTATAAATAATAGATGCAATAGTAAAATTTGACTTCAGTACAACGGATAGCAAAACCTTATTAATAATAGATGCAATAGTAAAATTTCGACTTCAGTACAACGGATAGCTAAACATCATTGATAATAGATGCAATCGTAAAATTCCGACTTCGCTTCTACGGATAGCTAAACCTTATTGATAATAAATGCAATAGTAAAATTTCGACTTCAGTACTACGGATAGCTAACCCTTATTAATAATAGATGCAATAGTAAAATTTCGACTCCAGTACTACGGATAGCTAATACTTATTAGTAATAGATGCAATAGTAAAATTTCGACTTCAGTACTACGGATAGCTGTTCCTTATTGATAATAGAATCAATAGTAAAATTTCGACTTCAGTACAACGGATAGCTAACCCTTATTAATAATAGATGCAATAGTAAAATTTGACTTCAGTACAACGGATAGCTTACCCTTATTAATAATAGATGCAATACAAAAAATTTCGACTTCAGTACTACGGATAGCAAAACCTTATTAATGATAGATGCAATAGTAACATTTCGACTTCAGTACTACGGATAGCTAAACCTTTTTTATAATAGACTCAATAGTAAAATTTCGACTTCAGTACAACGGATAGCTAACGCTTATAGATAATAGATGTAATAGTAAAATTTCGACTTCAGTACAACGGATAGCAAACCCTTATTAATAATAGATTCAATAGTAAAATTTGACTTCAGTACAACGGATAGCTAAACCTTATTAATAATAGATGCAATAGTAAAATTTCGACTTCAGTACTACGGATAGCTAACCCTTATTAATAATAGATGCATTAGTAAAATTTCGACTTCAGTACTACGGATTGCTAACCCTTATTAATAATAGATGCAATAGTAAAATTTGGACTTCAGTACAACAGATAGCTAATCTTTATTTATAATAGATGCAATAGTAAAATTTCGACTTCAGTACAACGGATAGTTAACCCTTATTAATAATAGATGCAATAATAAAATCTCGACTTCAGTACTACGGATCGCTAATCCTTTTTAATAATAGATGCAATAGTAAAATTTCGACTTCAGTACAACGGATAGCTTATCCTTATTAATAATACATGCCATAGTAAAATTAAGACTTCAGTACCATGGATAGCTAAACCTTATTGATAATAGAGTCAATAGTAATATTTCGACTTCAGTACTACGGATAGCTAACCCTTATTAATAATTGATGCAATAGTAAAATTTCGACTTCAGCACAACGGATAGCTAACCCTTATTAATAATAGATGCAATAGTAAAATTTCGACTCCAGTACTACGGATAGCTAATACTTATTAGTAATAGATGCAATAGTAAAATTTCGACTTCAGTACAACGGATAGCTGTTCCTTATTGATAATAGAATCAATAGTAAAATTTCGACTTCAGTACAACGGATAGCTAACCCTTATTAATAATAGATGCAATAGTAAAATTTCGACTTCAGTACAACGGATAGCTTACCCTTATTAATAATAGATGCAATAGAAAAAATTTCGACTTCAGTACTACGGATAGCTAAACCTTTTTTATAATAGATGCAATAGTAAAATTTCGACTTAAGTACTACGGATTGCTAAACCTTTTTTATAATAGATGCAATAGTAAAATTTCGACTTCAGTACAACAGATAGCTAAACCTTATTGATAATAGATTCAATAGTAAAATTTCGACTTCAGTACAACGGATTGCTTAACCTTATGGATAAGAGATGCAATAGTAAAATTTCGACTTCAGTACAACTAATAGCTAAACCTTATTGATAATAGATTCAATAGTAAAATTTCGACTTCAGTACAACGGATAGCTTACCCTTATTAATAATAGACGCAATAGTAAAATTTCGACTTCAGTACAAGGGATAGCTAAACCTTATTGATAATAGATGCAATAGTAACATTTCGACTTCAGTACAACGGATAGCTTACCCTTATTTATTATAGAGGCAATAGAAAAAATTTCGACTTCAGTACAACGGATAGCAAACCCTTATTAATTATAGATGCAATAGTAAAATTTCGACTTCAGTACTACGGATAGCTAAACCTTTTTGATAATAGACTCAATAGTAAAATTTCGACTTAAGTACTTCGGATTGCTAAACCTTATTAATAATAGATGCAATAGTAAAATTTCGACTTCAGTACAACGGATAGCTAAACCTTATTGATAATAGATGCAATAGTAAAATTTCGACTTCAGTACAACGGATAGCTAACCCTTCTTAATAATAGATGCAATAGTAAAATTTCGACTTCAGTACAACGGATAGCTATTCCTTATTGATAATAGATTCAATACTAAAATTTCAATTCAGTAAAACGGATAGGCAAACCTTATTGATAATAGATGCAATAGTAAAATTTCGACTTCATTACTACGGATAGCTAAACCTTATTTACAATAGATGCAATAGTAAAATTTCGACTTCAGTACAACGGATAGCTAAACATCATTGATAATAGATGCAATCGTAAAATTCCGACTTCGCTTCTACGGATAGCTAAACCTTATTGATAATAAATGCAATAGTAAAATTTCGACTTCAGTACTACGGATAGCTAACCCTTATTAATAATAGATGCAATAGTAAAATTTCGACTCCAGTACTACGGATAGCTAATACTTATTAGTAATAGATGCAATAGTAAAATTTCGACTTCAGTACTACGGATAGCTGTTCCTTATTTATAATAGAATCAATAGTAAAATTTCGACTTCAGTACAACGGATAGCTAACCCTTATTAATAATAGATGCAATAGTAAAATTTCGACTTCAGTACAACGGATAGCTTACCCTTATTAATAATAGATGCAATACAAAAAATTTCGACTTCAGTACTACGGATAGCAAAACCTTATTAATGATAGATGCAATAGTAACATTTCGACTTCAGTACTACGGATAGCTAAACCTTTTTTATAATAGACTCAATAGGAAAATTTCGACTTCAGTAAAACGGATAGCTAACCCTTATAGATAATAGATGTAATAGTAAAATTTCGACTTCAGTACAACGGATAGCAAACCCTTATTAATAATAGATTCAATAGTAAAATTTGACTTCAGTACAACGGATAGCTAAACCTTATTAATAATAGATGCAATAGTAAAATTTCGACTTCAGTACTACGGATAGCTAACCCTTATTAATAATAGATGCAATAGTAAAATTTCGACTTCAGTACTACGGATTGCTAACCCTTATTAATAATAGATGCAATAGTAAAATTTGGACTTCAGTACAACAGATAGCTAATGTTTATTTATAATAGATGCAATAGTAAAATTTCGACTTCAGTACAACGGATAGTTAACCCTTATTAATAATAGATGCAATAATAAAATCTCGACTTCAGTACTACGGATCGCTAATCCTTTTTAATAATAGATGCAAGAGTAAAATTTCGACTTCAGTACAACGGATAGCTTATCCTTATTAATAATACATGCCATAGTAAAATTAAGACTTCAGTACCATGGATAGCTAAACCTTATTGATAATAGAGTCAATAGTAATATTTCGACTTCAGTACTACGGATAGCTAACCCTTATTAATAATTGATGCAATAGTAAAATTTCGACTTCAGCACAACGGATAGCTAACCCTTATTAATAATAGATGCAATAGTAAAATTTCGACTCCAGTACTACGGATAGCTAATACTTATTAGTAATAGATGCAATAGTAAAATTTCGACTTCAGTACAACGGATAGCTGTTCCTTATTGATAATAGAATCAATAGTAAAATTTCGACTTCAGTACAACGGATAGCTAACCCTTATTAATAATAGATGCAATAGTAAAATTTCGACTTCAGTACAACGGATAGCTTACCCTTATTAATAATAGATGCAATAGAAAAAATTTCGACTTCAGTACTACGGATAGCTAAACCTTTTTTATAATAGATGCAATAGTAAAATTTCGACTTAAGTACTACGGATTGCTAAACCTTTTTTATAATAGATGCAATAGTAAAATTTCGACTTCAGTACAACAGATAGCTAAACCTTATTAATAATAGATGCAATAGTAAAATTTCGACTTCAGTACAACGGATTGCTTAACCTTATGGATAATAGATGCAATAGTAAAATTTCGACTTCAGTACAACTAATAGCTAAACCTTATTGATAATAGATTCAATAGTAAAATTTCGACTTCAGTACAACGGATAGCTTATCCTTATTAATAATAGACGCAATAGTAAAATTTCGACTTCAGTACAAGGGATAGCTAAACCTTATTGATAATAGATGCAATAGTAACATTTCGACTTCAGTACAACGGATAGCTTACCCTTATTTATAATAGAGGCAATAGAAAAAATTTCGACTTCAGTACAACGGATAGCAAACCCTTATTAATTATAGATGCAATAGTAAAATTTCGACTTCAGTACTACGGATAACTAAACCTTTTTGATAATAGACTCAATAGTAAAATTTTTACTTAAGTACTTCGGATTGCTAAACCTTATTAATAATAGATGCAATAGTAAAATTTCGACTTCAGTACAACGGATAGCTAAACCTTATTGATAATAGATGCAATAGTAAAATTTCGACTTCAGTACAACGGATAGCTTACCCTTCTTAATAATAGATGCAATAGTAAAATTTCGACTTCAGTACAACGGATAGCTACTCCTTATTGATAATAGATTCAATACTAAAATTTCAATTCAGTAAAACGGATAGGCAAACCTTATTGATAATAGATGCAATAGTAAAATTTCGACTTCAGTACTACGGATAGCTAAACCTTATTTACAATAGATGCAATAGTAAAATTTCGACTTCAGTACAACGGATAGCTTAACGTTATTGGTAATAGATTCAACAGTAAAATTTCGACTTCAGTACAATGGATAGCTTACCCTTATTAATAATAGATGCAATTGTAAAATTTCGACTTCAGTACAACGGATAGCTAACCTTATTGATAATAAATGCAATAGTAAAATTTCGACTTCAGTACAACGGATTGCTAAACCTTATTGATAATAGATGCAATAGTAAAATTTCGACTTCAATACTACGGATAGCTAAACCTTATTGAAAATAGATGCAATAGAAAAATTTCGACTTCAGTACAACAGATAGCTGACCCTTATTAATAATAGATGTATTAGTAAAATTTCGACTTCAGTACAACGGATAGCTAAACCTTATTGATAATAGATTCAATCGTAAAATTTCGACTTTAGTACAACGGATAGCTAAACCTTTTTGATAATTGATTCAATAGTAAAATTTCGACTTCAGTACAACGGATAGCTAAACCTTATTGATAATAGATACAATAGTAAAATTTCGACTTCAGTACAACGGATAGCTAAACCTTATTGATAATAGATGCAATAGTAAAATTTCGACTTCAGTACTCCGGATAGCTAACCCTTATTAATAATAGATTCAATAGTAAAATTTCGACTTCAGTACAACGGATAGCTAATCTTTATTAATAATAGATGCAATAGTAAAATTTCGACTTTAGTACAACGGATAGTTAATCCTTATTAATAATAGATGCAATAATAAAATCTCGATTTCAGTACTACGGATAGATAATTCTTTTTAATAATAGATGCAATAGTAAAATTTCGACTTTAGTACAACGGATAGATAACCCTTATTAATAATAGATGCAATAGTAAAATTTCGACTTCAGTACTACGGATAGCTAAACCTTATTGATAATAAAGTCAATTGTAAAATTTCGACTTAAGTACTACGGATAGCTAACCCTTATTAATAATAGATGCAATAGTAAAATTTCGACTTCAGTATAACGGATAGCTAACCCTTATTAATAATAGATGCAATAGTAAAATTTCGACTTCAGTACTACGGATAGCTAATCCTTTTTAGTAATAGATGCAATAGTAAAATTTCGACTTCAGTACTACGGATAGCTATTCCTTATTGATAATAGAATCAATAGTAAAATTTCGACTTCAGTACAACGGATAGCTTACCCTTATTAATAATAGATGCAATAGAAAAAATTTCGACTTCAGTACTACGGATAGCTAAACCTTATTAATAATAGATGCAATAGTAAAATTTCGACTTCAGGTCAACGGATAGCTAAACCTTATTGATAATAGATGCAATAGTAAAATTTCGACTTCAGTACTACGGATAGCTAAACCTTATTGAAAATAGATGCAATAGTAAAATTTCGACTTCAGTACAACGGATAGCTGACCCTTATTAATAATAGATGTATTAGTAAAATTTCGACTTCAGTACAACGGATAGCTAAACCTTATTGATAATAGATTCAATAGTAAAATTTCAACTTTAGCACAACGGATAGCTAAACCTTTTTGATTATAGATTCAATAGCAAAATTTCGACTTCAGTACAACGGATAGCTTAACGTTATTGGTAATAGATTCAATAGTTAAATTTCGACTTCAATACAACGGATAGCAAAACCTTATTGATAATAGATACAATAGTAAAATTTCGACTTTAGTACAACGGATAGCAAACGCTTATTAATGATAGACGCAATAGTAAAATTTCGACTTCAGTACAACGGATAGCTAAACCTTATTGATAATAGATGCAATAGTAAAATTTCGCCTTCAGTACAACGGATAGCTAAACCTTATTGATAATAGATGCAAAAGTAAAATTTCGACTTCAGTACAACGGATAGCTAATCCTTATTAATAATAGATGCAATAGTAAAATTTCGACTTCAGTACAACGGATAACTAATCCTTATTAATAATAGATGCAATAGTAAACTTTCGACTTCAGTACAACGGATTACTAATCCTTATTAATAATAGATGCAATAGTAAAATTTCGACGTCAGTACTACGGATAGCAAACCCTTATTAATAATAGATGCAATAGTAAAATTTCGACTTCAGTACAACCGATAGCTAATCCTTATTAATAATAGATGCAATAGTAAAATTTCGACTTCAGTACAACGGATAACTAATCCTTATTAATAATAGATGCAATAGTAAAATCTCGACTTCAGTACAACGGATAACTAATCCTTATTAATAATAGATGCAATAGTAAAATTTCGACTTTAGTACAACGGATATCTAACCCTTATTAATAATAGATGCAATAGTAAAATTTCGACTTCAGTACTACGGATAGCTAAACCTTATTGATAATAAAGTCAATTGTAAAATTTCGACTTAAGTACTACGGATAGCTTACCCTTATTAATAATAGATGCAATAGTAAAATTTCGACTTCAGTATAACGGATAGCTAACCCTTATTAATAATAGATGCAATAGTAAAATTTCGACTTCAGTACTACGGATAGCTAATCCTTTTTAGTAATAGATACAATAGTAAAATTTCGACTTCAGTACTACGGATAGCTATTCCTTATTGATAATAGAATCAATAGTAAAATTTCGACTTCAGTACAACGGATAGCTAACCCTTATTAATAATAGATGCAATAGTAAAATTTCGACTTAAGTACAACGGATAGCTTACCCTTAATAATAATAGATGCAATAGAAAAAATTTCGACTTCAGTACAACGGATTGCTAAACCTTATTAATAATAGATGCAATAGTAAAATTTCGACTTCAGTACTACGGATAGCTAAACCTTATTAATAATAGATGCAATAGTAAAATTTCGACTTCTGTACAACGGATAGCTTAACCTTATTGATAATAGATTCAATAGTAAAATTTCGACTTCAGTACTACGGATAGCTAAACCTTATTAATAATAGATGCAATAGTAAAATTTCGACTTCAGTACAACGGATAGCTTAACCTTATTGATAATAGATGCAATAATAAAATTTCGACTTTAGTACTACGGATAGCTAACCCTGTTGATAATAGATGCAATGGTAAAATTTCGACTTCAGTACAACGGATAGCTAAACGTTATTGATAATAGATGCAATAGTAAGATTTCGACTTCAGTACTACGGAATGATAATCCTTATTGATAATAGATGCAATAGTAAAATTTCGACTTCAGTACTACGGATAGGTAAACCTTATTGATAATAGATGCAATAGTAAAATTGCGACTTCACTACAACGGATAGCTTAACCTTATTGATAATAGATGCAATAGTAAAATTTCGACTTCAGTACTACGGATAGCTAAACCTTTTTAATAATAGATGCAATAGTAAAATTTCGACTTCAGTACAACAGATAGCTTAACGTTATTGATAATAGATTCAATAGTAAAATGTCGACTTCAGTACAACGGATAGCTAACCCTTATTAATAATAGATGCAATAGTAAAATTTCGACTTCAGGTCAACGGATAGCTAAACCTTATTGATAATAGATGCAATAGTAAAATTTCGACTTCAGTACTACGGATAGCTAAACCTTATTGAAAATAGATGCAATAGTAAAATTTCGACTTCAGTACAACGGATAGCTGACCCTTATTAATAATAGATGTATTAGTAAAATTTCGACTTCAGTACAACGGATAGCTAAACCTTATTGATAATAGATTCAATAGTAAAATTTCAACTTTAGCACAACGGATAGCTAAACCTTTTTGATTATAGATTCAATAGCAAAATTTCGACTTCAGTACAACGGATAGCTTAACGTTATTGGTAATAGATTCAATAGTTAAATTTCGACTTCAATACAACGGATAGCAAAACCTTATTGATAATAGATACAATAGTAAAATTTCGACTTTAGTACAACGGATAGCAAACGCTTATTAATGATAGACGCAATAGTAAAATTTCGACTTCAGTACAACGGATAGCTAAACCTTATTGATAATAGATGCAATAGTAAAATTTCGCCTTCAGTACAACGGATAGCTAAACCTTATTGATAATAGATTCAATAGTAAAATTTCGACTTCAGTACAACGGATAGCTAAACCTTATTGATAATAGATGCAATAGTAAAATTTCGACTTCAGTACAACGGATAGCTAAACCTTATTGATAATAGATTCAATTGTAAAATTTCGACTTCAGTACAACGGATAGCTAAACCTTCTTGAGAATAGATTCAATAGTAAAATTTCGACTTCAGTACTACGGATAGCTTAACCTTATGGATAATTGATGCAATAGTAAAATTTCGACTTCAGTACAACGGATAGCTAAACCTTATTGATAATAGATGCAATAGTAATATTTCGACTTCAGTACTACGGATAGCTTACCCTTATTAATTATAGATGCCATAGTAAAATTTCGACTTCAGTACAACCGATAGCTAATCCTTATTAATAATAGATGCAAAAGTAAAATTTCGACTTCAGTACAACGGATAGCTAATCCTTATTAATAATAGATGCAATAGTAAAATTTCGACTTCAGTACAACGGATAACTAATCCTTATTAATAATAGATGCAATAGTAAACTTTCGACTTCAGTACAACGGATTACTAATCCTTATTAATAATAGATGCAATAGTAAAATTTCGACTTCAGTACTACGGATAGCTAACCCTTATTAATAATAGATGCAATAGTAAAATTTCGACTTCAGTACAACCGATAGCTAATCCTTATTAATAATAGATGCAAAAGTAAAATTTCGACTTCAGTAAAACGGATAGCTAATCCTTATTAATAATAGATGCAATAGTAAAATTTCGACTTCAGTACAACGGATAACTAACCCTTATTAATAATAGATGCAATAGTAAAATTTCGACTTCAGTACTACGGATAGCTATTCCTTATTGATAATAGAATCAATAGTAAAATTTCGACTTCAGTACAACGGATAGCTAACCCTTATTAATAATAGATGCATGAGTAAAATTTCGACTTAAGTACAACGGATAGCTTACCCTTATTAATAATAGATGCAATAGAAAAAATTTCGACTTCAGTACAACGGATTGCTAAACCTTATTAATAATAGATGCAATAGTAAAATTTCGACTTCAGTACTACGGATAGCTAAACCTTATTGATAATAGATGCAATAGTAAAATTTCGACTTCAGTACAACGGATAGCTTAACCTTATTGATAATAGATTCAATAGTAAAATTTCGACTTCAGTACTACGGATAGCTAAACCTTATTAATAATAGATGCAATAGTAAAATTTTGACTTCAGTACAACGGATAGCTTAACCTTATTGATAATAGATGCAATAATAAAATTTCGACTTTAGTACTACGGATAGCTAACCCTGTTGATAATAGATGCAATGGTAAAATTTCGACTTCAGTACAACGGATAGCTAAACGTTATTGATAATAGATGCAATAGTAAAATTTCGACTTCAGTACTACGGAATGATAATCCTTATTGATAATAGATGCAATAGTAAAATTTCGACTTCAGTACTACGGATAGGTAAACCTTATTGATAATAGATGCAATAGTAAAATTGCGACTTCACTACAACGGATAGCTTAACCTTATTGATAATAGATGCAATAGTAAAATTTCGACTTCAGTACTATAGATAGCTAAACCTTATTAATAATAGATGCAATAGTAAAATTTCGACTTCAGTACAACAGATAGCTTAACGTTATTGGTAATAGATTCAATAGTAAAATTTCGACTTCAGTACAACGGATAGCTAACCCTTATTAATAATAGATGCAATAGTAAAATTTCGACTTCAGGTCAACGGATAGCTAAACCTTATTGATAATAGATGCAATAGTAAAATTTCGACTTCAGTACTACGGATAGCTAAACCTTATTGAAAATAGATGCAATAGTAAAATTACCAACGGATAGCTGACCCTTATTAATAATAGATGTATTAGTAAAATTTCGACTTCAGTACAACGGATAGCTAAACCTTATTGATAATAGATTCAATAGTAAAATTTCAACTTTAGCACAACGGATAGCTAAACCTTTTTGATTATAGATTCAATAGCAAAATTTCGACTTCAGTACAACGGATAGCTTAACGTTATTGGTAATAGATTCAATAGTTAAATTTCGACTTCAATACAACGGATAGCAAAACCTTATTGATAATAGATACAATAGTAAAATTTCGACTTTAGTACAACGGATAGCAAACGCTTATTAATGATAGACGCAATAGTAAAATTTCGCCTTCAGTACAACGGATAGCTAAACCTTATTGATAATAGATTCAATAGTAAAATTTCGACTTCAGTACAACGCATAGCTAAACCTTATTGATAATAGATGCAATAGTAAAATTTTTACTTCAGTACAACTGATAGCTAATCCTTATTTATAATAGATGCAATAGTAAAATTTCGACTTCAGTACAACCGATAGCTAATCCTTATTTATAATAGATGCAAAAGTAAAATTTCGACTTCAGTACAACGGATAGCTAATCCTTATTTATAATAGATGCAATAGTAAAATTTCGACTTCAGTACAACTGATAGCTAATCCTTATTTATAATAGATGCAAAAGTAAAATTTCGACGTCAGTACAACCGATAGCTAATCCTTATTTATAATAGATGCAATAGTAAAATTTCGACTTCAGTACAACGGATAGCTAATCCTTATTAATAATAGATGCAATAGTAAAATTTCGACTGCAGTCATACGGATAGCTAATCCTTATTAACAATAGATGCAATAGTAAAATTTCGACTTCAGTACTACGGATAACTAATCCTTGTTAATAATAGATGCAATAGTAAAATTTCGACTTCAGTACAACGGGTAGCTAACCCATATTAATAATAGATGCAATAGTAAAATTTCGACTTCAGTACTAAGCATAGCTTACCCTTATTAATAATAGATGCAATAGGTCAAAACTGCAATCGAAGCGCATGTTCCCATGCGGAAATTTTATAGTAAGCCCCACTCTCCCCAATGGGTTACGTCGACTTGTGCAACTGCTATTGCTCAAAAGCAGCATGCATTCCGTAGGTTTAACTGACATCAGTCTAGTTCAAACAGACTGAAGTATATAGAAGCTTGAAATAACGTTAATAAAGAAATAGCGACAGCTATGAGAGAATTTACGGAAACCACTAAAAAGCGTATCGAAGCACAAAAACTAGGAACTCGAGACTTCTGGAAAATCTACAACAGTGTAGTAAATAATGGGCAATCAACAATTCCCCCATTAACCAACAACCACGAGGTTGTCTCCTCAGCAACTGACAAGGCTAACCTGCTTGCCAGTCGGTTTGCCTCAGACTCCACACTGGACCCTTCCAACCACCCCCTACCTGACTTTCCTATGCGGACAGACGCCACACTAGACGATCTGAAAACCACCCCTGCTCAAGTGCATGCTATCATAAAAAACCTTGACACCTCAAAAGCATGTGGACCCGATCTTATCCCAGCTGTGCTATTAAAAAAGTGCTCAGCCGAAGTAGCTCCAGTTCTCTCCAAACTCTAGAACAAATGCCTAAATGAAGCTTGCTTTCCGGGCTGTTGGAAAACTGCTTCTGTTGTACCAGTATTCAAGAATTCTGGCGAAAGGACAGACCCATGAAATTATCGCCCCATTAGCCTCCTCCCACTTTTTGCCAAAATATTTGAGACAATAATTAACCATGCTCTAGTCCATCATCTTACAGATGCTAAACTACTGACTGACAAACAATATGGATTTAGACAAGCCCGTTCCACAGCAGACATCCTAACTGTGATCTCTGAACGAAATACCATTCACTGGACAAAGCGGGGGAGGGCAGAGCGGTAGCTCTAGATATATCTAAGGCTTTTGACAGGGTATGGCATGAGGGTCTCCTCAGTAAAATCAGATCATACGGTATCACTGGTAGAATACTTAACATAATTAAATCCTTCTTAGATAAGAGAAAAATCCAGGTTATCCTCGACGGTCGTACATCTACACAATATGATATAAATGCGGGGGTGCCCCAGGGTTCTATCCTTGGACCTCTATTGTTCCTGATATTCATAAATGACCTCCCCGACAACATTGCCTCTGAGATGGGTATATATGCTGATGACACTACACTCTATGGCAGGCACGACAGGAAGACGAATGAACACATTTCTAAAGAAATGGCAGAAACACTAGAGGAAGACCTCCAATCTGTAGTGGAATGGGGACAAAAGTGGTTGGTCGCGTTCAATGCTGCCAAGACTAAACTAGTTTCATTCAATAATTACAATAAACCCTCTCTACCACCCATAGCAATGGCCAACGACTCTTTATCTGAGAGTCCATCTTTCAAACTCCTTGGCCTAACGTTCACAGGAAACATGAGTTGGAACAATTACATTGAAGGCATTGCCAGGGCCGCTGCAACAAAGGTTGGCTCTCTCTACCGTGCTAGAAAACTACTAACACCCGAATGTATCCTGTACCTCTATAAGGCCACCATTCGCCCATGTATGGAGTATTGCTGCCACATCTGGGCTGGTGCATCTGCTACTAGTCTCTCGCTCCTTGACAAGGTTCAAAAGAGAGTCGCAAACCTGATAGGCCCTGAACTGGCATCTAAGCTTCAGCCTCTGTCCCATCGACGAAATGTTGCATCCCTCTGCCTTTTCTACAAGTATTTTAGTGGTGAATGCTCTGACGAACTGCAATCACTTGTGCCCCCACGACGTGATCACTCTCGACAAACCCGACAGGCTGCTAAATCCCACCCCCACACTGTAGAGATCACTAGATGTAAAAGATCTTTTTACTCCAATAGTTTCTTCCCCAGAACCGCTAGACTCTGGAATTCCATTCCAGGTCCCTGCTTCCCCAACAGTACTGACGTGCAGAAGTTCAAGTGTAACGTGACCCGACACCATGCTGCCCAAATCCCTACATAGTACCCCAGTAGTGTTGTCCCTGATAGTAGCCCCTACACCAAGGTGGCAATTTGCCTTGTTTGGGGTGAAAATGTAATAAAAAATGTTTTTAAAAAAGTTAAATTTCGACTTCAGTACAACGGATAGCTAACCCTTATTAATCATAGATGCAATAGTAAAATTTCGACTTCAGTACAACGGATAGCTGACCCTTATTAATAATAGATGTATTAGTAAAATTTCGACTTCAGTACAACGGATAGCTAAACCTTATTGATAATAGATTCAATAGTAAAATTTCGACTTCAGTACAACGGATAGCTAAACCTTATTGATAATAGATGCAATAGTAAAATTTCGACTAAAGTACAACGGATAGGTAAACCTTATTGATAATGGATTAAATAGTAAAATTTCGACTTCAGTACAACGGATAGCTAAATCTTATTGATAATCGATGCAATAGTAAAATTTCGACTTCAGTACAACGGATAGCAAACGCTTATTAATGATAGACGCAATAGTAAAATTACGACTTCAGTACAACGGATAGCTAAACCTTATTGATAATAGATGCAATAGTAAAATTTCGACTTCAGTACAACGGATAGGTAAACCTTATTGATAATAGATTAAATAGTAAAATTTCGACTTCAGTACAACGGATAGCTAAACCTTATTGATGATCGATGCAATAGTAAAATTTCGACTTCAGTACAACGGATAGCTAACCGTTATAAATAATAGATGCAATAGTAAAATTTCGACTTCAGTACAACCTTATTGATAATAGATGCAATAGTAAAATTTCGACTTCAGTACAACGGATAGGTAAACCTTATTGATAATAGATTAAATAGTAAAAAACAGTACAACGGATAGCTAAACCTTATTGATAATCGATGCAATAGTAAAATTTCGACTTCAGTACAACGGATAGCTAAACCTTATTGATAATAGATTCAATAGTAAAATTTCGACTTCAGTACAACGGATAGCTAACCCTTATTGATAATAGATGCAATAGTAAAATTTCGACTTCAGTACAACGGATAGGTAAACCTTATTGATAATAGATTAAATAGTAAAATTTCGACTTCAGTACAACGGATAGCTAAACCTTATTGATAATCGATGCAATAGTAAAATTTCGACTTCAGTACAACGGATAGCTAAACCTTATTGAAAATCGATGTAATAGTAAAATTTCGACTTCAGTACAACGGATAACTAATCCTTATAAATAATAGATGCAATAGTAAAATTTCGACTTCAGTACAACGGATAGCTAAACCTTATTGATAATAGATGCAATAGTAAAATTTCAACTTTAGTACCAGGGATAGCTAACCCTTATAAATAATAGATGCAATAGTAAAATTTCGACTTCAGTACAACGGATAGCTAAACCTTATTGATAATAGATTCAATAGTAAAATTTCGACTTCAGTACAACGGATAGCTAAACCTTATTGATAATAGATGCAATAGTAAAATTTCGACTTCAATACTACGGATAGCTAACCCTTATAAATAATAGATGCAATAGTAAAATTTCGACTTCAGTACAACGGATAGCTAATCCTTATTAACAATAGATACAATAGTAAAATTTCGACTTCAGTACTACGAATAGCTAACCCTTATTAATAATAGATGCAATAGTAAAATTTCGACTTCAGTACAACGGATAGCTAAACCTTATTAATAATAGATGCAATAGTAAAATTTCGACTTCAGTACTACGGATAGCTAACTCTTATTAATAATAGATGCAATAGTAAAATTTCAACTTCAGTACTACGGATATCTAATCCTTATTAATAATAGATGCAATAGTAAAATTTCGACTTCAGTACAACGGATTGCTAACCCTTCTTAATAATAGATACAATAGTAAAATTTCGACTTCAGTACTACGCATAACTAACCCTTATTAATAATAGATGCAATAGTAAAATTTCGACTTCAGTACAACGGATAGCTAACCCTTATTAATAATAGATGCAATAGTAAAATTTCGACTTCAGTACTACGGATAGCTAAACCTTATTGATAATAGATTCAATAGTAAAATTTCGACTTCAGTACTACGGATAGCTAAACCTTATTGATAATAGATTCAATAGTAAAATTTCCACTTCAGTACTACGGATAGCTAACCCTTATTAATAATAGATGCAATAGTAAAATTTCGTTTTCAGTACTACGGATAGCTAAACTTTATTGATAATAGATGCAATAGTAAAATGTCGACTTCAGTACTACGGATAGCTAATCCTTATTAATAATAGATGCAATAGTAAAATTTCGACTTCAGTACAACGGATAGCTAAACCTTATTGATAATAGATGCAATAGTAAAATTTCGACTTCAGTACTACGGACAGCTAATCCTTATTGATAATAGATGCAATAGTAAAATTTCGACTTCAGTACAACGGATAGCTAACCCTTATTAATAATAGATGCAATAGTAAAATTTCGACTTCAGTACTACGGATAGCTAAACCCTATTGATAATAGATTCAATAGTAAAATTTCGACTGCAGTACTACGGATAGCTAACCCTTATTAATAATAGATGCAATAATAAAATTTCGACTTCAGTACTACGGATAACTAATCCTTATTAATAATAGATGCAATAGTAAAATTTCGACTTCAGTACTACGGATAGCTAATCCTTTTTAATAATAGAATCAATAGTAAAATTTCGATACATAATGTCCATTAGAAATTTAAAATAATATTAAAAGTTTTACGTCAGTAACAGAAATACAAACACGATTAGTGATTGAATGATAGAAGAATTTTCAGTTCAGTCAGACAGATACTAAATCTTCATTAGTAATAAAAGTATTGTAGTTCCGTGCTAGGGGTCACAAATGAAAGAAACCACAAGTAGTGTAAAGTGTATAAAATATAATATGTATTTATCATAAAGAATACAGGAGCCACTAAAGTGGTATGAGAGGAACATGTTTGTAGCATGCGGTTAAACATAGAATGAATGTCTCACGTTTAGTCCCTAAAACCAGTGGTATTCATAGGTCTGGTTGATTCCACTTAGTTATCAAATAGGTGTGATTTGTATCCCCACAACTAAAATCAATAGTAATATTTAAACATCAGTAAAATTGATATTAAATTTTCATCAGTAATAGAAACAGTAAAATTTCGACTTCAGTTTGACTTATATCAAATCTGTGTTAGTAATTAAAAGTAATAGTGCAATAACGACTTCAGTTGGACAGATATTAAATCTTTATTTTAAATTGAATATTATAGAAATTTTGACTTCAGTAAGACAGAAAAGATACTTTCATTAGTAGGGTTATGACAAGAGAATACTCTTTCATTGTTTGGACTCTCGAGTATATATCCGAAACAGTTAGACATAGTTAATCAATTGAGAACCACGTCACTCTATATCAAAACATATACAATATTAACTGATATATACTCGAGAGTCAAAATAAAGAATATTTTTTTCATACCAAATCTTTATTAGTAATATAATAATAGTACAATTTCGACTCCAGCTGGACAGATACCAAGTCTCCATTAGTAAATAAAGTAAAAGTAGAATTTCAACTTTAGTCAGACGGATACAAAGCCTCTATTAGTAATAAAACTAATAGTAAAATTTTGACATCAATCAGGCAGATACCAAATCTCTATAAAGATTAAATGTGTTAGTGAAATTTTAACTTCAGTAAAACAATTACAAAATCTCGATTAATAATAGAATAATACTAAATGTTCAACTAAAGTAAAAAAATCCCTATTAGAAAGAAAAATAACAGTAAAATTTTGAGTTCAGTAAGACAAATAGAAAATTTCCATTATTCATATAAAACAATCATAGAATTTCGTTTTTCAGTCTTGCAGGCACAACATCTCCATTAGTAATAGAATGGTAGAGAAATTTCGAGTTCAGTGAAACAAATACACAATTTTAATAAGTAATAGAATAATAGTAATATTTCAACTATAGAAAAACAGATACACAATCTCTATTATTAAAAGAACAAAAGAAAAATCTCGACTTTATCAATACGGATACAAGATCTCTTATTTTAGTAGAGTAATAGTGAAATTTTAACTTCAGTCAGATCTCTATTAGTAATAGAATAATAGTAAAATTCTGACGTCACTACGACAGATACCAAATGTTCATTATTGATAGAGTAAACTTTTTGACTTTAGCCAGACAGATACAAAATATCGAATTATGATAAAAGTAATAATAAAACTTTAACTTCAATAAAACTGATACAAAATCGTAATTAGTAATAAAAATAATAGTAAGAGTCAAACAGACATAAAATTACTATTAATAATAAAAGTAATTGTAAAATTTCGACTTCAGTAAGACATGAAATCTCTATTTTTAACAGAATAATAGTAAAATTTCAAGTCAGGCAAATACAAAATCACTATTAGTAAGAACAATAATAGTAGAATTTCGACTTCGATAAAACCGATACAACATACCCTTTTAGAATAGAAAATTAGCAAAATTTTCTACTTAATTAAAAAGAATTTTTTAAAAATAGTAAAATTTTGCCTGAAGTAAGACAGAGGTAATATTCAAGAAATAGCACATTTCGAGTTTCAGAGAAATAAAAAAAATCTTCTTTGGTAATACCAAGTAAGAGTAAAATTTCGACCTAAGTCTTACAGATACAAACTCTTCATCAGTAATTAATAATAGAAGAATTTCAAATTCAGTAGGACAGATGCTAAATCTCAATTAGTAATAAAATAATAGTAGAATTCGGACTTTTGAAAGAATAAAACAAAATCTTGATTTGTAACAGAATTATAATGAAATTTAAGCTTCACTAAACCTGATACACAATATCCGATAATAGTAAAATTTAGACTTTAGTCAGGAATATACCAACTTCTAGTAGTAATAAAAGTTATCTGACTGAAGTCGAAATTTTATTATTGGTATATCACTGATACATATTTTGCATCTGTTTTACTGATATAAAAATGTTACTATTACTTTAATGACAAATGGAGGTTTATCATCTATCTTACTTAAGTTAACATTTTAATATTCTTTTCTTACTCTTCCTCTCTTTTGTATTTGTCTAAAGAAGTCGAAATTTTACTATTCTTTAATTACTTATAGAGATTTTATATTTGTCTAATGAAGTCGAAATTTTACTATTCTTTAATTGCTTATAGAGATTTTATATTTGTCTAATGAAGTCGAAATTTTACTATTCTTTAATTGCTTATAGAGATTTTCTATTTGTCTAATGAAGTCGAAATTTTACTATTCTTTAATTGCTTATAGAGATTTTCTATTTGTCTAATGAAGTCGAAATTTTACTATTCTTTAACTGCTTATAGAGATTTTATATTTGTCTAAAGAAGTCGAAATTTTACTATTCTTTAATTACTTATAGAGATTTTCTATTTGTCTAAAGAAGTCGAAATTTTACTATTCTTTAATTACTAATAGAGATTTTATATTTGTCTAATGAAGTCGAAATTTTACTATTCTTTAATTACTTATAGAGATTTTATATTTGTCTAATGAAGTCGAAATTTTACTATTCTTTAATTGCTTTTAGAGATTTTCTATTTGTCTAATGAAGTCGAAATTTTACTATTCTTTAATTACTTATAGAGATTTTATATTTGTCTAATGAAGTCGAAATTTTACTATTCTTTAATTACTTATAGAGATTTTATATTTGTCTAATGAAGTCGAAATTTTACTATTCTTTAATTACTTATAGAGATTTTCTATTTGTCTAATGAAGTCGAAATTTTACTATTCTTTAATTACTTATAGAGATTTTATATTTGTCTAAAGAAGTCGAAATTTTACTATTCTTTAATTACTAATAGAGATTTTATATTTGTCTAATGAAGTCGAAATTTTACTATTCTTTAATTACTTATAGAGAGTTTATATTTGTCTAATGAAGTCGAAATTTTACTATTCTTTAATTACTTATAGAGATTTTATATTTGTCTAATGAAGTCGAAATTTTACTATTCTTTAATTACTTATAGAGATTTTATATTTGTCTAATGAAGTCGAAATTTTACTATTCTTTAATTACTTATAGAGATTTTCTATTTGTCTAATGAAGTCGAAATTTTACTATTCTTTAATTACTTATAGAGATTTTCTATTTGTCTAAAGAAGTCGAAATTTTACTATTCTTTAATTACTAATAGAGATTTTATATTTGTCTAATGAAGTCGAAATTTTACTATTCTTTAATTACTTATAGAGATTTTATATTTGTCTAATGAAGTCGAAATTTTACTATTCTTTAATTGCTTATAGAGATTTTCTATTTGTCTAATGAAGTCGAAATTTTACTATTCTTTAATTACTTATAGAGATTTTCTATTTGTCTAATGAAGTCGAAATTTTACTATTCTTTAATTACTTATAGAGATTTTATATTTGTCTAAAGAAGTCGAAATTTTACTATTCTTTAATTACTTATATAGATTTTATATTTGTCTAATGAAGTCGAAATTTTACTATTCTTTAATTACTTATAGAGATTTTCTATTTGTCTAATGAAGTCGAAATTTTACTATTCTTTAATTGCTTTTAGAGATTTTATATTTGTCTAATGAAGTCGAAATTTTACTATTCTTTAATTGCTTATAGAGATTTTCTATTTGTCTAAAGAAGTCGAAATTTTACTATTCTTTAATTACTTATAGAGATTTTATATTTGTCTAATGAAGTCGAAATTTTACTATTCTTTAATTACTTATAGAGATTTTCTATTTGTCTAATGAAGTCGAAATTTTACTATTCTTTAATTACTTATAGAGATTTTATATTTGTCTAATGAAGTCGAAATTTTACTATTCTTTAATTGCTTATAGAGATTTTCTATTTGTCTAATGAAGTCGAAATTTTACTATTCTTTAATTGCTTTTAGAGATTTTATATTTGTCTAATGAAGTCGAAATTTTACTATTCTTTAATTGCTTTTAGAGATTTTATATTTGTCTAATGAAGTCGAAATTTTACTATTCTTTAATTGCTTTTAGAGATTTTATATTTGTCTAATGAAGTCGAAATTTTACTATTCTTTAATTGCTTATAGAGATTTTCTATTTGTCTAATGAAGTCGAAATTTTACTATTCTTTAATTGCTTTTAGAGATTTTCTATTTGTCTAATGAAGTCGAAATTTTACTATTCTTTAATTGCTTTTAGAGATTTTATATTTGTCTAATGAAGTCGAAATTTTACTATTCTTTAATTGCTTTTAGAGATTTTCTATTTGTCTAATGAAGTCGAAATTTTACTATTCTTTAATTGCTTTTAGAGATTTTCTATTTGTCTAATGAAGTCGAAATTTTACTATTCTTTAATTGCTTTTAGAGATTTTATATTTGTCTAATGAAGTCGAAATTTTACTATTCTTTAATTGCTTTTAGAGATTTTATATTTGTCTAATGAAGTCGAAATTTTACTATTCTTTAATTGCTTTTAGAGATTTTCTATTTGTCTAATGAAGTCGAAATTTTACTATTCTTTAATTGCTTTTAGAGATTTTATATTTGTCTAATGAAGTCGAAATTTTACTATTCTTTAATTGCTTTTAGAGATTTTATATTTGTCTAATGAAGTCGAAATTTTACTATTCTTTAATTGCTTTTAGAGATTTTCTATTTGTCTAATGAAGTCGAAATTTTACTATTCTTTAATTGCTTTTAGAGATTTTATATTTGTCTAATGAAGTCGAAATTTTACTATTCTTTAATTGCTTTTAGAGATTTTATATTTGTCTAATGAAGTCGAAATTTTACTATTCTTTAATTGCTTATAGAGATTTTCTATTTGTCTAATGAAGTCGAAATTTTACTATTCTTTAATTGCTTTTAGAGATTTTATATTTGTCTAATGAAGTCGAAATTTTACTATTCTTTAATTGCTTTTAGAGATTTTATATTTGTCTAATGAAGTCGAAATTTTACTATTCTTTAATTGCTTTTAGAGATTTTATATTTGTCTAATGAAGTCGAAATTTTACTATTCTTTAATTACTAATAGAGATTTTCTATTTGTCTAATTAAGTCGAAATTTTACTATTCTTTAATTGCTTATAGAGATTTTCTATTTGTCTAATGAAGTCGAAATTTTACTATTCTTTAATTGCTTTTAGAGATTTTATATTTGTCTAATGAAGTCGAAATTTTACTATTCTTTAATTGCTTATAGAGATTTTCTATTTGTCTAATGAAGTCGAAATTTTACTATTCTTTAATTACTAATAGAGATTTTATATTTGTCTAAAGAAGACGAAATTTTACTATTTTATTTTGTATGTCCTAATAAACTCAGAATTGTCTATTTCTCTATAACTAATAAATATTTGATATCTGTCTGACTAAAGTCGATATTTTATAATTGAGTTTATTACTAATGAGGATTTTGTACATGTCTTACTGAAATCGAAATTTTACTATAACTTTTATTACTAATAGGGATTTTTTGTCTGTCTTACTGAAGTGGAAATTTTACTAATATTTTTATTACTATTTAGGATTTGATATCTGTTTTCCTGAAGTTGAAATCTTGCTATTATTCGATTACTAATAGAGATTTGTTAACTCTCTTACTTACTTTTATTACCAATCATATAAATACAAAATCTTCCTATGTAATATAAGTAGCAATAATACTTTGACTTGAGTCAGACAAATACAGAATTTCATTAATCTCAATTCGTAAAAAAGAAATAGTAAAATTTTGACTTCAGTCACACAGATACCAAATCTACGTTAATGATAAAATAATAGTAAAATGCCAACTTTCTTAGACTAATACCAAATCTCAATTAGTAACGAAAGTTATAGTAAAATACTACTACTACCATTACTACTGCCACTACTACTACAACTTGCATAACTACTACTGTTTTTATCATTGTTATTATTATTATTATGATTATTATTATTATTATTTCTGTTGTCATATTTTATGTCTGGCTGTTAATGTCGGTTTTATGTTGATAGGCGAATCATAAAGTAACGATTATATAGCTTTATAAACATCTTGTATTTTCAGTCTCCTAGCACTTTTCGCAAGATTCTGGTGATTCCCAACAAGGTCGTCTTGTCAAGTACTCCAACATTGCAATGGGTCCCAATTTTCTTAATCCACCTGCTAAATCCTTTTGTCACACTCCCCATGGCTCCCATCATAACAGGTAAAACTTCTACCTTCTTTCAACTGCCACAACGTTTTTTTTTATCTTCTTTTTCAAGACTTGATTCGACCTTCTTCTTTTCAAGAGTTGATTCGACCTTCTTCTTTTCAAGACTTGATTCGACCTTCTTCTTTTCAAGACTTGATTCGACCTTCTTCTTTTCAAGACTTGATTCGACCTTCTTCTTTTCAAGAGTTGATTCGACCTTCTTCTTTTCAAGACTTGATTCGACCTTCTTCTTTTCAAGACTTGATTCGACCTTCTTCTTTTCAAGAGTTGATTCGACCTTCTTCTTTTCAAGACTTGATTCGACCTTCTTCTTTTCAAGACTTGATTCGACCTTCTTCTTTTCAAGACTTGATTCGACCTTCTTCTTTTCAAGACTTGATTCGACCTTCTTCTTTTCAAGACTTGATTCGACCTTCTTCTTTTCAAGACTTGATTCGACCTTCTTCTTTTCAAGACTTGATTCGACCTTCTTCTTTTCAAGACTTGATTCGACCTTCTTCTTTTCAAGACTTGATTCGACCTTCTTCTTTTCAAGACTTGATTCGACCTTCTTCTTTTCTACTTCCTCCACATTCACATCAGCTAGCACTGCTATATCCATGATAGAGGACTTGTATATATGCAGCTTCAATGTTCCTCGTTTCATTTAACGCCTCTGCAGTAGTTTGTCTGACCCGCGCATGTGGCTCATATATAATAGTCTCCTAGTTCAAGAGTTTTCCTCAATATTTCACCTGTTTTCATTATTGTTATTCGTTGTATCTTTAAAGCCATTCCTTTGATTCCAATTTCTCTCCATTTTTTTTTTCAAAGTTTTTCGAAATTGTTCCTAGTGCTCCTATTATTAGTGGTATTATCTTGATTTTTTTTTATCATCATATCCCTTTCAGCTCTCTGGTTAGCTCTGTGTATTTGCTCCATTCTCCCACTTCTTTGATATTCACCCTGTGGTCAGCTGGAACAGTAAAGTCTACGATTTGATGGGGCTTTACTTTCTAGTAAATTATTACGACATCCGGTCCTCTTGCTTCGATGGGTTTATCTGTTTGTATCTAAATGTCCCATAGGATTGTGTGATTCGCGTTTTCAAGTACTGTTGCCGGCGTATGCTTGCACCATTTGTCTGTGCGTTCGAGATGCAGTCGTTTGCATAATTCCCAGTATACTGCCCTCCCCACTTGGTGGTGGTATTATTATTATTAACAGCGATATAGTTGTTGTTATTTCTGCAATAGAATTTATAAAAATATGCCTTTTATTTTGTTCTCATCAGGCTGGCTATCACATTCAACGGCATTACATTTCTTTACGGCATCTGTTGAGATTATCCGGACGATTAATTCAATTTCATAATGACGACGACGAATCTAATTTAACGGACTATTCTTAGTCAAACTAATTTAAATAGAACCGAACGCGCATTCGCACAGATAGAGATACCCAACTCCATCCGGATTGGCCTATTGATTCTTATTAATCTTACGCAGCTAATTAAATATCTCAGACGGGTTATACTAACGCAGGCTAATGTAATATTCGCGCGCATCCTAATTACAGAATTGATTTACATAGGTCTCCGTACAATAGAGATCTCTTACCAAGCGTTAAAAGTCTCAATTTAAGGCCACCGTTTATGTCAACGCTTCAGCACCAGTAAACTGGTGATTAAATCCCGATTATAAATTTGTGGATTATTTACTTTTGCATATTTGATTCAACGAATCGATTTATTGAACAAAAGCTGAGTGTATCAACGTTAATTGCCTAACAAGATGATAAAAATAGCTCTCCTGCAATACATGTTGAATCAACGGAATTAGGAATATATAAGTGTTGCTTAGTTTCCGATGCCAAAAACGATTCTTTTAATTTTATATTGTTTAAAACAAAATCTTTTATGGTTGGTTAATGATAAATAGAGCTATGACAACAGCATATTCTTTTTATTTTTTGTCTCTCGAGTATATATCTGACACAATCAACCGCGAACCGCATTACTCTACATAAAACATATAAGATATCAATGGATATCTAACTGAGAAGCAAAACAAGAAAAAGAATATGCTGTTGTCATAACCCTAATGATAAATAATAAATATCTATTGATGTAAACTACCAGTAACTACCAAAACTAGGAATATGTAAGTGTTGCCTGGTTTCCGATGCCAAAACAATTCTTTTAATTATCATTATTTGATAATAACAGTTCAGTCCGGCTTTGCTCATACCCTATGTACTGTTCATAAGTTTATGTGCATATATATATATATATATATATATATATATATATATATATATATTGACTTATATTCAGGTAACCTACATCTAAAATTTCAAGTGTTTAGACTAAAAAATGGCAGAGGGGTGTGGTAGACTCTATAAAAGTTAACTCTTTCAACTTTCCACCCAAATCTGATTAAAAAGCTTGATGAATGTCTGAATACTCTTGATGTAAGATTTCAAATGTTTAGACCCAAAATTAGCAAAATAGTTTGCTAGAGTCTGCAAAGATCAAATCTTTTGAATTTTGACCCATTGGCAGCCAGATTTTCGGCCAAAACCGATTAAAAAGCTATCCCTATCTCTGAATACACTTTATGTAAAATTTCAAATGTTTAGACTAAAAATTGGTAAGTAATTTGGTAGAGATCGCAGAGGTAAAATTTTTGTACCTTTGACCTCAATTTTGATCCCTTAACATTTATTGTTTTGGGCTCAAATCAAATTAAAAAGTGTTATTCATGTCTAAGTAACCTACATCTAAAATTTCAATTGTTTAGACCCAAAATTGGCGAAGGAGTTTTGTAAAGTTTTCAAAGGTAAAATCGTCGAACTTGGACCTATTGGCAACCAAATTTCTGACCTAAAAGCCGATTAAAAAGATTTTTCCAAATCTCAATACGCATTATGTCAAACCTCGAGTCTGCAGACCGAAAATTGACAGAGTAGCTTGGTAGGGAAATGTACACACACGGAGACACACACAGAGACAATTTCACTTTTATAGATATATCGATTGTTTAAAACAAAATCTTCCACTGTTGGATAATGATACATAATGATTGATGTTAAACTACCAGTAATACTAAAATCTACAGATCACCCCCTCCCCCTCTTTCGAGTGTATTTTACGTTTGAGAAAACATCTGCGCATTTAAACACGTGTTACATGTTTAAAGTAATCAGAAGAAAAAAAACTAACAACAATATAGTTCCATATTTAAAGATTTATAAAGAATCGGAATCAGTAATTGTATCGGAATCGGGAATTTAGAACGGAATCGGTAATTGTATCGGAATTGGGAAAAATATTAGAACCGCCCCCATCACTAGAATATGTTTCATGGTCAATGATGGCAGTTTGACTTCAATTCACATTAACAATATCCTTTAAATATTGCTGCATGTATTTTTAATGTATATTAAAAGTTTTTTTTTTTTTTACTATAGACAATCGTATTGCTAAGTCCGAAGGAAACATATACGCCTAGCTTAATTGCCATAAATGTATTTGCATACGTTACTATCTCTACTCATGTATCGAAAACTGTTCGAGTACATTTCTAAATTTTTGAGATAAGGATTGGTTATTCGTATTATTTGGATTCATCGGACTACTGTTCTCATCTTGAGTGTGATTTTCTTAACGTTTCCGTCAATATAACCCCCGACCTTCTTCAGTTTTATCTTGTTGAATTCGAGAATGTTTGGACGGAATTTCGAACGGACACCTTTATTTACTTCGCGGGGGTAGCATGCCCTTGTTCCGTTAGCCATGGCTGGATAGATTCCTTAGTCATTCATAATTGTATTTTTCAGTCACCCACACTGAGAATTGAACCTTAAACCTTCAGGTGACAATCACTTTTACAATTGATTTTTTCCCAAAGTACTCTAACCACTGCGCCACGGGTCCTTGCAGACATGTTGTGAAAATGAGACTCAAGATGAGAACCGTAGTTCGATGAATTAAAATAAGACGAACTCTTGGAATAAATACTGAAGACACATATAAATAACCTATATATTACCTTATAATATTATACATGGATACACGAAACATATGTAAATATGTATATACTCGATATTTATTACTCTATATATATATATATATATATATATATATATATATATATATATATATATATACTCGATATATATATATATATATATATATATATATTATAATAAAAAATGGGGGCATGAAAGTAATATGGTTAAGCTTAAACATGGAAAAGTAAAGAACTAGTTGTTAAAACTGGAAAAGAAAAGGACAGGACATTCTAATAAAAAATATAATAAATTTATAACTTAAAATATTGCAGCATTATGAATTAATTATATAATGTTATAAATTGAATTAAAAAATATTCTTAATGCTGCAATATTTGAAGTTATAAATATATTATATTTTTAATAGAATATCTTGTCTTTTTCTTTTCCAGATTTAACAACGAGTCCTTTACTTTTTCATGTTTAAGTTTAACCATATTACTTTTCATGCTCGCATTTTTCTATTGTAATCCATGGTTTTTCTAGGCTTCCAGTAAATTGACTTGTTCTTTGTTTAATTTCAGTCTTATATTTTTGCCCCCCCCCGCTATAAACATAATATACACATATGTAATAACAATGTATGGCACTCGTCTGCTTTAAAAAAAATCCAGTTAATTATCTCCCTTTCATTCATTCATTTGTTACTTCTCTTTTCGTGAGAGCAATGAATTGGTAGCAACAACAGTAGTCGCTGAATCGACGTGGTTTCTATGGAAACTAGTCATAAAAACGTTGCTTACCTCCTTACGTTTTTTACGATTTTTCTAGGATTGAACTCAGAACCAGCGCGTTGACAGTCAGCAGTTCTACCGTTGGACCCACGGGAGCAGCGCCCGTAAACTATCTCGCCAAATGTCTATTTAAACAAACATTTGTCCACCACTTTTACAGTGTTCTAACCGCTTGTTTATAAACAAACAGTGGGCGTCGCATATATATATATATATATATATATATATATATATATATATATATATATATATATATATATATATATATATACTAATATAAAAGTCACTTTGTATGTGTGATTTCCTTCCTCATAAGTTCCGAAACGGCTGATCCTATTTTTTGCAAATTTCACACAAAGACGTTTTTATGACTGGCAGTGTTCTTAGATATGTTTTGAACTTCATCCGAGAAGTATGGAAAATCGAAAAAATCCGATCCAAAAAACAGTCTTCCCTTCTTTTTAGATAAAAAATAATTTTTACATGGTAATATTTTACGTTACACTGGTAATTACTATATAGTGTAGCAGAAAAATATACTTATGGCAAGTGAACTACATAGAAAGGTTTGTGTAAAATGCCTAGAAAATTTCCTTCGGCTATAAAACAGATATGTTTCCGTGTAGATCACGTTCCAGAAGTATTTTTGTGCTGCTATTCTAGAAAAAAACGATGCCATACGATGAAAATTTTCGTAAACCCAAATAAAATTCGTGCATTATTTTGAAATAACTGCTTATTCACACACACACACACACACACACACACACACACACACACACACACACACACACACACACACACACACACACACACACACACACACAAATAATAAAAATAATGA